>NC_092000.1:24073921-24673921 GCF_044704955.1 Pristiophorus japonicus | reverse complement strand
TGTAACACTGGGTTCAGTATTCCGTGTAACACTCCCGGTACCGTATTCAGTGTAACACACTGGGTACAGTATTCAGTGTAACTCTGGGTACAGTATTCAGTGTAACTCTGGGTACAGTATTCACTGTAACACAATGGGTACATTATTCAGTTTAACACACTGGGTACAGTATTCAGTGTAACACTCTGGGTACAGTATTCAGTGTAACTCTGGGTACATTATTCACTGTAAAACACTGCTTACAGTATTCAGTGTAACAGTCTGGGTACAGTATTCAGTGTAACACTGGGTACATTATTCAGTGCAACACACTGATTACAGTATTCAGTGTAACACTCTGGGTACAGTATTCAGTGTAACGATGGTTACAGGATTCAGTGTAACGATGGTTACAGTATTCAGTGTAACTCTGGGTACAGTATTCAGTGTTAAACTCTGGGTGCAGTATTCAGTGTAACACAGGGTACAGTATTCAGTGAAACACTGAGAACAGTATTCAGTGTAACAATGAGAACAGTATTCAGTGTAACACAGTGGATACAGTATTCAGTATAACACACTGGGTACAGTATTCAGTGTAACACTGGGTACAGTATTCAGTGTAACTCTGGGTACAATATTCAGTGTAACACAGGGCACAGTATTCAGTGCAACACTGGTTACAGGATTCAGTGTAACACTGGGTACAGTATTCAGTGTAACTCTGGGTACAGTATTCAGTGTAAAAATCTGGGTACAGTATTCATTGTAACTCTGGATACAGTATTCAGTGTAACACACTTTTACATTATTCAGTGTAACACTCTGGGTACAGTATTCATTGTAACTCTGGGTACAGTCTTCAGTGTAACACTGGGTACAGTATTCCGTGTAACACACTGGGTACAGTATTCAGTGTAACACTCTGGGTACATTATTCAGTGTAACACACTGGTACAGTATTCAGTGTAACACTGGGTACAGTATTCAGTGTAACACACTGGGTACAGTATTCAGAGTAGCACTCTGGGTACAGTATTCAGAGTAGCACTCTGGGTACAGTATTCAGTTTAACACACTGGATACAGTATTCAGTGTAACACTGGTTGCAGGATTCAGTATAACACTGGGTACAGTATTCAGTGTAACACACTGGGTACAGTATACAGTGTAACACTCTGGGTACAGTATTCAGTGTAACTCTGGATACAGTATTCAGTGTAACACTCTGGGTACAGTATTCATTGTAACTCTGGGTACAGTATTCAGTGTAACACACTGATTACAGTATTCAGTGTAACACTCTGGGTACAGTATTCAGTTAAACACTGGGTACAGTATTCAGTGTAACACTGGCTACAGTATTCCGTGTAACTCTGGGTACATTATTCAGTTTAACACACTGGGTACAGTATTCAATGTAACACTCTGGGTGCAGTATTCAGTGTAACTCTGGGTAAAATATTCACTGTAACACACTGATTACAGTATTCAGTGTAACACTCTGGGTACAGTATTCAGTGTCACACTGGGTACAGTATTCAGTGTAACACACTGATTACTATATTCAGTGTAACACTCTGGGTACAGTATTCAGTGCAACACATTGGGTACAGTATTCAGTGTAACTCTGGGTACAATATTTAGTGTAACACACTGGGTACAGTATTCAGTGTAACTCTGGGTACAATATTCAGTGTAACACTGGGTACAGTATTCAGTGTAACACACTAGGTACAGTATTCAGTGTAAATCTGGGTACAGTATTCAGTGTTAAACTCTGGGTGCAGTATTCAGTGTAACACAGGGTACAGTATTCAGTGTAGCACTGAGTACAGTATTCAGTGTAACACAGTGGATACAGTATTCAGTATTACACGCTGGGTACAGTTTCAGTGTAACACTGGGTACAGTATTCAGTGTAACTCTCGGTACAATATTCAGTGTAATACTGGGCACAGTATTCAATGTAACACGGGTTACAGGATTCAGTGTAACACTGGGTATAGTATTCAGTGAAACTCTGGGTACAGTATTCAGTGTAAAAGACTGGGTACAGTATTCAGTGTAACACTCTGGGTACAGTATTCACTGTAACTCTGGGTACATTATTCAGAGTAACACACTGAGTACAGTATTCAGTGTAACACTCTGGTTACAGTATTCATTGTAACTCTGGGAACAATATTCAGTGTAACACTCTGGGTACAGTATTCAGTGTAGCACACTGGGTACAGTATTCAGTGTAACTCGGTACAGTATTCAGTGCAACACTCTGGGTACAGTATTCAGTGTAATACTGTGCAGATTATTCAGTGTAACACTCTGGGTACAGTATTCAGTGCAACTCTGGGCACAGTATTCACTGTAACACACTGATTACAGTATGCAGTGTAACACTCTGGGTACAGTAGTCAGTGTAACACTGGGTACATTATTCAGTGTAACACACTGGGTACAGTATTCAGTGTAACTCAGGGTACAATATTCAGTGTAACATACTGGGTATAGTATTCAGTATAACTCTGGGTACAGTATTCAGTGTAACACTGGGTACAGTATTCAGTGTAACACTGGTTAGAGGATTCAGTGTAACACTGGGTACAGTATTCAGTGTAACTCTGGGTACAGTATTCAGTGTAACACTCTGGGTACAGTATTCAGTGTAACACACTGGGTACAGTATTTAGTGTAACACTGGGTACAGTATGCAGTGTTACACTCTGGGTACAGTATTCAGTGTCACACTGGGTACAGTATTCAGAGTAACACTCTGGGTAAAGTATTCAGTGTAACACACTGGGTACAGTATTCAGTGTAACTCTGGATACAGTATTCAGTGTAACACTCTGGGTACAATATTCAGTGTAACACATGGGTTACAGTATTAAGTGTAACACTGGTTACAGTATTCAGTGTAACACTGGGTACAGTATTCAGTGTAACACACTGGGTACAGTATACAGTGTAACACTTTGGGTACAGTATTCAGTGTAACTCTGGATACAGTATTCAGTGTAACTCTCTGGGTACATTATTCAGTGTAACACTCTGGGTACAGTATTCAGTGTAACACTCTGGGTACAGTATTCAGTTAAACACACCGATTACAGTATTCAGTGTAACACTGGGTTCAGTATTACGTGTAACACTGTGGGTACACTATTCAGTGTAACACACTGGGTACAGTATTCAGTGTAACTCTGGGTACAGTATTCAGTGTAACTCTGGGTACAGTATTCAGTGTAACACAATGGGTACATTATTCAGTTTAACACACTGGGTACAGTATTCAGTGTAACACTCTGGGTACAGTATTCAGTGTAACTCTAGGGACATTATTCACTGTAACACACTGATTACAGTATTCAGTGTAACACTCTGGGTACAGTGTTCAGTGCAACACACTGATTACAGTATTCAGTGTAACACTCTGGGTACAGTATTCAGTGTAACAATGGTTACAGGATTCAGTGTAATACTGGGTACAGTATTCAGTGTAACTCTGGGTACAGTATTCAGTGTTAAACACTGGGTGCAGTATTCAGTGTAACACAGGGTACAGTATTCAGTGTAACACTGAGAACAGTATTCAGTGTAACAATGAGTACAGTATTCAGTGTAACACAGTGGATATAGTATTCAGTATAACACACTGGGTACAGTATTCAGTGTAACACTGGGTACAGTATTCAGTGTAAATCTGGGTACAATATTCAGTGTAACACTGGGCACAGCATTCAGTGCAACACTGGTTACAGGATTTAGTGTAACACTGGGTACAGTATTCGGTGTAACTCTGGGTACAGTATTCAGTGTAACACACTGAGTACAGTATTCAGTGTAAAACTCTGGGTACAGTATTCATTGTAACTCTGGATACAGTATTCAGTGTAACACACTTTTACATTATTCAGTGTAACACTCTGGGTACAGTATTCATTGTAACTCTGGGTACAGTATTCAGTGTAACACTGGGTACAGTATTCCGTGTAACACACTGGGTAAAGTATTCAGTCTCACACTCTGGGTACAGTATTCAGTGTAACACACTGGTACAGTATTCAGTGTAACACTGGGTACAGGATTCAGTGTAACACACTGGGTACAGTATTCAGTTTAACACTGGTTACAGGATTCAGTATAACACTGTGTACAGTATTCAGTGTAACAAACTGCGTACAGTATACCGTGTCACACTCTGGGTACAATATTCAGTGTAACTCTGGGTACAGTATTCAGTGTAACACGGGTTACAGGATTCAGTGTAACACTGGGTACAGTATTCAGTGAAACTTTAGGTACAGTATTCAGTGTAAAAGACTGGGTACAGTATTCAGTGTAACACTCTGGGTACAGTATTCACTGTAACTCTGGGTACAGTATTCAGAGTAACACACTGAGTACAGTATTCAGTGTAACCCTCTGGTTACAGTATTCATTGTAACTCTGGGAACAATATTCAGCGTAACACTCTGGGTACAGTATTCAGTGTAGCACACTGGGTACAGTATTCAGTGTAACTCGGTACAGTATTCAGTGCAACACTCTGGGTACAGTATTCAGTGTAATACTGTGCAGATTATTCAGTGTAACACTCTGGGTACAGTAATCAGTGTAACACTGGGTACAGTATTCAGTGTAACACACTGGGTACAGTATTCAGTGCATCTCTGGGTACAATATTCAGTGTAACACACTGGGTACAATATTCAGTGTAACTCTGGGTACAGTATTCAGTGTAACACTGGGTACAGTATTTAGTGTAACACTGGTTAGAGGATTCAGTGTAACACTGGGTACAGTATTCAGTGTAACTCTGGGTACAGTATTCAGTGCAATACTCTGGGTACAGTATTCAGTGTAACACACTGGGCACAGTATTTAGTGTAACACTGGGTACAGTATGCAGTGTTACACTCTGGGTACAGTGTTCAGTGTCACACTGGGTACAGTATTCAGAGTAACACTCTGGGTAAAGTATTCAGTGTAACACACTGGGTACAGTATTCAGTGTAACTCTGGATACAGTATTCAGTGTAACACTCTGGGTACAGTATTCAGTGTAACACATGGGTTACAGTATTAAGTGTAACACTGTTACAGTATTCAGTGTAACACACTGGGTACAGTATACAGTGTAACACTTTGGGTACAGTATTCAGTGTAACTCTGGATACAGTATTCAGTGTAACACTCTGGGTACATTATTCAGTGTAACACTCTGGGTACAGTATTCATTGTAACTCTGGGTACAATATTCAATGTAACACACCGATTACAGTATTCAGTGTAACACTCTGGGTACAGTATTCAGTTAAACACTGGGTACAGTATTCAGTTAAACACTGGGTACAGTATTCAGTGTAACACTGGGTTCAGTATTCCGTGTAACACTCTGGGTACAGTATTCAGTGTAACACACTGGGTACAGTATTCAGTGTAACTCTGGGAACAGTATTCAGTATAACTCTGGGTACAGTATTCAGTGTAACACAATGGGTACATTATTCAGTTTAACACACTGGGTACAGTATTCAGTGTAACACTCTGGGTACAGCATTCAGTGTAACTCTGGGTACATTATTCACTGTAACACACTGATTACAGTATTCAGTGTAACACTCAGGGTACAGTATTCAGTGTGACACTGGGTACAGTATTCAGTGTAACACTCTGGGTACAGTATTCAGTGTAATACTGGGTACAGTATTCAGTGTAACTCTGGGTACAATATTCAGTGTTAAACTCTGGGTGCAGTATTCAGTGTAACACAGGGTACAGTATTCAGTGTAACACTGTGGATACAGTATTCAGTATAACACACTGGGTACAGTATTCATTGTAACTCTGGGTACAATATTCAGTGTAACACTGGGCACAGTATTCAGCGCAACACTGGTTAAGGATTCAGTGTAACACTGGGTACAGTATTCGGTGTAACTCTGGCTACAGTATTCAGTGTAAAACACTGGGTACAGTATTCAGTGTAACACTCTGGGTAGAGTATTCACTGTAACTCAGGGTACAGTATTCAGTGTAACACACTGAGTACAGTATTCAGTGTAAAACTCTGGGTACAGTATTCATTGTAACTCTGGATACAGTATTCAGTGTAACACACTTTTACATTATTCAGTGTAACTCTCTGCGTACAGTATTAATTGTAACTCTGGGTACAGTATTCAGTGTAACACTGGGTACAGTGTTCCGTGTAACACACTGGGTACAGTATTCAGTGTAACACACTGGCTACATTATTCAGTGTAACACTCTGGGTACAGTATTCATTGTAACTCTGGGCACACTATTCACTGTAACACACTGATTACAGTATTCAGTGTAACACTCTGGGTACAGTATTCAGTATCACACTGGGTACAGTATTCAGTGTAACACACGGGGTACTGTATTAAGTGTAACACTGGTTACAGGATTCAGTGTAACACTGGGTACAGTATTCAGTGTAACACACTGGGTACAGTATAGAGTGTAACACTCTGTGTACAGTATTCAGTGTAACTCTGGATACAGTATTCAGTGTAACACACTGGCACATTATTCAGTGTAACACTCTGGGTACAGTATTGATTGTAACTCTGGGTACAATATTCAGTGTAACACATTGATTACAGTATTCAGTGTAACACTCTGGGTACAGTATTCAGTTAAACACTGGGTACAATATTCAGTGTAACACTGGGTACAGTATTCCGTGTAACACACTGGGTACAGTATTCAGTGTAACTCTGGGTACAGTATTCAGTGTAACTCTGGGTACAGTATTCAGTGTAACACAATGGGTACAGTATTCAGTGTAACACTTTGGGCACAGTATTCAGTGTAACTCTGGGTACATTATTCAGTTTAACACACTGGGCACAGTATTTAGTGTAACACTGTGTAAAGTATGCAGTGTTACACTCTGGGTACAGTATTCAGTGTCACACTGGGTACAGTATTCAGTGTAACACTCTGGGTACAGTATTCAGTGTAACACACTGGGTACAGTATTCAGTGTAACTCTGGATACAGTATTCAGTGTAACACTCTGGGTAAAGTATTCAGTGTAACACATGGGGTACAGTATTAAGTGTAACACTGGGTTCAGTATTCAGTGTAACACTGGGTACAGTATTCAGTGTAACACACTGTGTACAGTATACAGTGTAACACTTTGGGTACAGTATTCAGTGTAACTCTGGATACAGTATTCAGTGTAACACTCTGGGTACATTATTCAGTGTAACACTCTGGGTGCAGTATTCAGTGTAACTCTGGGTACAGTATTAAGTGTAACACTGGGTACAGTATTCAGTGTAACACTGGGTACAGTATTCAGTATAACACACTGGGTACAGTATTCAGTGTAACTCTGGGTACAGTATTCAGTGTAACACACTGGGTACAGAATTCAGTGTAACATAATGGGTACATTATTCAGTTTAACACACTGGGTACAGTAGTCAGTGTAACACTCTGGGTACAGTATTCAGTGTAACTCTGGGTACATTATTCACTGTAACACACTGATTACAGTATTCAGTGTAACACTCTGGGTACAGTATTCAGTGTAACACTGGGTACAGTATTCAGTGCAACACACTGATTACAGTAATCAGTGTAACACTCTGGATACAGTATTCAATGTAACAATGGTTACAGGATTCAGTTTAACACTGGGTACAGTCTTCAGTGTAACAATGAGTACAGTATTCAGTGTAACACACTGGGTACAGAATTCAGTGTAACATAATGGGTACATTATTCAGTTTAACACACTGGGTACAGTATTCAGTGTAACACTCTGGGTACAGTATTCAGTGTAACTCTGGGTACATTATTCACTGTAACACACTGATTACAGTATTCAGTGTAACACTCTGGGTACAGTATTCAGTGCAACACACTGATTACAGTAATCAGTGTAACACTCTGGATACAGTATTCAATGTAACAATGGTTACAGGATTCAGTTTAACACTGGGTACAGTCTTCAGTGTAACAATGAGTACAGTATTCAGTGTAACACAGTGGATACAGTATTCAGTATAACACACTGGGTACAGTATTCAGTGTAACTCTGGGTACAATATTCAGTGTAACACAGGGCACAGTATTCAGTGCAACACTGGTTACAGGATTCAGTGTAACACTGGGTACAGTATTCAGTGTAACTCTGGGTACATTATTCCGTGTAACACACTGGGTACAGTATTCAGTGTAACTCTGGGTACAGTATTCAGTGTAACTCTGGGTACATTATTCAGTTTAACACACTGGGTACAGTATTAAGTGTAACACTGGGTACAGTATTCAGTGTCACACTGGGTACAGTATTCAGTGTAACATTTTGGTTACAGTATACAGTGTAACACTGGGTGCAGTATTCAGTGTAACACAGGGTACAGTATTCAGTGTAACACTGAGTACAGTATTCAGTGTAACACAGTGGATACAGCATTCACTATAACACACTGGGTACAGTTTCAGTGTAAAACTGGGTACAGTATTCAGTGTAACTCTCGGTACAATATTCAGTGTAATACTGGGCACAGTATTCAGTGTAACACGGGTTACAGGATTCAGTGTAACACTGGGTACAGTGTTCAGTGTAACTCTGGGAACAATATTCAGTGTAACACTCTGGGTACAGTATTCAGTGTAGCACTCTGGTTACAGTATTCATTGTAACTCTGGGAACAATATTCAGTGTAACACACTGGGTACAGTATTCAGTGTAATACTGTGTAGATTATTCAGTGTAACACTCTGGGTACAGTATTCAGTGCAACTCTGGGCACAGTATTCACTGTAACACACTGATGCCATTATTCAGTGTAACACTCTGGGTACAATATTCAGTGTAACACTCTGGGTACAGTATTCAGTGTAGCACACTGAGTACAGTATTCAGTGCAACTCTGGGCACAGTATTCACTGTAACACACTGATGCCATTATTCAGTGTAACACTCTGGGTACAGTATTCAGTGCAATACTCTGGGTACAGTATTCAGTGTCACACTGGGTACAGTATACAGTGTAACACTTTGGGTACAGTATTCAGTGTAACTCTGGATACAGTATTCAGTGTAACACTCTGGGTACATTATTCAGTGTAACACTCTGGGTACAGTATTCAGTGTAACTCAGGGTACAGTATTCGATGTAATACTGGGTTCAGTATTCCGTGTAACACTCTGGGTACAGTATTCAGTGTAACACAATGGGTACATTATTCAGTTTAACACACTGGGTACAGTATTCAGTGTAACACTCTGGGTACAGTATTCAGTGTAACTCTGGGTACATTATTCACTGTAACACACTGATTACAGTATTCAGTGTAACACTCTGGGTACAGTATTCAGTGTAACACTGGGTACAGTATTCAGTGCAACACACTGATTACAGTATTCAGTGTAACACTGGGTACAGTATTCAGTGTAACTCTGGGTACAGTATTCAGTGTTAAACTCTGGGTGCAGTATTCAGTGTAACACAGGGTACATTATTCAGTGTAACACTGAGAACAGTATTCAGTGTAACAATGAGTACAGTATTCAGTGTAACACAGTGGATACAGTATTCAGTATAACACACTGGGTACAGTATTCAGTGTAACACTGGGTACAGTATTCAGTGTAACTCTGGGTACAATATTCAGTGTAACACTGGGCACAGTATTCAGTGCAACACTGGTTACAGGATTCAGTGTAACACTGGGTACAGTATTCAGTGTAACTCTGGGTACAATATTCAGTGTAAAACACTGGGTACAGTATTCAGTGTAACACTCTGGGTAGAGTATTCACTGTAACTCAGGGTACAGTATTCAGTGTAACACACTGAGTACAGTATTCAGTGTAAAACTCTGGGGACAGTATTCATTGTAACTCTGGATGCAGTATTCAGTGTAACACACTTTTACATTATTCAGTGTAACACTCTGGGTACAGTATTCATTGTAACTCTGGGTACAGTATTCAGTTTAACACTGGGTACAGTATTCCGTGTAACACACTGGGTACAGTATTCAGTGTAACACTCTGGGTACAGTATTCAGTGTAATACAATGGTACAGTATTCAGTGTAACACTTGGTTACAGGATTCAGTGTAACACACTGGTACAGTATTCAGTTTAACACTGGTTACAGGATTCAGTATAACACTGGGTACAGTATTCAGTGTAACACACTATGTACAGTATACAGTGTCACACTCTGGGTACAATATTCAGTGTAACTCTGGGTACAGTATTCAGTGTAACACACTGGGTAGATTATTCAGTGTAACACTCTGGGTACAGTTTTCATTGTAACTCTGGGTACAGTATTCAGTGCAACACACTGATTACAGTATTCAGTGTAACACTCTGGGTACAGTATTCAGTGAAACACTGGGTACAGTATTCAGTGTAACACTGGGTACAGTATTCCGTGTAACACACTGGGTACAGTATTCAGTGTAACTCTGGCTACAGTATTCAGTGTAACACAATGGGTACAGTATTCAGTGTCACACTTTGGGTACAGTATTCAGTGTAACTCTGGGTACATTATTCCGTGTAACACACTGGGCACAGTATTTAGTGTAACACTGCGTACAGTATGCAGTTTTACACTCTGGGTACAGTATTCAGTGTCACACTGGGTACAGTATTCAGTGTAACACTCTGGGTACAGTATTCAGTGTAACTCAGGGTACAGTATTCGATGTAATACTGGGTTCAGTATTCCGTGTAACACTCTGGGTACAGTATTCAGTGTAACACAATGGGTACATTATTCAGTTTAACACACTGGGTACAGTATTCAGTGTAACACTCTGGGTACAGTATTCAGTGTAACTCTGGGTACATTATTCACTGTAACACACTGATTACAGTATTCAGTGTAACACTCTGGGTACAGTATTCAGTGTAACACTGGGTACAGTATTCAGTGCAACACACTGATTACAGTATTCAGTGTAACACTGGGTACAGTATTCAGTGTAACTCTGGGTACAGTATTCAGTGTTAAACTCTGGGTGCAGTATTCAGTGTAACACAGGGTACATTATTCAGTGTAACACTGAGAACAGTATTCAGTGTAACAATGAGTACAGTATTCAGTGTAACACAGTGGATACAGTATTCAGTATAACACACTGGGTACAGTATTCAGTGTAACACTGGGTACAGTATTCAGTGTAACTCTGGGTACAATATTCAGTGTAACACTGGGCACAGTATTCAGTGCAACACTGGTTACAGGATTCAGTGTAACACTGGGTACAGTATTCAGTGTAACTCTGGGTACAATATTCAGTGTAAAACACTGGGTACAGTATTCAGTGTAACACTCTGGGTAGAGTATTCACTGTAACTCAGGGTACAGTATTCAGTGTAACACACTGAGTACAGTATTCAGTGTAAAACTCTGGGGACAGTATTCATTGTAACTCTGGATGCAGTATTCAGTGTAACACACTTTTACATTATTCAGTGTAACACTCTGGGTACAGTATTCATTGTAACTCTGGGTACAGTATTCAGTTTAACACTGGGTACAGTATTCCGTGTAACACACTGGGTACAGTATTCAGTGTAACACTCTGGGTACAGTATTCAGTGTAATACAATGGTACAGTATTCAGTGTAACACTTGGTTACAGGATTCAGTGTAACACACTGGTACAGTATTCAGTTTAACACTGGTTACAGGATTCAGTATAACACTGGGTACAGTATTCAGTGTAACACACTATGTACAGTATACAGTGTCACACTCTGGGTACAATATTCAGTGTAACTCTGGGTACAGTATTCAGTGTAACACACTGGGTAGATTATTCAGTGTAACACTCTGGGTACAGTTTTCATTGTAACTCTGGGTACAGTATTCAGTGCAACACACTGATTACAGTATTCAGTGTAACACTCTGGGTACAGTATTCAGTGAAACACTGGGTACAGTATTCAGTGTAACACTGGGTACAGTATTCCGTGTAACACACTGGGTACAGTATTCAGTGTAACTCTGGCTACAGTATTCAGTGTAACACAATGGGTACAGTATTCAGTGTCACACTTTGGGTACAGTATTCAGTGTAACTCTGGGTACATTATTCCGTGTAACACACTGGGCACAGTATTTAGTGTAACACTGCGTACAGTATGCAGTTTTACACTCTGGGTACAGTATTCAGTGTCACACTGGGTACAGTATTCAGTGTAACACTCTGGGTACAGTATTCAGTGTGACACACTGGGTACAGTATTCAGTGTAACTCTGGATACAGTATTCAGTGTAACACTCTGGGTACAGTATTCAGTGTAACACATGGGGTACAGTATTAAGTGTAACACTGGTTACAGTATTCAGTGTAACACACTATGTACAGTATACAGTGTCACACTCTGGGTACAATATTCAGTGTAACTCTGGGTACAGTATTCAGTGTAACACACTGGGTAGATTATTCAGTGTAACACTCTGGGTACAGTTTTCATTGTAACTCTGGGTACAGTATTCAGTGCAACACACTGATTACAGTATTCAGTGTAACACTCTGGGTACAGTATTCAGTGTAACACTGGGTACAGTATTCAGTGTAACACATGGGGTACAGTATTCAGTGTCACACTGGGTACAGTATTCAGTGTAACACTCTGGGTACAGTATTCAGTGTGACACACTGGGTACAGTATTCAGTGTAACTCTGGATACAGTATTCAGTGTAACACTCTGGGTACAGTATTCAGTGTAACACATGGGGTACAGTATTAAGTGTAACACTGGTTACAGTATTCAGTGTAACACACTATGTACAGTATACAGTGTCACACTCTGGGTACAATATTCAGTGTAACTCTGGGTACAGTATTCAGTGTAACACACTGGGTAGATTATTCAGTGTAACACTCTGGGTACAGTTTTCATTGTAACTCTGGGTACAGTATTCAGTGCAACACACTGATTACAGTATTCAGTGTAACACTCTGGGTACAGTATTCAGTGAAACACTGGGTACAGTATTCAGTGTAACACTGGGTACAGTATTCCGTGTAACACACTGGGTACAGTATTCAGTGTCACACTTTGGGTACAGTATTCAGTGTAACTCTGGGTACATTATTCTGTGTAACACACTGGGCACAGTATTTAGTGTAACACTGGGTACAGTATTCAGTGTAACACTCTGGGTACAGTATTCAGTGTGACACACTGGGTACAGTATTCAGTGTAACTCTGGATACAGTATTCAGTGTAACACTCTGGGTACAGTATTCAGTGTAACACATGGGGTACAGTATTAAGTGTAACACTGGTTACAGTATTCAGTATAACACTGGGTACAGTATTCAGTGTAACACACTGGGTACAGTATACAGTGTAACACTTTGGGTACAGTATTCAGTGTAACTCTGGATACATTATTCAATTTAACACACTGGGTACAGTATTCAGTGTAACACTCTGGGTACAGTATTCAGTGTAACACTGGGTACAGTATTCAGTGTAACACACTGGTACAGTATTCGGTGTAACACTGGGTACAGTTTTCAGTGTAACACACTGGTACAGTATTCAGTTTAACATTGGGTACAGGATTCAGTGTAACACTCTGGGTAAAGTATTCAGTCTAACACTCTGGGTACAGTATTCAGTGTAACACACTGGGTACAGTATTCAGAGCAGCACTCTGGGTACAGTATTCAGTTTCACACACTGGGTACAATATTCAGTGTAACACTGGTTACAGGATTCAGTATAACACTGGGTACAGTATTCAGTGTAACACACTGCGTACAGTATACAGTGTCACACTCTGGGTACAATATTCAGTGTAACTCTGGGTACAGTATTCAGTGCAAAACACTGATTAGAGTATTCAGTGTAACACTCTGGGTACAGTATTCAGTGTAACATTCTGGGTACAGTATTCAGTGTAACACTCGGGGTACAGTATTTAGTGTAATACACTGGTTACAGGATTCAGTGTAACACTGGGTACAGTATTTAGTGTAACACACTGGCACATTATTCAGTGTAACACTCTGGGTACAGTATTCATTGTAACTCTGGGTACAGTATTCAGTGTAACACACTGATTACAGTATTCAGTGTAACACTCTGGGTACAGTATTCAGTTAAACTCTGGGTACAGTATTCAGTGTAACACTGGGTACAGTATTCCGTGTAACACACTGGGTACAGTATTCAGTGTAACTCTGTGTACAGTATTCAGTGTAACACTGGGTACAGTATTCCGTGTAACACACTGGGTACAGTATTCAGTGTAACTCTGGGTACAGTTTTCAGTGTAACACAATGGGTACAGTATTCTGTGTAACACTTTGCGTAAAGTAATCAGTGTAACTCTGGGTACATTGTTCAATTTAACACACTGGGTACAGTATTCAGTGTAACACTCTGGGTACAGTATTCAGTGTAACTCTGGGTAAAATATTCACTGTAACACACTGATTACAGTATTCAGTGTAACACTCTGGGTAGAGTATTCAGTGTAACACTGGGTACAGTATTCAGTGTAACACACTGGGTACAGTATTCAGTGTAACTCTGGGTACAATATTCACTGTAACACACTGGGTACAGTATTCAATGTAACTCTGGGTACATTATTCAGTGTAACACACTGGGTACAGTATTCAATGCAACACATTGGGGACAGTATTCAATGCAACACATTGGGTACAGTATTCAGTGTAACTCTGGGTACAATATTCAGTGCAACACAATGGGTACAGTATTCAGTGTAACTCTGGGTACAGTATTCAGTGTAACACTGGGTACAGTATTCAGTGTAACACACTGGGGACAATATTCAGTGTAACACTGGTTAAAGGATTCAGAGTAACACTGGGTACAGTATTCAGTGTAAATCTGCGTACAGTATTCAGTGTTAAACTCTGGGTGCAATATTCAGTGTAACACAGGGTACAGTAGTCAATGTAACACTCAGGGTACAGTATTCAGTGTAACACACTGAGAACAGTATTCAGTGTAACACTCTGGGAACAGTATTCATTGTAACTCTGGATACAGTATTCAGTGTAATACACTTGTATATTATTCAGTGTAACACTCTGGGTACAGTATTCATTGTAACTCTGAGTACAGTATTCAGTGTAACACTGGGTACAGTATTCCGTGTAACACACTGGGTACAGTATTCAGTGTAACACATGGGGTACAGTATTAAGTGTAACACTGGTTACAGTATTCAGTATAACACTGGGTACAGAATTCAGTGTAACACACTGGGTACAGTATACAGTGTAACTCTGGGTACAGTATTCAGTGTAACACAATGGGTACATTATTCAATTTAACACACTGGGTACAGTATTCAGTGTAACACTCTGGGTACAGTATTCAGTGTAACACTGGGTACAGTATTCAGTGTAACATACTGGTACAGTATTCGGTGTAACACTGGGTACAGTTTTCAGTGTAACACACTGGGTACAGTATTCAGTTTAACACTGGGTACAGGATTCAGTGTAACACTCTGGGTAAAGTATTCAGTCTAACACTCTGGGTATAGTATTCGGTGTAACACACTGGGTACAGTATTCAGAGCAGCACTCTGGGTACAGTATTCAGTTTCACACACTGGGTACAATATTCAGTGTAACACTGGTTACAGGATTCAGTATAACACTGGGTACAGTATTCAGTGTAACACACTGCGTACAGTATACAGTGTCACACTCTGGGTACAATATTCAGTGTAACTCTGGGTACAGTATTCAGTGCAAAACACTGATTAGAGTATTCAGTGTAACACTCTGGGTACAGTATTCAGTGTAACATTCTGGGTACAGTATTCAGTGTAACACTCGGGGTACAGTATTTAGTGTAATACACTGGTTACAGGATTCAGTGTAACACTGGGTACAGTATTTAGTGTAACACACTGTGTACAGTATACAGTGTAACACTCTGGGTAGAGTATTCAGTGTAACTCTGGATACAGTATTCAGTGTAACACACTGGCACATTATTCAGTGTAACACTCTGGGTACAGTATTCATTGTAACTCTGGGTACAGTATTCAGTGTAACACACTGATTACAGTATTCAGTGTAACACTCTGGGTACAGTATTCAGTTAAACTCTGGGTACAGTATTCAGTGTAACACTGGGTACAGTATTCCGTGTAACACACTGGGTACAGTATTCAGTGTAACTCTGGGTACAGTATTCAGTGTAACACTGGGTACAGTATTCCGTGTAACACACTGGGTACAGTATTTAGTGTAACTCTGGGTACAGTTTTCTGTGTAACACAATGGGTACAGTATTCTGTGTAACACTTTGCGTAAAGTAATCAGTGTAACTCTGGGTACATTGTTCAATTTAACACACTGGGTACAGTATTCAGTGTAACACTCTGGGTACAGTATTCAGTGTAACTCTGGGTAAAATATTCACTGTAACACACTGATTACAGTATTCAGTGTAACACTCTGGGTACAGTATTCAGTGTAACACTGGGTACAGTATTCAGTGTAACACACTGGGTACAGTATTCAGTGTAACTCTGGGTGCAATATTCACTGTAACACACTGGGTACAGTATTCAATGTAACTCTGGGTACAGTATTCAGTGTAACACACTGGGTACAGTATTCAGTGTAACACTCTGGGGACAGTATTCAATGCAACACATTGGGGACAGTATTCAATGCAACACATTGGGTACAGTATTCAGTGTAACTCTGGGTACAATATTCAGTGCAACACAATGGGTACAGTATTCAGTGTAACTCTGGGTACAGTATTCAGTGTAACACTGGGTACAGTATTCAGTGTAACACACTGGGGACAATATTCAGTGTAACACTGGTTAAAGGATTCAGAGTAACACTGGGTACAGTATTCAGTGTAAATCTGCGTACAGTATTCAGTGTTAAACTCTGGGTGCAGTATTCAGTGTAACACAGGGTACAGTAGTCAATGTAACACTCAGGGTACAGTATTCAGTGTAACACACTGAGAACAGTATTCAGTGTAACACTCTGGGAACAGTATTCATTGTAACTCTGGATACAGTATTCAGTGTAATACACTTGTATATTATTCAGTGTAACACTGGGTACAGTATTCCGTGTAACACACTGGGTACAGTATTCAGTGTAACAGTCTGGGTACAGTATTCAGTGTAACACACTGGTACAGTATTCAGTGTAACACTGGGTACAGGATTCAGTGTAACACACTGGGTACAGTATTCAGTTTAACACTGGGTACAGTATTCAGTGTAACACACTGCGTACAGTATACAGTGTCACACTCTGGGTACAATATTCAGTGTAACTCTGGGTACATTATTCAGTGTAACACACTGGGTGCATTATTCAGTGTAACACTCTGTGTACAGTATTCATTGTAACTCTGGGGACAGTATTCAGTGCAACACTGGGTACAGTATTCAGTGTTTCACTCTGGGTACAGTATTCAGTGTCACACTGGGTACAGTATTCAGTGTTACACTCTGGGTACAGTATTCAGTGTAACACACTGGGTACAGTATTCAGTGTACACACTGGGTACAGTATTCAGTGCAACACTGGGTACAGTATTCAGTGTTACACTCTGGGTACAGTATTCAGTGTCACACTGGGTACAGTATCCAGTCTAACACTGGGTACAGTATTCAGTTTAACACACTGGGTACAGTATTCAGTGTAACTCTGGGTACAGTATTCAGTGTAACACTCTGGGTACAGTATTCAGTCTAACACTCTGGGTACAGTATTCAGTGTAACTCTGGATACAGTATTCAGTGTAACAAACTTGTACATTTTTCAGTGTAACACTCTGGGTACAGTATTCATTGTAACTCTGGGTACAGCATTCAGTGTAACACAATGATTACAGTATTCAGTGTAACACTCTGGGTAAAGTATTCAGTTAAACACTGGGTACAGTATTCAGTGTAACACTGGTTACAGGATTCAGTGTAACACTGGGTACAATATTCAGTGTAACACACTGGGTACAGTATACAGTGTCACACTCTGGGTACAATATTCAGTGTAACTCTGGGTACAGTATTCAGTGTAACACACTGGGTACATGATTGAGTGTAACACTCTGGGTACAGTATTCATTGTAACTCTGGGTACAGTATTCAGTGCAACACACTGATTAGAGTATTCAGTGTAACACTCTGGGTCCAGTATTCAGTGTAACACTGGGTACAGTATTCAGTTAAACACCGGGTACAGTATGCAGTGTAACACTGGGTACAGTATTCAGTGTTACACTCTGGGTACAGTATTCAGTGTCACACTGGGTACAGTATTCAGTGTAACACTCTGGGTACAGTATTCAGTGTAACACACTGGGTAAAGTATTCAGTGTATCTCTGGGTACAGTGTTTAGTGTAACACTCTGGGCACAGTATTCAGTCCAACACTCTGGGTACAGTATTCAGTGTAACACACGGGGTACAGTATTAAGTGTAACACTGGTTGCAGGATTCAGTGTAACACTCTGGGTACAGTATTCAGTGTAACTCTGGATACAGTATTCAGTGTAACACACTGGTACATTATTCAGTGTAACACTCTGGGTACAGTATTCTTTTAAGCACTGGGTACAATATTCAGTGTAACACTGGGTACATTATTCAGTTAATCATTGGGTACAGTATTCAGTGTAACACTGGGTACAGTATTCCGTGTAACACTCTGGGTACAGTATTCAGTGTAACACACTTGGTACAGTATTCAGTGTAACTCTGGGTACAGTATTCAGTGTAACTCTTGGGACAGTATTGAGTGTAACACAAAGTGTACAGTATTCAGTGTAACACTTTGGGTACAGTATTCAGTGTAACTCTGGGTACATTATTCAGTGTAACACTCTGGGTACAATATTCAGTGTAACACTCTGGGTACAGTATTCAGTGTAGCACACTGGGTACAGTATTCAGTGTAACTCGGTACAGTATTCAGTGTAACACTGGGTACAGTATTCATTGTAACACAGTGTACAGCATTCAGTGTAACACACTGGGTACAGTATTCAGTGTAACACACTTGTACATTTTTCAGTGTAACACTCTGGGTACAGTATTCATTGTAACTCTGGGTACAGCATTCAGTGTAACACAATGATTACAGTATTCAATGTAACACTCTGGGTACAGTATTCAGTTAAACACTGGGTACAGTATTCAGTGTAACACTGCATACAGTATTCCGTGTGACACAATGGGTACAGTATTCAGTGTAACACTCTGGGTACAGTATTCAGTGTAACACACTGGTACAGTATTCAATGTAACACTGGGTACAGTATTCAGTGTAACTCTGGGTACAGTATTCAGTGTAACACTGGGTACATGATTCAGTGTAACACTCTGGGTAAAGTATTCAGTCTAACACTCTGGGTCCAGTATTCAGTGTAACACACTGGGTACAGTATTCAGAGTAGCACTCTGGGTGCAGTATTCAGTTTAACACACTGGGTACAGTATTCAGTGTAACACTGGTTACAGGATTCAGTGTAACACTGGGTACAATATTCAGTGTAACACACTGGGTACAGCATACAGTGTCACACTCTGGGTACAATATTCAGTGTAACTCTGGGTACAGTATTCAGTGTAACACACTGGGTACATGATTGAGTGTAACACTCTGGGTACAGTATTCATTGTAACTCTGGGTACAGTATTCAGTGCAACACACTGATTAGAGTATTCAGTGTAACACTCTGGGTACAGCATTCAGTGTAACACTGGGTACAGTATTCAGTTAAACACCGGGTACAGTATGCAGTGTAACACTTGGTACAGTATTCAGTGTTACACTCTGGGTAGAGTATTCAGTGTCACACTGGGTACAGTATTCAGTGTAACACTCTGGGTACAGTATTCAGTGTAACACACTGGGTAAAGTATTCAGTGTATCTCTGGGTACAGTGTTTAGTGTAACACTCTGGGCACAGTGTTCAGTCCAACACTCTGGGTACAGTATTCAGTGTAACACACGGGGTACAGTATTAAGTGTAACACTGGTTGCAGGATTCAGTGTAACACTCTGGGTACAGTATTCAGTGTAACTCTGGATACAGTATTCAGTGTAACACACTGGTACATTATTCAGTGTAACACTCTGGGTACAGTATTCATTGTAACTCTGGGTACAGTATTCAGTGTAACACACTGATTACAGTATTCAGTGTAACACTCTGGGTACAGTATTCTGTTAAGCACTGGGTACAATATTCAGTGTAACACTGGGTACAGGATTCAGTGTAACACACTGATTACAGTATTCAGTGTAACACACTGGGTACAGTATTCAGTTAATCATTGGGTACAGTATTCACTGTAACACTGGGTACAGTATTCCGTGTAACACTCTGGGTACAGTATTCAGTGTAACACACTTGGTACAGTATTCATTGTAACTCTGGGTACAGGATTCAGTGTAACTCTTGGGACAGTATTGAGTGTAACACAAAGTGTAAAGTATTCAGTGTAACACTTTGGGTACAGTATTCAGTGTAACTCTGGGTACATTATTCAGTGTAACACTCTGGGTACAATATTCAGTGTAACACTCTGGGTACAGTATTCAGTGCAGCACACTGGGTACAGTATTCAGTGTAACTGGGTACAGTATTCAGTGTAACACTGGGTACAGTATTCTTTGTAACACAGTGTACAGTATTCAGTGTAACACTCTGGGTACAGTATTCAGTGTAACACACTGGGTACAGTATTCAGTGTCACCCTGGGTACAGTATCCAGTCTAACACTTTGGGTACAGTATTCAGTGTAACTCTGGGTACATTATTCAGTGTAACACTCTGGGTACAGTATTCAGTCTAACACTCTAGGTACAGTATTCAGTGTAAATCATGGGTACATGATTCAGTGTAACACTCTGGGTAAAGTATTCAGTCTAACACTCTGGGTCCAGTATTCAGTGTAACACACTGGGTACAGTATTCAGAGTAGCACTCTGGGTACAGTATTCAGTTTAACACACTGGGTACAGTATTCAGTGTAACACACTGGGTACAGTATACAGTGTCACACTCTGGGTACAATATTCAGTGTAACTCAGGGTACAGTATTCATTGTAACTCTGGGTACAGTATTCAGTGCAACACACTGATTAGAGTATTCAGTGTAACACTCTGGGTACAGTATTCAGTTAAACACTGGGTACAGTATGCAGTTTAACACTGGGTACAGTATTCAGTGTTACACTCTGGGTACAGTAATCAGTGTCACACTGGGTACAGTATTCAGTGTAACTCTGGGTACAGTATTCATTGTAACACTGGGTACAGTATTCAGTGTTACACTCTGGGTACAGTATTCAGTGTAACACACTGGGTAAAGTATTCAGTGTATCTCTGGGTACAGTGTTTAGTGTAACACTCTGGGCACAGTATTCAGTCCAACACTCTGGTACAGTATTCAGTGTAACACACGGGGTACAGTATTAAGTGTAACACTGGTTACAGGATTCAGTGTAACACTAGGTACAGTATTCAGTGTAACACACTGGGTACAGTATACAGTGTAACACTCTGGGTACAGTATTCAGTGTAACTCTGGATACAGTATTCAGTGTAACACACTGGTACATTATTCAGTGTAACACTCTGGGTACAGTATTCAGTGTAACTCTGGGTACAGTATTCATTGTAACACTGGGTACAGTATTCAGTGTAACACACTGATTACAGTATTCAGTGTAACACACTGGGTACAGTATTCAGTTAAACATTGGGTACAGTATTCAGTGTAACACTGGTTACAGTATTCCGTGTAACACTCTGGGTACAGTATTCAGTGTAACACACTGGGTACAGTATTCAGTGTAACTCTGGGTACAGTATTCAGTGTAACTCTTGGGACAGTATTCAGTGTAACAAAAAGTGTACAGTATTCAGTGCAACACTTTAGGTACAGTATTCAGTGTAACTCTGGGTACATTATTCAGTGTAACACACTGGGTACAGTTTTCGGTGTAACACTCTGGGTACAGTTTTCATTGTAACTCTGGGTACAGTATTCAGTGTAATACACTGATTACATTATTCAGTGTAACACTCTGGGTACAATATTCAGTGTAACACTCTGGGTACAGTATTCAGTGTAACACACTGGGTACAATATTCATTGTAACACAGTGTACAGTATTCAGTGTAACACTCTGGGTACAGTATTCAGTGTCACACTGGGTACAGTATCCAGTCTAACACTTTGGGTACAGTATTCAGTGTAATTCTGGGTACAGTATTCAGTGTAACACTCTGGGTACAGTATTCAGTCTGACACTCTGGGTACAGTATTCAGTGTAACTCTGGATACAGTATTCAGTGTAACACACTCGTACATTATTCAGTGTAACACTCTGGGTCCAGTATTCAGTGTAACACACTGGGTACAGTATTCAGAGTAGCACTCTGGGTACAGTATTCAGTTTAACACACTGGGTACAGTATTCAGTGTAACACTGGTTACAGGATTCAGTGTAACACTGGGTACATTATTCAGTGTAACACACTGGGTACAGTATACAGTGTCACACTCTGTGTACAATATTCAGTGTAACTCTGGGTACAGTATTCAGTGTAACACACTGGGTACATTATTGAGTGTAACACTCTGGGTACAGTATACATTGTAACTCTGAGGACAGTATTCAGTGTAAAACACTGGGTACAGTATTCAGTGTAACACTCTGGGTACAGTATTCACTGTAACTCTGGGTACAATATTCAGTGTAACACACTGAGTACAGTATTCAGTGTAACACTCTGGGTACAGTATTCACTGTAACTCTGGGTACAGTATTCATTGTAACACACTGGGTACAGTATTCAGTGTAACACTGGGTACAGTATTCAGTGTAACACACTGGGTACAGTATTCAGTTTAACACTCTGGGTAGAGTATTCAGTGAAACTCTGGGTACAATATTCAGTGAAACTCTGGGTACAATATTCAGTGTAACAAACTGGGTACAATATTCAGTGTAACACACTGGGTACAGTATTCAGTGTAACACTGGGTACAGTATTCAGTGTAACACTGGTTACAGGATTCAGTGTAACACTGGGTACAGTATTCAGTGTAACACTGGGTACAGTATTCAGTGTAACACAGTGGATACAATATTCAGTATAACACACTGGTTACAGTATTCAGTGTAACACTGGGTACAGTATTCAGTGTAACACTGGGTACAATATTCAGTGTAATACTGGGCACAGTATTCAGTGTAACACTGGTTACAGGATTCAGTGTAATACTGGGTACAGTATTCAGTGTAACACTGGGTACAGTTTTCAGTGTAACACACTGGGTACAGTTTTCTGTGTAACACACTGGGTACAGTATTCAGTGTAACACTGGGTACAGTATTCAGTGTAACACACTGGGTACATTATTCAGATTAACACACTGGGTACAGTATTCAGTGTATCACTGGGTACAGTATTCAGTGTAACACTGGGTACAGAATTCAGTGTAACACACTGGGGACAGTATTCAGTGTAACACTGGGTACAGTATTCAGTGTAACACCGGGTACAGTATTCAGTGTAACACTGGGTACATTATTCAGTGTAACACCGGGTACAGTGTTCAGTGTAACACCGGCTACAGTATTCAGTGTAACACTGGGTACAGTATTCAGTGTAACACTGGGTACAATATTCAGTGTAACACTGGGTACAGTATTCAGTGTAACACCGGGTACAGTATTCAGTTTAACACTGGGTACAGTATTCAGTGTAACACTCTTGGTACAGTATTCAGTGTAACACAGGGTACAGTATTCAGTGTAACACTGGGTACAGTATTCAGTGTAACACTCTTGGTACAGTATTCAGTGTAACACTGTGTACAGTATTCAGTGTAACACTGGGTACAGTATTCAGTGTAACACCGGGTACAGTATTCAGTGTAACACAGGGTACAGTATTCAGTGTAACACTGGGTACAGTATTAAGTGTAACACTCTGGGTACAGTATTCAGTGTAACACTGGGTACAGTATTCAGTGTAACACTGGGTACAGTATTCAGTGTAACACCGGGTACAGTATTCAGTGTAACACAGGGTACAGTATTCAGTGTAACACTGGGTACAGTATTCAGTGTAACACAGGGTACAATATTCAGTGTAACACTCTGGGTACAGTATTCAGTGTAACACAGGGTACAGTATTCAGTGTAACACTGGGTACAGTATTCAGTGTAACACCGGGTACAGTGTTCAGTGTAACACTGGGTACAGTATTCAGTGTAACACTGGGTACAGTATTCAGTGTAACACCGGGTACAGTATTCAGTGTAACACTGGGTACAGTATTCAGTGTAACACTCTTGGTACAGTATTCAGTATAATACAGGGTACAGTATTCAGTGTAACACTGGGTACAGTATTCAGTGTAACACTCTTGGTACAGTATTCAGTGTAACACTGTGTACAGTATTCAGTGTAACACTGGGTACAGTATTCAGTGTAACACCGGGTACAGTATTCAGTGTAACACAGGGTACAGTATTCAGTGTAACACTGGGTACATTATTCAGTGTAACACAGGGTACAGTATTCAGTGTAACACTGGGTACAATATTCAGTGTAACACTCTGGGTACAGTATTCAGTGTAACACACTGGGTACAATATTCATTGTAACACAGTGTACAGTTTCAGTGTAACAATCTGGGTACAGTATTCAGTGTAACACACTGGGTACAGTATTCAGTGTCACACTGGGTATAGTATCCAGTCTAACACTTTGGGTACAGTATTCAGTGTAACACACTGGGTACAGTATTCAGTGTAACACTCTGGGTACAGTATTCAGTCTAACACTCTGGGTACAGTATTCAGTGTAACTCTGGATACAGTATTCAGTGTGACACACTGGTACATTATTCAGTGTAACACTCTGGGTCCAGTATTCAGTGTAACACACTGGGTACAGTATTCAGAGTAGCACTCTGGGTACAGTATTCAGTTTAACACACTGGGTACAGTATTCAGTGTAACACTGGTTACAGGATTCAGTGTAACACTGGGTACATTATTCAGTGTAACACACTGGGTACAGTATACAGTGTCACACTCTGGGTACAATATTCAGTGTAACTCTGGGTACAGTATTCAGTGTAACACACTGGGTACATTATTGAGTGTAACACTCTGGGTACAGTATACATTGTAACTCTGAGTACAGTATTCAGTGTAAAACACTGGGTACAGTATTCAGTGTAACACTCTGGGTACAGTATTCACTGTAACTCTGGGTACAATATTCAGTGTAACACACTGAGTACAGTATTCAGTGTAACACTCTGGGTACAGTATTCAGTGTAACACTGGGTACATTATTCAGTGTAACACACTGGGTACAGTATTCAGTTTAACACTCTGGGTACAGTATTCAGTGTAACTCTGGGTACAATATTCAGTGAAACTCTGGGTACAATATTCAGTGTAACACACTGGGTACAGTATTCAGTGTAACACACTGGGTAAAGTATTCAGTGTAACACTGGTTACAGGATTCAGTGTAACACTGGGTACAGTATTCAGTGTAAATCTGGGAACAGTATTCAGTGTTAAACTCTGGGTGCATTAATCAGTGCAACACAGGGTACAGTATTCAGTGTAACACTGGGTACAGTATTCAGTGTAACACAGTGGATACAATATTCAGTATAACACACTGGTTACAGTATTCAGTGTAACACTGGGTACAGTATTCAGTGTAACACTGGGTACAATATTCAGTGTAATACTGGGCACAGTAATCAGTGTAACACTGGTTACATGATTCAGTGTAACACTGGGTACATTATTCAGTGTAACACTCTGGGTACATTATTCAGTGTAACACTCTGGGTACAGTATTCAGTGTAGCATACTGGGTAAAGTATTCAGTGTAACTCGGTAAAGTATTCAGTGTAACACTGGGTACAGTATTAATTGTAACACAGTGTACAGTATTCAGTGTAACACTCTGGGTACAGTATTCAGTGTAACACACTGGGTACAGTATTCAGTGTCACCCTGGGTACAGTATCCAGTCTAACACTTTGGGTACAGTATTCAGTGTAACTCTGGGTACAGTATTCAGTGTAACCATCTAGGTACAGTATTCAGTCTAACACTCTGGGTACAGTATTCAGTGTAACTCTGGATACAGTATTCAGTGTAACACACTGGTACATTATTCAGTGTAACACTCTGGGTCCAGTATTCAGTGTAACACACTGGGTACAGTATTCAGAGTAGCACCCTGGGTACAGTATTCAGTTTAACACACTGGGTACAGTATTCAGTGTATCACTGGTTACAGGATTCCGTGTAACACACTGGTACAGTATTCAGTGTAACACTGGGTACAGTATTCAGTGTAACTCTGGGTACAGTATTCAGTGTAACACTGGGTACATGATTCAGTGTAACACTCTGGGTCCAGTATTCAGTGTAACACACTGGGTACAGTATTCAGAGTAGCACTTTGGGTACAGTATTCAGTTTAACACACTGGGTACAGTATTCAGTGTAACACACTGGGTACAGTATACAGTGTCACACTCTGGGTACAATATTCAGTGTAACTCAGGGTACAGTATTCATTGTAACTCTGGGTACAGTATTCAGTGCAACACACTGATTAGAGTATTCAGTGTAACACTCTGGGTACAGTATTCAGTTAAACACTGGGTACATTATGCAGTGTAACACTGGGTACAGTATTCAGTGTAACACTTTGGGTACAGTATTCAGTGTAACACACTGGGTAAAGTATTCAGTGTATCTCTGGGTACAGTGTTTAGTGTAACACTCTGGGCACAGTATTCAGTCCAACACTCTGGGTACAGTATTCAGTGTAACACACGGGGTACAGTATTAAGTGTAACACAGGTTACAGGATTCAGTGTAACACTAGGTACAGTATTCATTGTAACTCTGGGTACAGTATTCAGTGTTACACTCTGGGTACAGTATTCAGTGTAACACTCTGGGTACAGTATTCTGTTAAGCACTGGGTACAATATTCAGTGTAACACTGGGTACAGTATTCAGTGTAACACACTGGGTACAGTATTCAGTTAAACATTGGGTACAGTATTCAGTGTAACACTGGTTACAGTATTCTGTGTAACACTCAGGGTACAGTATTCAGTGTAACACACTGGGTACAGTATTCAGTGTAACTCTGGGTACAGTATTCAGTGTAAATCTTGGGAAAGTATTCAGTGTAACAAAAAGTGTACAGTATTCAGTGCAACACTTTGGGTACAGTATTCAGTGTAACTCTGGGTACATTATTCAGTGTAACACTCTGGGTACAATATTCAGTGTAACACTCTGGGTACAGTATTCAGGGTAGCATACTGGGTACAGTATTCAGTGTAACTCGGTACAGTATTCAGTGTAACACTGGGTACAGTATTCATTGTAACACAGTGTACAGTATTCAGTGTAACACTCTGGGTACAGTATTCAGTGTAACACACTGGGTACAGTATTCAGTGTCACCCTGGGTACAGTATCCAGTCTAACACTTTGGGTACAGTATTCAGTGTAACTCTGGGTACAGTATTCAGTGTAACACTCTGGGTACAGTATTCAGTCTAACACTCTGGGTACAGTATTCAGTGTAACTCTGGATACAGTATTCAGTGTAACACACTGGTACATTATTCAATGTAACACTCTGGGTCCAGTATTCAGTGTAACACACTGGGTACAGTATTCAGAGTAGCACTCTGGGTACAGTATTCAGTTTAACACACTGGGTACAGTATTCAGTGTAACACAGGTTACAGGATTCAGTGTAACACCAGGTACAGTATTCAGTGTAACACACTGGGTACAGTATACAGTGTAACACTCTGGGTACAGTATTCAGTGTAACTCTGGATACAGTATTCAGTGTAACACACTGGTACATTATTCAGTGTAACACTCTGGGTACAGTATTCATTGTAACTCTGGGTACAGTATTCAGTGTAACACACTGGGTACAGTATTCAGTTAAACATTGGGTACAGTATTCAGTGTAACACTGGTTACAGTATTCTGTGTAACACTCAGGGTACAGTATTCAGTGTAACACACTGGGTACAGTATTCAGTGTAACTCTGGGTACAGTATTCAGTGTAACTCTTGGGACAGTATTCAGTGTAACAAAAAGTGTACAGTATTCAGTGCAACACTTTGGGTACAGTATTCAGTGTAACTCTGGGTACATTATTCAGTGTAACACACTGGGTACAGTTTTCGGTGTAATACTCTGGGTACAGTATTCATTGTATCTCTGGGTACAGTATTCAGTGTAACACACTGATTACATTATTCAGTGTAACACTCTGGGTACAATATTCAGTGTAACACTCTGGGTACAGTATTCAGTGTAACACACTGGGTACAATATTCAGTGTAACACAGTGTACAGTATTCAGTGTAACACTCTGGGTACAGTATTCAGTGTCACACTGGGTACAGTATCCAGTCTAACACTTTGGGTACAGTATTCAGTGTAATTCTGGGTACAGTATTCAGTGTAACACTCTGGGTACAGTATTCAGTCTGACACTCTGGGTACAGTATTCAGTGTAACTCTGGATACAGTATTCAGTGTAACACACTGGTACATTATTCAGTGTAACACTCTGGGTCCAGTATTCAGTGTAACACACTGGGTACAGTATTCAGAGTAGCACTCTGGGTACAGTATTCAGTTTAACACACTGGGTACAGTATTCAGTGTAACACTGGTTACAGGATTCAGTGTAACACTGGGTACATTATTCAGTGTAACACACTGGGTACAGTATACAGTGTCACAATCTGTGTACAATATTCAGTGTAACTCTGGGTACAGTATTCAGTGTAACACACTGGGTACATTATTGAGTGTAACACTCTGGGTACAGTATTCAGTGTAACACACTGGGTACAGTATTCAGTGTAACACTGGGGACAATATTCAGTGTAACACACTGGGTACAGTATTAAGTGTAACACTCTGGGTACAGTATTCAGTGTAACACAGGGTACAGTATTCAGTGTAACACACTGGGGACAGTATTCAATGCAACACTGGGTGCAGTATTCAGTGTTACACTCTGGGTACAGTATTCAGTGTAACACACTGGGTACAGTATTCAGTGTAACACTGGGTACAGTATTCAGTATAACACTCAGGGTACAGTATTCAGTGTTACACTGGGTACAATATGCAGTGTAACGCTCTGGGTACAGTATTCAGTGTAACACTGGGTACAGTATTCAGTATAACACTGGGTACATTATTCAGTGTAACACTCTGGGTACAGTATTCAGTGTACACTGGGTACAGTATTCAGTGTAACACTGGGTACATTATTCAGTGTAACACTGGTTACAGTATTCAGTGTAACACAGGGTACAGTATTCAGTGTAACACTGGGTACAGTATTCAGTGTAACACTTGATACAGAATTCAGTGTAACACAGAGTACAGTATTCAGTGTAACACTGGGTACAGAATTCAGTGTAACACTCTGGGTACAGTATTCAGTGTAACACTGGGTACAGTATTCAGTGTAACACTGGGTACAGAATTCAGTGTAACACACTGGGTACAGTATTCAGTGTAACACTGGGTACAGTTTTCAGTGTAACACACTGGGTACAGTTTTCAGTGTAACACACTGGGTACAGTATTCAGTGTAACACTGGGTACAGTATTCAGTGTAACACACTGGGTACATTATTCAGATTAACACACTGGGTACAGTATTCAGTGTATCACTGGGTACAGTATTCAGTGTAACACTGGGTATAGTATTCAGTGTAACACTGGGTACAGAATTCAGTGTAACACACTGGGGACAGTATTCAGTGTAACACTCTGGGTACAGTATTCAGTGTAACACACTGGGTACAGTATTCAGTGTAACACACTGGGTAAAGTATTCAGTGTAACACTGGTTACAGGATTCAGTGTAACACTGGGTACAGTATTCAGTGTAACTCTGGGAACAGTATTCAGTGTTAAACTCTGGGTGCAGTATTCACTGTAACTGTGGGTACAGTATTCATTGCAACACACTGGGTACAGTATTCAGTGTAACACTGGGTACAGTATTCAGTGTAACACACTGGGTACAGTATTCACTGTTACACTGGGGACAATATTCAGTGTAACACACTGGGGACAGTATTCAATGCAACACTGAGTGCAGTATTCAGTGTTACACTCTGGGTACAGTATTCAGTGTAACACACTGGGTACAGTATTCAGTGTAACACTGGGTACAGTATTCAGTGTAACACTCAGGGTACAGTATTCAGTGTTACACTGCGTACAGAATTCAATGTAACACTGAGTACAGTTTTCAGTGTAACACACTGGGTACAGTTTTCAGTGTAACACACTGGGTACAGTTTTCAGTGTAACACACTGGGTACAGTATTCAGTGTAACGCTGGGTACAGTATTCAGTGTAACACAGGGTACAATATTCAGTGTAACATTGGGTACAGTATTCAGTGTAACACCGGGTACAGTGTTCAGTGTAACACCGGGTACAGTATTCAGTGTAACACAGGGTACAGTTTTCAGTGTAACACTGGGTACAGTATTCAGTGTAACACTGGGTACAGTATTCAGTGTAACACCGGGTACAGTATTCAGTGTAACACTGGGTACAATATTCAGTGTAACACTCTGGGTACAGTATTCAGTGTAACACACTGGGTACAGTATCCAGTCTAACACTTTGGGTACAGTATTCAGTGTAATTCTGGGTACAGTATTCAGTGTAACACTCTGGGTACAGTATTCAGTCTAACACTCTGGGTACAGTATTCAGTGTAACTCTGGATACAGTATTCAGTGTAACACACTGGTACATTATTCAGTGTAACACTCTGGGTCCAGTATTCAGTGTAACACACTGGGTACAGTATTCAGAGTAGCACTCTGGGTACAGTATTCAGTTTAACACACTGGGTACAGTATTCAGTGTAACACTGGTTACAGGATTCAGTGTAACACTGGGTACTTTATTCAGTGTAACACACTGGGTACAGTATACAGTGTCACACTCTGGGTACAATATTCAGTGTAACTCTGGGTACAGTATTCAGTGTAACACACTGGGTACATTATTGAGTGTAACACTGTGGGTACAGTATACATTGTAACTCTGAGTACAGTATTCAGTGTAAAACACTGGGTACAGTATTCAGTGTAACACTCTGGGTACAGTATTCACTGTAACTCTGGGTACAATATTCAGTGTAACACACTGAGTACAGTATTCAGTGTAACACTCTGGGTACAGTATTCACTGTAACTCTGGGCACAGTATTCATTGCAACACACTGGGTACAGTATTCAGTGTAACACTGGTACAGTATTCAGTGTAACACACTGGGTACAGTATTCAGTTTAACACTCTGGGTACAGTATTCAGTGTAACTCTGGGTACAATATTCAGTGAAACTCTGGGTACAATATTCAGTGTAACACACTGGGTACAGTATGCAGTGTAACACTGGGTACAGTATTCAGTGTAACACCGGGTACAGTATTCAGTGTAACACAGGGTACAGTATTCAGTGTAACACTGGGTACAGTATTCAGTGTAACACTCTGGGTACAGTATTCAGTGTAACACTGGGTACAGTATTCAGTGTAACACAGGGTACAGTATTCAGTGTAACACTCTTGGCACAGTATTCAGTGTAACGCTGGGTACAGTATTCAGTGTAACACTGGGTACAGTAAACAGTGTAACACAGGGTACAGTATTCAGCGTAACACTCTGGGTACAGTATTCAGTGTAACACAGGGTACAGTATTCAGTGTAACACTGGGTACAGTATTCAGTGTAACACCGGGTACAGTGTTCAGTGTAACACCGGGTACAGTATTCAGTGTAACACAGGGTACAGTATTCATTGTAACACTGGGTACAGTATTCAGTGTAACACTGGGTACAGTATTCAGTGTAACACCGGGTACAGTATTCAGTTTAACACTGGGTACAGTATTCAGTGTAACACTCTTGGTACAGTATTCAGTATAACACAGGGTACAGTATTCAGTGTAACACTGTGTGCAGTATTCAGTGTAACACTCTTGGTACAGTATTCAGTGTAACACTGTGTACAGTATTCAGTGTAACACTGGGTACAGTATTCAGTGTAACACCGGGTACAGTATTCAGTGTAAACAGGGTACAGTATTCAGTGTAACACTGGGTACATTATTCAGTGTAACACAGGGTACAGTATTCAGTGTAACACTGGGTACAATATTCAGTGTAACACTCTGGGTACAATTTTCAGTGTAACACACTGGGTACAATATTTATTGTAACACAGTGTACAGTTTCAGTGTAACACTCTGGGTACACTATTCAGTGTAACACACTGGGTACAGTATTCAGTGTCACACTGGGTACAGTATCCAGTCTAACACTTTGGGTACAGTATTCAGTGTAATTCTGGGTACAGTATTCAGTGTAACACTCTGGGTACAGTATTCAGTCTAACACTCTGGGTACAGTATTCAGTGTAACTCTGGATACAGTATTCAGTGTAACACACTGGTACATTATTCAGTTTAACACTCTGGGTCCAGTATTCAGTGTAACACACTGGGTACAGTATTCAGAGTAGCACTCTGGGTACAGTATTCAGTTTAACACACTGGGTACAGTATTCAGTGTAACACTGGTTACAGGATTCAGTGTAACACTGGGTACATTATTCAGTGTAAAACACTGGGTACATTATTCAGTGTAACACTCTGGGTACAGTATTCACTGTAACTCTGGGTACAATATTCAGTGTAACACTGGGTACAGTATTCAGTGTAACTCTGGGTACAGTATTCAGTGTAAAACACTGAGTACATTATTCAGTGTAAGACTCTGGGTACAGTATTCACTGTAACTCTGGGTACAGTATTCATTGTAACACACTGGGTACAGTATTCAGTGTAACACTGGGTACAGTATTCAGTGTAACACACTGGGTACAGTATTCACTGTTACCCTCTGCGTACAGTATTCAGTGCAACACTGGGTGCAGTATTCAGTGTTACACTCTGGGTACAATATTCAGTGTAACACACTGGGTACAGTATTCAGTGTAACACTGGGGACAATATTCAGTGTAACACACTGGGTACAGTATTAACTGTAACACTCTGGGTACAGTATTCAGTGTAACACAGGGTACAGTATTCAGTGTAACGCACTGGGGACAGTATTCAATGCAACACTGAGTGCAGTATTCAGTGTTACACTCTGGGTACAGTATTCAGTGTAACACACTGGGTACAGTATTCAGTGTAACACTGGGTACAGTATTCAGTGTAACACTCAGGGTACAGTATTCAGTGTTACACTGTGTACAGAATTCAATGTAACACTGGGTACAGTATTCAGTGTAACGCTCTGGGTACAGTATTCAGTGTAACACTGGGTACAATATTCAGTGTAACGCTCTGGGTACAGTATTCAGTGTAACACTAGGTACAGTATTCAGTGTAACACTGGGTACATTATTCAGTGTAACACTCTGGGTACAGTATTCAGTGTACACTGGGTACAGTATTCAGTGTAACACTGGGTACATTGTTCAGTGTAACACTGGTTACAGTATTCAGTGTAACACAGGGTACAGTATTCAGTGTAACACTGGGTACAGTATTCAGTGTAACACTGGGTACAGAATTCAGTGTAACACTCTGGGTACAGTATTCAGTGTAACACTGGGTACAATATTCAGTGTAACACTGGGTACAGAATACAGTGTAACACTGGGTACAGTTTTCAGTGTAACACACTGGGTACAGTTTTCAGTGTAACACACTGGGTACAGTATTCAGTGTAACACTGGGTACAGTATTCAGTTTAACACAGGGTACAGTATTCAGTGTAACACTCTGGGTACAGTATTCAGTGTAAATCACTGTGTACAGCATTCAGTGTCACACTGGGTACAGTATCCAGTCTAACACTTTGGGTACAGTATTCAGTGTAATTCTGGGTACAGTATTCAGTGTAACACTCTGGGTACAGTATTCAGTCTAACACTCTGGTTACAGTATTCAGTGTAACTCTGGATACAGTATTCAGTGTAACACACTGGTACATTATTCAGTGTAACACTCTGGGTCCAGTATTCAGTGTAACACACTGGGTACAGTATTCAGAGTAGCACTCTGGGTACAGTATTCAGTTTAACACACTGGGTACTGTATTCAGTGTAACACTGGTTACAGGATTCAGTGTAACACTGGGTACTTTATTCAGTGTAAGACTCTGGGTATAATATTCAGTGTAACTCTGGGTACAGTATTCAGTGTAACACACTGGGTACATTATTGAGTGTAACACTCTGGGTACAGTATACATTGTAACTCTGAGTACAGTATTCAGTGTAAAACACTGGGTACAGTATTCAGTGTAACACTCTGGGTACAGTATTCACTGTAACTCTGGGTACAATATTCAGTGTAACACACTGAGTACAGTATTCAGTGTAACACTCTGGGTACAGTATTCACTGTAACTCTGGGTACAGTATTCATTGTAACACACTGGGTACAGTATTCAGTGCAACACTGGGTACAGTATTCAGTGTAACACACTGGGTACAGTATTCAGTTTAACACACTGGGTACAGTATTCAGTGTAACTCTGGGTACAATATTCAGTGAAACTCTGGGTACAATATTCAGTGTAACACACTGGGTACAGTATTCAGTGTAACACACTGGGTAAAGTATTCAGTGTAACACTGGTTACAGGATTCAGTGTAACACTGGGTACAGTATTCAGTGTAACATTCTGGGTGCAGTATTCAGTGCAACACAGGGTACAGTATTCAGTGTAACACTGGGTACAGTATTCGGCGTAACACAGTGGATACAATATTCAGTATAACACACTGGTTACAGTATTCAGTGTAACACTGGGTACAGTATTCAGTGTAACACTGGGTACAATATTCAGTGTAATACTGGGCACAATATTCATTGTAACACACTGGGTACAGTATTCAGTGTAACACTGGGTACAGTATTCAGTGTAACACACTGGGTACAGTATTCAGTGTTACACTCTGGGAACAGTATTCAGTGCAACACTGGGTGCAGTATTCAGTGTTACACTCTGGGTACAATATTCAGTGTAACACACTGGGTACAGTATTCAGTGTAACACTGGGGACAATATTCAGTGTAACACTGGGTACAGTATTCAGTGTAACACAGGGTACAGTATTCAGTGTAACGCACTGGGGACAGTATTCAATGCAACACTGGGTGCAGTATTCAGTGTTACACTCTGGGTACAGTATTCAGTGTAACACACTGGGTACAGTATTCAGTGTAACACTGGGTACAGTATTCAGTGTAACACTCAGGGTACAGTATTCAGTGTTACACTGGGTACAGAATTCAAGGTAACACTGGGTACAGTATTCAGTGTAACGCTCTGGGTACAGTATTCAGTGTAACACACTGGGTACAGTATTCAGTGTAACACTGGGTACAGTATTCAGTATAACACTGGGTACATTATTCAGTGTAACACTCTGGGTACAGTATTCAGTGTACACTGGGTACAGTATTCAGTGTAACACTGGGAACATTATTCAGTGTAACACTGGTTACAGTATTCAGTGTAACACAGGGTACATTATTCAGTGTAACACTGGGTACAATATTCAGTGTAACACTTGGTACAGAATTCAGTGTAACACAGAGTACAGTATTCAGTGTAACACTGGGTACATTATTCAGTGTAACACTGGGTACAGTATTCAGTGTAACACTCTGGGTACAGTATTCAGTGTAACACATGGTACAGTATTCAGTGTAACACTCTTGGTACAGTATACAGTGTAACACTGGGTACAGTATTCAGTGTAACACTGGGTACAGTATTCAGTGTAACACCGGGTACAGTGTTCAGTGTAACACCGGGTACAGTATTCAGTGTAACACAGGGTACAGTATTCAGTGTAACACCGGGTACAGTATTCAGTGTAACACTCTGTACAGTATTCAGTGTAACACCGGGTACAGTATTCAGTGTAACACAGGGTACAGTATTCAGTGTAACACTGGGTACAGTATTCAGTGTAACACTGGGTACAGTATTCAGTGTATCACAGGGTACAGTATTCAGTGTAACACTGGGTACAGTATTCACTGTAACACCGGGTACAGTATTCAGTGTAACACAGGGTACAGTATTCAGTGTAACACTGGGTACAGTATTCAGTGTAACACAGGGTACAGTATTCAGTGTAACACTCTGGGTACAGTATTCAGTGTAACACAGGGTACAGTATTCAGTGTAACACTCTGCGTACAGTATTCAGTGTAACACTGGGTACAGTATTCAGTGTAACATTCTGGGTACAGTATTCAGTGTAACACTGGGTACAGTATTCAGTGTAACACACTGGGTACAGTATTCAGTGTAACACTGGGTACAGTATTCAGATTAACACACTGGGTACAGTATTCACTGTAACACTGGGTACAATATTCAGTGTAACACACAGGGTACAGTATTCAGTGTAACACACTGGGGACAGTATTCTATGTAACTCTGGGTACAATATTCAGTGAAACTCTGGGTACAGTATTCAGTGTAACACAGGGTACAGTATTCAGTGTAACGCACTGGGGACAGTATTCAATGCAACACTGGGTGCAGTATTCAGTGTTACACTCTGGGTACAGTATTCAGTGTAACACACTGGGTACAGTATTCAGTGTAACACTGGGTACAGTATTCAGTGTAACACTCAGGGTACAGTATTCAGTGTTACACTGGGTACAGAATTCAAGGTAACACTGGGTACAGTATTCAGTGTAACGCTCTGGGTACAGTATTCAGTGTAACACACTGGGTACAGTATTCAGTGTAACACTGGGTACAGTATTCAGTATAACACTGGGTACATTATTCAGTGTAACACTCTGGGTACAGTATTCAGTGTACACTGGGTACAGTATTCAGTGTAACACTGGGAACATTATTCAGTGTAACACTGGTTACAGTATTCAGTGTAACACAGGGTACATTATTCAGTGTAACACTGGGTACAATATTCAGTGTAACACTTGGTACAGAATTCAGTGTAACACAGAGTACAGTATTCAGTGTAACACTGGGTACATTATTCAGTGTAACACTGGGTACAGTATTCAGTGTAACACTCTGGGTACAGTATTCAGTGTAACACATGGTACAGTATTCAGTGTAACACTCTTGGTACAGTATTCAGTGTAACACTGGGTACAGTATTCAGTGTAACACTGGGTACAGTATTCAGTGTAACACCGGGTACAGTGTTCAGTGTAACACCGGGTACAGTATTCAGTGTAACACAGGGTACAGTATTCAGTGTAACACCGGGTACAGTATTCAGTGTAACACTCTGTACAGTATTCAGTGTAACACCGGGTACAGTATTCAGTGTAACACAGGGTACAGTATTCAGTGTAACACTGGGTACAGTATTCAGTGTAACACTGGGTACAGTATTCAGTGTATCACAGGGTACAGTATTCAGTGTAACACTGGGTACAGTATTCACTGTAACACCGGGTACAGTATTCAGTGTAACACAGGGTACAGTATTCAGTGTAACACTGGGTACAGTATTCAGTGTAACACAGGGTACAGTATTCAGTGTAACACTCTGGGTACAGTATTCAGTGTAACACAGGGTACAGTATTCAGTGTAACACTCTGCGTACAGTATTCAGTGTAACACTGGGTACAGTATTCAGTGTAACATTCTGGGTACAGTATTCAGTGTAACACTGGGTACAGTATTCAGTGTAACACACTGGGTACAGTATTCAGTGTAACACTGGGTACAGTATTCAGATTAACACACTGGGTACAGTATTCACTGTAACACTGGGTACAATATTCAGTGTAACACACAGGGTACAGTATTCAGTGTAACACACTGGGGACAGTATTCTATGTAACTCTGGGTACAATATTCAGTGAAACTCTGGGTACAATATTCAGTGTAACACACTGGGTACAGTATTCAGTGTAACACACTGGATAAAGTATTCAGTGTAACACTGGTTACAGGATTCAGTGTAACACTGCGTACAGTATTCAGTGTAACACTCTGGGTGCAGTATTCAGTGCAACACAGGGTACAGTTTTCAGTGTAACACTGGGTACAGTATTCAGTGTAACACAGTGGATACAATATTCAGTATAACACACTGGTTACAGTATTCAGTGTAACACTGGGTACAGTATTCAGTGTAACACTGGGTACAATATTCAGTGTAATACTGGGCACAGTATTCATTGTAACACACTGGGTACAGTATTCAGTGTAACACTCTGGGTACAGTATTCAGTGCAACACTGGGTGCAGTATTCAGTGTTACACTCTGGGTACAATATTCAGTGTAACACACTGGGTACAGTATTCAGTGTAACACTGGGGACAATATTCAGTGTAACACTGGGTACAGTATTCAGTGTAACACTGGGTACAGTATTCAGTGTAACACAGGGTACAGTATTCAGTGTAACGCACTGGGGACAGTATTCAATGCAACACTGGGTGCAGTATTCAGTGTTACACTCTGGGTACAGTATTCAGTGTAACACACTGCGTACAGTATTCAGTGTAACACTGGGTACAGTATTCAGTGTAACACTCAGGGTACAGTATTCAGTGTTACACTGGGTACAGTATTCAGTGTAACACTGGGTACAGTATTCAGTGTAACGCTCTGGGTAAAGTATTCAGTGTAACACTGGGTACAATATTCAGTGTAACGCTCTGGGTACAGTATTCAGTGTAACACTGGGTACAGAATTCAATGTAACACTGGGTACAGTATTCAGTGTAACGCTCTGGGTACAGTATTCAGTGTAACACTGGGTACAATATTCAGTGTAACGCTCTGGGTACAGTATTCAGTGTAACACTGGGTACAGTATTCAGTGTAACACTGGGTACATTATTCAGTGTAACACTCTGGGTACAGTATTCAGTGTACACTGGGTACAGTATTCAGTGTAACACTGGGGACAATATTCAGTGTAACACTGGGTACAGTATTCAGTGTAACGCTCTGGGTACAGTATTCAGTGTAACACTGGGTACAATATTCAGTGTAACGCTCTGGGTACAGTATTCAGTGTAACACTGGGTACAGTATTCAGTGTAACACTGGGTACATTATTCAGTGTAACACTCTGGGTACAGTATTCAGTGTACACTGGGTACAGTATTCAGTGTAACACTGGGGACAATATTCAGTGTAACACTGGGTACAGTATTCAGTGTAACACTGGGTACAGTATTCAGTGTAACACAGGGTACAGTATTCAGTGTAACGCACTGGGGACAGTATTCAATGCAACACTGGGTGCAGTATTCAGTGTTACACTCTGGGTACAGTATTCAGTGTAACACACTGCGTACAGTATTCAGTGTAACACTGGGTACAGTATTCAGTGTAACACTCAGGGTACAGTATTCAGTGTTACACTGGGTACAGAATTCAATGTAACACTGGGTACAGTATTCAGTGTAACGCTCTGGGTACAGTATTCAGTGTAACACTGGGTACAATATTCAGTGTAACGCTCTGGGTACAGTATTCAGTGTAACACTGGGTACAGTATTCAGTGTAACACTGGGTACATTATTCAGTGTAACACTCTGGGTACAGTATTCAGTGTAACCCTGGGTACAGTATTCAGTGTAACACTCAGGGTACAGTATTCAGTGTTACACTGGGTACAGAATTCAATGTAACACTGGGTACAGTATTCAGTGTAACGCTCTGGGTACAGTATTCAGTGTAACACTGGGTACAATATTCAGTGTAACGCTCTGGGTACAGTATTCAGTGTAACACTGGGTACATTATTCAGTGTAACACTGGGTACATTATTCAGTGTAACACTCTGGGTACAGTATTCAGTGTAACACTGGGTACAGTATTCAGTGTAACACTGGGTACAGTATTCAGTGTAACACTGGGTACATTATTCAGTGTAACACTCTGGGTACAGTATTCAGTGTACACTGGATACAGTATTCAGTGTAACACTGGGTACAGTATTCAGTGTAACACAGGGTACAGTATTCAGTGTAACGCACTGGGGACAGTATTCAATGCAACACTGGGTGCAGTATTCAGTGTTACACTCTGGGTACAGTATTCAGTGTAACACACTGCGTACAATATTCAGTGTAACACTTGGTACAGAATTCAGTGTAACACAGAGTACAGTATTCAGTGTAACACTGGGTGCAGTATTCAGTGTAACACTGGGTACAGTATTCAGTGTAACACTGGGTACAGTATTCAGTGTAACACCGGGTACAGTGTTCAGTGTAACACCGGGTACAGTATACAGTGTAACACAGGGTACAGTATTCAGTGTAACACTGGGTACAGTATTCAGTGTAACACCGGGTACAGTATTCAGTGTAACACTCTGTACAGTATTCAGTGTAACACTCTGGTACAGTATTCAGTGTAACACTCTTGGTACAGTATTCAGTGTAACACAGGGTACAGTATTCAGTGTAACACTGGGTACAGTATTCAGTGTAACACAGGGTACAGTATTCAGTGTAACACTCTGGGTACAGTATTCAGTGTAACACAGGGTACAGTATTCAGTGTAACACTCTGGGTACAGTATTCAGTGTAACACTGGGTACAGTATTCAGTATAACACACAAGGTACAGTATTCAGTGTAACACTGCGTACAGAATTCAGTCTAACACACTGGGGACAGTATTCAGTGTAAACACTGGGTACAGTATTCAGTTTAACACTCTGGGTACAGTATTCAGTGTAACACTGGGTACAGTATTCAGTGTAACACAGGGTACAGTTTTCAGTGTAACACACTGGGGACAGTATTCAGTGTAACACTGGGTACAGTATTCAGTGTAACACTCTGGGTACAGTATACAGTGTAACACTGGGTACAGTATTCAGTGTAACACAGGGTACAATTTTCAGTGTAACACACTGGGTACAGTATTCAGTGTAACACTCTGGGTACAGTATTCAGTGTAACACTGGGTACAGTATTCAGTGTAACACTGGCTACAGTATTTAGTGTAACACTGGGTACAGTATTCATTGTATCACTGGGTACAGTATTCAGTGTAACACGGGGTACATTATTCAGTGTAACACAGGGTAAAGTATTCAGTGTAACACACTTGGGACAGTATTCAGTGTAACACTGGCTACAGTATTCAGTGTAACACTGGGTACAGTATTCAGTGTAACACACTGATTACAGTATACTGTGTAACACACTGGGTACAGTATTCAGTTAAACATTGGGTACAGTATTCAGTGTAACACTGGTTACAGTATTCCGTGTAACACTCTGGGTACAGTATTCAGTGTAACACACTGGGTACGGTATTCAGTGTAACTCTGGGTACAGTATTCAGTGTAACTCTTGCGACAGTATTCAGTGTAACACAAAGTGTACAGTATTCAGTGTTACACTTTGGGTACAGTATTCCGTGTAACTCTGGGTACATTATTCAGTGTAACACACTGGGTACAATATTCAGTGTAGCACACTGGGTACAGTATTCAGTGTAACTCGGTACAGTATTCTTCGTAACACAGTGTACAGTATTCAGTGTCACACTGGGTACAGTATCCAGTCTAACACTCTGGGTACAGAATTCAGTGTAACTCTGGATACAGTATTCAGTGTAACACACTGGTACATTATTCAGTGTGACACTCTGGGTCCAGTATCAGTGTAACACTGGTTACAGGATTCAGTGTAACACTGGGTACATTATTCAGTGTAACACACTGGGTACAGTATACAGTGTCACACTCTGGGTACAATATTCAGTGTAACTCTGGGTACAGTATTCAGTGTAACACACTCGGTACATTATTGAGTGTAACACTCTGGGTACAGCATACATTGTAACTCTGAGTACAGTATTCAGTGTAACACTCTGGGTACAGTTTTCAGTGTAACACTCTGGGTACAGTATTCAGTGTAACACTCTGGGTAGAGTATACATTGTAACTCTGAGTACAGTATTCAGTGTAACACTCTGGGTACAGTTTTCAGTGTAACACTCTGGGTACAGTTTTCAGTGTAACACTCTGGGTACAGTATTCAGTGTAACACTCTGGGTCCAGTATTCAGTGTAACACACTGGGTACAGTATTCAGTGTAACACTGGTTACAGGATTCAGTGTAACACTCTGGGTACAGTATTCAGTGTAACACTCTGGGTACAGTATTCAGTGTAACACACTGGTACATTATTCAGTGTGACACTCTGGGTCCAGTATTCAGTGTAACACACTGGGTACAGTATTCAGTGTAACACTGGTTACAGGATTCAGTGTAACACTAGGTACATTATTCAGTGTAACACACTGGGTACAGTATACAGTGTCACACTCTGGGTACAATATTCAGTGTAACTCTGGGTACAGTATTCAGTGTAACACTCTGGGTACAGTATTCAGTGTAAAACACTGGGGACAGCATTCAGTGTAACACTGGGTACAGTATTCAGTGTAACACACTGGGGACAGTATTCAGTGTAACACACTGGGTACAGTATTCAGTGTAAAACACTGGGTACAGTATTCAGTGTAACGCAGGGTACAGTATTCAGTGTAACACTGGGTACAGTATTCAGTGTAACACTGGGTACAATATTCAGTGTAACACTTGGTACAGAATTCAGTGTAACACAGAGTACAGTATTCAGTGTAACACTGGGTACAGTTTTCAGTGTAACACTGGGTACAGTATTCAGTGTAACACTCTGGGTACAGTATTCAGTGTAACACAGGGTACAGTATTCAGTGTAACACTCTTGGTACAGTATTCAGTGTAACACTGAGTACAGTATTCAGTGTAACACCGGGTACAGTGTTCAGTGTAACACCGGGTACAGTATACAGTGTAACACAGGGTACAGTATTCAGTGTAACACTGGGTACAGTATTCAGTGTAACACCGGGTACAGTATTCAGTGTAACACTCTGTACAGTATTCAGTGTAACACTGGGTACAGTATTCAGTGTAACACCGGGTACAGTATTCAGTGTAACACTGGGTACAGTATTCAGTGTAACACTGGGTACAGTATTCAGTGTATCACAGGGTACAGTATTCAGTGTAACACTGGGTACAGTATTCAGTGTAACACTCTGGTACAGTATTCAGTGTAACACTCTTGGTACAGTATTCAGTGTAACACTGGGTACAGTATTCAGTGTAACACTGGGTACAGTATTCACTGTAACACCGGGTACAGTATTCATTGTAACACAGGGTACAGTATTCAGTGTAACACTGGGGACAGTATTCAGTGTAACACAGGGTACAGTATTCAGTGTAACGCTCTGGGTACAGTATTCAGTGTAACACAGGGTACATTATTCAGTGTAACACTCTGGGTACAGTATTCAGTGTAACACTGGGTACAGTATTCAGTGTAACACTCTGGTACAGTATTCAGTGTAACACACAGGGTACAGTATTCAGTGTAACACTGGGTACAGTTTTCAGTGTAACACACTGGGTACAGTATTCAGTGTAACACTGTGTACAGTATTCAGTGTAACACACTGGGTACATTATTCAGATTAACACACTGGGTACAGTATTCAGTGTAACACTGTGTACAGTATTCAGTGTAACACACTGGGTACATTATTCAGATTAACACACTGGGTACAGTATTCACTGTAACACTGGGTACAGAATTCAGTGTAACACACTGGGGACAGTATTCAGTGTAAACACTGGGTACAGTATTCAGTTTAACACTCTGGGTACAGTATTCAGTGTAACACTGGGTACAGTATTCAGTGTAACACAGGGTACAGTTTTCAGTGTAACACACTGGGGACAGTATTCAGTGTAACACTGGGTACAGTATTCAGTGTAACACTCTGGGTACAGTATACAGTGTAACACTGGGTACAGTATTCAGTGTAACACAGGGTACAATTTTCAGTGTAACACACTGGGTACAGTATTCAGTGTAACACTCTGGGTACAGTATTCAGTGTAACACTGGGTACAGTATTCAGTGTAACACTGGCTACATTATTTAGTGTAACACTGGGTACAGTATTCATTGTATCACTGGGTACAGTATACAGTGTAACACGGGGTACATTATTCAGTGTAACACAGGGTAAAGTATTCAGTGTAACACACTTGGGACAGTATTCAGTGTAACACTGGCTACAGTATTCAGTGTAACACTGGGTACAGTATTCAGTGTAACACTTGGTACAGTATTCAGTGTAACACACTGATTACAGTATACTGTGTAACACACTGGGTACAGTATTCAGTTAAACATTGGGTACAGTATTCAGTGTAACACTGGTTACAGTATTCCGTGTAACACTCTGGGTACAGTATTCAGTGTAACACACTGGGTACGGTATTCAGTGTAACTCTGGGTACAGTATTCAGTGTAACTCTTGCGACAGTATTCAGTGTAACACAAAGTGTACAGTATTCAGTGTTACACTTTGGGTACAGTATTCAGTGTAACTCTGGGTACATTATTCAGTGTAACACACTGGGTACATTATTCAGTGTAGCACACTGGGTACAGTATTCAGTGTAACTCGGTACAGTATTCAGTGTAACACTGGGTACAGTATTCTTCGTAACACAGTGTACAGTATTCAGTGTCACACTGGGTACAGTATCCAGTCTAACACTCTGGGTACAGTATTCAGTGTAATTCTGGGTACAGTATTCAGTGTAACACTCTGAGTACAGTATTCAGTCTAACACTCTGGGTACAGAATTCAGTGTAACTCTGGATACAGTATTCAGTGTAACACACTGGTACATTATTCAGTGTGACACTCTGGGTCCAGTATTCAGTGTAACACACTGGGTACAGTATTCAGATTAACAAACTAGGTACAATATTCAGATTAACACACTGGGTACAGTATTCAGTGTAACACTGGGTACAGTATTCAGTGTAACACTGGGTACAGTTTTCAGTGTAACACAGGGTACAGTATTCAGTGTAACACAGGGTACAGTTTTCAGTGTAACACACTGGGTACAGTATTCAGTGTAACACACTGGGTACAGTATTCAGTGTAACACAGGGTACAGTATTCAGTGTAACACAGGGTACAGTTTTCAGTGTAACACACTGGGTACAGTATTATGTGTAACACTGGGTACAGAATTCAGTGTAACACTGGGTACAGTATTCAGTGTAACACTCTGGGTACAGTATTCAGTGTAACACTGGGTACAGAATTCAGTGTAACACTGGGTACAGTATTCAGTGTAACACACCGGGTACAGTATTCAGATTAACACACTGGGTACAGTATTCAGTGTAACACCGGGTACAGTATTCAGTGTAACACTGGGTACAGTATTCAGTGTAACACTGGGTACAGTATTCAGTGTAACATTGGGTACAGTATTCAGTGTAACACTGGGTACAGTATTCAGTGTAACATTGGGTACAGTATTCAGTATAACACTGGGTACAGTATTCAGTGTAACACTGTCTACAGTATTTAGTGTAACACTGGGTACAGAATTCAGTCTAACACTGAGTACAGTATTCAGTGTAACACTGGGTACAGTATTCAGTGTAACACTGGGTACAATTTATAGTGTAACACACTGGGTACAGTATTCAGTGTCACACACTGGGTACAGTATTCAGATTAACACACTGGGTACAGTATTCAGATTAACACACTGGGTACAGTATTCAGTGTAACACTGGGTACAGTATTCAGTGTAACTCTGGGTACAGTATTCAGTGTAACACACTGGGGACAGTATTCAGTGTAACACCGGGTACAGTATTCAGTGCAATACAATGGGTACAGTATTCAGTGTAACACAGGGTACAATATTCAGTGTAACACTGGGTACAGTATTCAGTGTAACACTCTGGTGCAGTATTCAGTATAACACTCTTGGTACAGTATTCAGTGTAACACCGGGTACAGTATTCAGTGTAACACTGGGTACAGTATTCAGTGTAACACTGGGTACAGTATTCAGTGTAACACTCTGGTGCAGTATTCAGTATAACACTCTTGGTACAGTATTCAGTGTAACACCGGGTACAGTATTCAGTGTAACACTCGGTACAGTATTCAGTGTAACACTGGGTACAGTATTCAGTGTAACACCGGGTACAGTATTCAGTGTAACACTGGGTACAGTATTCAGTGTAACACTGGGTACAGTATTCAGTGTATCACAGGGTACAGTATTCAGTGTAACACTGGGTACAGTATTCAGTGTAACACTCTGGTGCAGTATTCAGTATAACACTCTTGGTACAGTATTCAGTGTAACACTGGGTACAGTATTCACTGTAACACCGGGTACAGTATTCAGTGTAACACAGCGTACAGTATTCAGTGTAACACTGGGTACAGTATTCAGTGTAACACAGGGTACAGTATTCAGTGTAACACTCTGGGTACAGTATTCAGTGTAACACAGGGTACAGTATTCAGTGTAACACTCTGGGTACAGTATTCAGTGTAACACTGGGTACAGTATTCAGTATAACACAGGGTACAGTATTCAGTGTAACACTCTGGGTACAGTATTCAGTGTAACACAGGGTACAGTATTCAGTGTAACACTCTGGGTACAGTATTCAGTGTAACACTGGGTACAGTATTCAGTGTAACACACAGGGTACAGTATTCAGTTTAACACTGGGTACAGTTTTCAGTGTAACACACTGGGTACAGTATTCAGTGTAACACTGGGTACAGTATTCAGTGTAACACACTGGGTACATTATTCAGATTAACACACTGGGGACAGTATGCAGTGTAACACTGCGAACAGAATTCAGTGTAACACACTGGGGACAGTATTCAGTGTAAACACTGGGTACAGTATTCAGTTTAACACTCTGGGTACAGTATTCAGTGTAACACTGGGTACAGTATTCAGTGTAACACAGGGTACAGTTTTCAGTGTAACACACTGGGGACAGTATTCAGTGTAACACTGGGTACAGTATTCAGTGTAACACTCTGGGTACAGTATTCAGTGTAAAACACTGGGTACAGTATTCAGTGTAACACTGGTTACAGGATTCAGTGTAACACTCTGGGTACAGTATTCAGTGTAACACTGGGTACAATATTCAGTGTAACACCGGGTACAGTATTCAGTGTAACACACTGGGTACAGTATTCAGTGTAACACTCTGGGTACAGTATTCAGTGTAACACTGGGTACAGTATTCAGTGTAACACTGGCTGCAGTATTTAGTGTAACACTGGGTACAGTATTCATTGTATCACTGGGTACAGTATTCAGTGTAACATGGGGTACATTATTCAGTGTAACACAGTGTAAAGTATTCAGTGTAACACACTTGGGACAGTATTCAGTGTAACACTGGGTACAGTTTTCAGTGTAACACACTGGGTACAGTATTCAGATTAACACACTGGGTACAGTATTTAGTGCAACACTGGGTACAGTATTCAGTGTAACACACTGATTACAGTATTCTGTGTAACACACTGGGTACAGTATTCAGTTAAACATTGGGTACAGTATTCAGTGTAACACTGGTTACAGTATTCCGTGTAACACTCTGGGTACAGTATTCAGTGTAACACACTGGGTACGGTATTCAGTGTAACTCTGGGTACAGTATTCAGTGTAACTCTTGCGACAGTATTCAGTGTAACACAAAGTGTACAGTATTCAGTGTTACACTTTGGGTACAGTATTCAGTGTAACTCTGGGTACATTATTCAGTGTAACACACTGGGTACAGTATTCAGTGTAACTCGGTACAGTATTCAGTGTAACACTGGGTACAGTATTCTTCGTAACACAGTGCACAGTATTCAGTGTCACACTGGGTACAGTATCCAGTCTAACACTTTGGGTACAGTATTCAGTGTAATTCTGGGTACAGTATTCAGTGTAACACTCTGGGTACAGAATTCAGTGTAACTCTGGATACAGTATTCAGTGTAACACACTGGTACATTATTCAGTGTGACACTCTGGGTCCAGTATTCAGTGTAACACACTGGGTACAGTATTCAGTGTAACACTGGTTACAGGATTCAGTGTAACACTGGGTACATTATTCAGTGTAACACACTGGGTACAGTATACAGTGTCACACTCTGGGTACAATATTCAGTGTAACTCTGGGTACAGTATTCAGTGTAACACACTCGGTACATTATTGAGTGTAACACTCTGGGTACAGTATACATTGTAACTCTGAGTACAGTATTCAGTGTAACACTCTGGGTACAGTATTCGGTGTAACACTCTGGGTACAGTATACATTGTAACTCTGAGTACAGTATTCAGTGTAACACTCTGGGTACATTTTTCAGTGTAACACTCTGGGTACAGTTTTCAGTGTAACACTCTGGGTACAGTATTCAGTGTAACACTGGTTACAGGATTCAGTGTAACACTCTGGGTACAGTATTCAGTGTAACACTGGGTACAGTATTCAGTGTAACACCGGGTACAGTATTCAGTGTAACACTGGGTACAGTATTCAGTGTAACACTGGGTACAGTATTTAGTGTAACACTCTGGTACAGTATTCAGTGTAACACTCTTGGTACAGTATTCAGTGTAACACTGGGTACAGTATTCAGTGTAACACTGGGTACAGTATTCACTGTAACACCGGGTACAGTATTCAGTGTAACACAGGGTACAGTATTCAGTGTAACACTGGGTACAGTATTCAGTGTAACACAGGGTACAGTATTCAGTGTAACACTCTGGGTACAGTATTCAGTGTAACACAGGGTACAGTATTCAGTGTAACACTCTGGGTTCAGTATTCAGTGTAACACTGGGTACAGTATTCAGTGTAAAACTCTGGTACAGTATTCAGTGTAACACACAGGGTACAGTATTCAGTGTAACACACTGGGTACAGTATTCATTGTAACACTGGGTACAGTATTCAGTGTAACACACGGTACAGTATTCAGTGTAACACTGGGTACAGTTTTCAGTGTAACACACTGGGTACAGTATTCAGTGTAACACTGGGTACAGTATTCAGTGTAACACACTGGGTACATTATTCAGATTAACACACTGGGTACAGTATTCACTGTAACACTGGGTACAGAATTCAGTGTAACACACTGGGGACAGTATTCAGTGTAACACTGCATACAGAATTCAGTGTAACACACTGGGGACAGTATTCAGAGTAAACACTGGGTACAGTATTCAGTTTAACACTCTGGGTACAGTATTCAGTGTAACACTGGGTACAGTATTCAGTGTAACACTGGGTACAGTATTCAGTGTAACACACTGGGTACAGTATTCAGTGTAACACGGGGTACAGTATTCATTGTAACACTGGGTACATTATTCAGTGTAACACTGGGTACAGAATTCAGATTAACGCACTGGGTACAGTATTCAGTGTAACACAGGGTACAATTTTCATTGTAACACACTGGGTACAGTATTCAGTGTAACACTGGGTACAATATTCAGATTAACACACTGGGTACAGTATTCAGTGTAACACTGGGTACAGTATTCAGTGTAACACTGGGTACAATATAGAGTGTAACACTTTGGCTACAGGATTCAGTGTAACTCAGGGTACAGTATCCAGTGTAACACAGGGTACAATATTCAGTGTAACACTGGGTACAGTTTTCAGTCTAACACACTGGGTACAGTATTAGGTGTAACACTGGGTACAGTATTCAGTGTAACACTGAGTACAGTATTCAGTGTAACACTCTGGGTACAGTATTCAGTGTAACACTGAGTACAGTATTCAGTGTAACACTCTGGTTAAAGTATTCAGTGTAACACAGTGTACAGTATTCAGTGTAACACAGGGTACAGTATTCAGTGTAACACTGAGTACAGTATTCAGTGTAACACACTGGGTACAGTATTCAGTGTAACACAGGGTACAGTATTCAGTGTAACACAGGGTACAGTATTCAGTGTAACACAGGGTACAGTATTCAGTGTAACACTGGGTACAGTATTCAGTGTAACACTGGGTACAATTTTCAGTGTAACACACTGGGTACATTATTCAGTGTAACATACTAGGGACAGTATTCAGTGTAACACGGGGTACAGTATTCATTGTAACACTGGGTACAGAATTCAGTGTAACACACTGGGTACAGTATTCAGTGTAACACACTGGGTACAGTATTCAGTTTAACACTGGGTACAGTATTCAGTGTAACACTGGGTACAGTTTTCAGTGCAACACACTGGGTACAGTATTCAGTGTAACACTGGGTACAGTATTCAGTGTAACACTGGGTACAGTTTTCAGTGCAACACACTGGGTACAGTATTCAGTGTATCACTGGGTACAATTTTCAGTGTAACACACTGGGTACAGTATTCAGATTAACACACTGGGTACAGTATTCAGATTAACACACTGGGTACAGTATTCAGTGTAACACTGGGTACAGTATTCAGTGTAACACATGGTACAGTATTCAGTGTAACACTCTGGGTACAGTATACACTGTAACACAGGGTACAGTTTTCAGTGTAACACACTGGGGACAGTATTCAATGTAAAACTGGGTACAGTATTCAGTGTAACACAGGGTACAGTATCCAGTGTAACACTCTGGGTACAGTATTCAGTGTAACACAGGGTACAGTTTTCAGTGCAACACACTGGGTACAGTATTCAGTGTAACACTGGGTACAGTATTCAGTGTAACACTGGGTACAGTATTCAGTGTAACACACTGGGGACAGTACTCAGTGTAACACTGGGTACAGTATTCAGTGTAACACTGGATACAGTATTCAGTGTAACACTGGGTACAGTATTCAGTGTAACACTGGATACAGTATTCAGTGTAACACTGGGTACAGTATTCAGTGTAATACTCTTGGTACAGTATTCAGTGTAACACAGGGTACAGTTTTCAGTGTAACACTGGGTACAGTATTCAGTGTAACACTCTTGGTACAGTATTCAGTGTAACACTGGGTACAGTATTCAGTGTAACACAGGGTACAGTATTCAGTGTAACACTCTTGGTACAGTATTCAGTGTAACACTGGGTACAGTATTCAGTGTAACACTGGGTACAGTATTCAGTGTAACACAGGGTACAGTGTTCAGTGTAACACCGGGTACAGTATTCAGTGTAACACAGGGTACAGTATTCAGTGTAACACCGGGTACAGTGTTCAGTGTAACACCGGGTACAGTATTCAGTGTAACACCGGGTACAGTGTTCAGTGTAACACCGGGTACAGTATTCAGTGTAACACAGGGTACAGTATTCAGTGTAACACTCTGTACAGTATTCAGTGTAACACTGGGTACAGTATTCAGTGTAACACCGGGTACAGTATTCAGTGTAACACAGGGTACAGTATTCAGTGTAACACTGGGTACAGTATTCAGTGTAACACTGGGTACAGTATTCAGTGTATCACAGGGTACAGTATTCAGTGTAACACTGGGTACAGTATTCAGTGTAACACTCTGGTACAGTATTCAGTGTAACACTCTTGGTACAGTATTCAGTGTAACACTGGGTACAGTATTCAGTGTAACACTGGGTACAGTATTCACTGTAACACCGGGTACAGTATTCAGTGTAACACTGGGTACAGTATTCAGTGTAACACTGGGTACAGTATTCAGTGTAACAAACAGGGTACAGTATTCAGTGTAACACTGGGTACAGTATTCACTGTAACACCGGGTACAGTATTCAGTGTAACACTGGGTACAGTATTCAGTGTAACAAACAGGGTACAGTATTCAGTGTAACACTGGGTACAGTTTTCAGTGTAACACACTGCGTACAGTATTCAGTGTAACACTGGGTACAGTATTCAGTGTAACACACTGGGTACATTATTCAGATTAACACACTGGGTACAGTATTCACTGTAACACAGGGTACAGTATTCAGTGTAACACTGGGTACAGAATTCAGTGTAACACTGCGTACAGAATTCAGGGTAACACACTGGGGACAGTATTCAGTGTAAACACTGGGTACAGTATTCAGTGTAACACGGGGTACAGTATTCAGTGTAACACTGGGTACAGTATTCAGTGTAAACACTGGGTACAGTATTCAGTGTAACACGGGGTACAGTATTCAGTGTAACACTGGGTACAGTATTCAGTGTAACACTGGGTACAGAATTCAGGGTAACACACTGGGGACAGTATTCAGTGTAACACTGCGTACAGAATTCAGGGTAACACACTGGGGACAGTATTCAGTGTAAACACTGGGTACAGTATTCAGTGTAACACGGGGTACAGTATTCAGTGTAACACTGGGTACAGTATTCAGTGTAACACTGGGTACAGAATTCAGTGTAACACACTGGGTACAGTATTCAGTGTAACACTGGGTACAGAATTCAGTGTAAAACTGGGTACAGTATTCAGTGTAACACTGGGTACAATATACAGTGTAACACTTTGGGTACAGGATTCAGTGTAACACAGGGTACAGTATCCAGTGTAACACAGGGTACAATATTCAGTGTAACACTGGGTACAGTATTCAGTGTAACACAGGGTACAGTATTCAGTGTAACACACTAGGGACAGTATTCAGTGTAACACTGGGTACAGAATTCAGTGGAACACTGGTACAGTATTCAGTGTAACATTGGGTACAGTATTCAGTGTAACACTGGGTACAGTGTTCAGTGTAACATTGGGTACAGTATTCAGTGTAACAGTGGCTACAGTATTTAGTGTAACACTGGGTACAGTATTCAGTGTAACACACTGGGTACAGTGTTCAGTGTAACATTGGGTACAGTATTCAGTGTAACACTGGGTACAATTTATAGTGTAACACTCTGGGTACAGTATTCAGTGTAACACACTGGGTACAGTATTCAGTGTAACACAGGGTACAGTATTCAGTGTAACACACTGGGGACAGTATTCAGTGTAACACCGGGTACAGTATTCAGTGTAACACACTGGGGACAGTATTCAGTGTAACACAGGGTACAATATTCAGTGTAACACTGGGTACAATTTATAGTGTAACACACTGGGTACAGTATTCAGTGTAACACACTGGGTACAGTATTCAGTGTAACACCGGGTACAGTATTCAGTGTAACACACTGGGGACAGTATTCAGTGTAACACAGGGTACAATATTCAGTGTAACACTGGGTACAGTATTCAGTGTAACACAGGGTACAATATTCAGTGTAACACTGGGTACAGTATTCAGATTAACACACTGGGTACAGTATTCAGTGTAACACTGGGTACAGTATTCAGTGTAACACTGGGTACAATATACAGTGTAACACTTTGGGTACAGGATTCAGTGTAACACAGGGTACAATATTCAGTGTAACACTGGGTACAGTTTTCAGTCTAACACACTGGGTACAGTATTAGGTGTAACACTGGGTACAGTATTCAGTGTAACACTCTGGGTACAGTATTCAGTGTAACACTGAGTACAGTATTCAGTGTAACACTCTGGGTACAGTATTCAGTGTAACACTGAGTACAGTATTCAGTGTAACACTCTGGGTAAAGTATTCAGTGTAACACAGTGTACAGTATTCAGTGTAACACAGGGTACAGTATTCAGTGTAACACAGGGTACAGTATTCAGGGTAACACACTGGGGACAGTATTCAGTGTAACACAGGGTACAGTATTCAGTGTAACACACTGGGTACAGTATTCAGTGTAACACACTGGGTACAGTATTCAGTGTAACACTGGGTACAGTATTCAGTGTAACACACTGGGTACAGTATTCAGTGTAACACACTGGGTACAGTATTCAGTGTAACACTGGGTACAGTATTCAGTGTAACATTGGGTACAGTATTAAGTGTATCACTGGGTACAATTTTCAGTGTAACACACTGGGTACAGTATTCAGATTAACACACTGGGTACAGTATTCAGATTAACACTCTGGGTACAGTATTCAATGTAACACTGGGTACAGTATTCAATGTAACACTGGGTACAGTATTCAGTGTAACACAGGGTACAGTATTCAGTGTAACACTGGGTACAATTTTCAGTGTAACACACTGGGTACAGTATTCAGATTAACAAACTGGGTACAATATTCCGATTAACCCACTGGGTACAGTATTCAGTGTAACACACTGGGGACAGTAATCAGTGTAACACGGGGTACAGTATTCAGTGTAACACAGGGTACAATATTCAGTGTAACACTGGGTACAGTATTCAGTGTACACTCGGTACAGTATTCAGTGTAACACAGGGTACAATATTCAGTGTAACACTGGGTACAGTATTCAGTGTACACTCGGTACAGTATTCAGTGTAACACTGGGTACAGTATTCAGTGTAACATTGGGTACAGTATTCAGTGTAACACTGGGTACAGTGTTCAGTGTAATATTGGGTACAGTATTCAGTGTAACACTGGGTACAGTATTCAGTGTAACACTGGCTACAGTATTCAGTGTAACACTGGGTACAGTATTCAGTGTAACACACTGGGTACAGTATTCAGATTAACACACTGGGTACAGTATTCAGTGTAAAACTCTGGGTACAGTATTCAGTGTAACACTGGGTACAGTATTCAGTGTAACACTGGGTACAGTATTCAGTGTAACACTGGCTACAGTATTCAGTGTAACACTGGGTACAGTATTCAGTGTAACACACTGGGGACAGTATTCAGTGTAACACTGGGTACAGTATTCAGTGTAACACACTGGGGACAGTATTCAGTGTAACACCGGGTACAGTATTCAGTGTAACACACTGGGGACAGTATTCAGTGTAACGCCGGGTACAGTATTCAGTGTATCACTGTGTACAGTATTCAGTGTAACACAGGGTACAATTTTCATTGTAACACACTGGGTACAGTATTCAGTGTAACACTGGGTACAATATACAGTGTAACACTTTGGGTAAAGGATTCAGTGTAACACAGGGTACAGTATCCAGTGTAACACAGGGTACAATATTCAGTGCAACACTGGGTACAGTATTCAGTGTAACACGCTGGGTAGAGTATTCAGTGTAACACTGAGTACAGTATTCAGTGTAACACTCTGGGTAAAGTATTCAGTGTAACACAGTGTACAGTATTCAGTGTAACACAGGGTACAGTATTCAGTGTAACACTGGGTACAGTATTCAGTGTAACACACTGGGTACAGTATTCAGTGTAACACAGGGTACAGTATTCAGTGTAACACACTGGGGACAGTATTCAGTGTAACACTGGGTACAGTATTCAGTTTAACACTCTGGGTACAGTATTCAGTGTAACACTTGGTACAGTATTCAGTGTAACACAGGGTACAGTATTCAGTGTAACACAGGGTACAGTTTTCAGTGCAACACACTGGGTACAGTATTCAGTGTAACACTGGGTACAGTATTCAGTGTAACACTGGGTACAGTATTCAGTGTAACACACTGGGGACAGTATTCAGTATAACACTGGGTACAGTATTCAGTGTAACACTCTGGGTACAGTATTCAGTGTAACACTGGGTACAGTATTCAGTGTAACACTGGGTACAGAATTCAGTGTAACACTGGGTACAATTTTCAGTGTAACACACTGGGTACAGTATTCAGATTAACGCACTGGGTACAGTATTCAGTGTAACACAGGGTACAATTTTCATTGTAACACACTGGGTACAGTATTCAGTGTAACACTGGGTACAGAATTCAGTGTAACATTGGGTACAGTATTCAGTGTAACACACTGGGTACAGTATTCAGATTAACGCACTGGGTACAGTATTCAGTGTAACACAGGGTACAATTTTCATTGTAACACACTGGGTACAGTATTCAGTGTAACACTGGGTACAGTATTCAGATTAACACACTGGGTACAGTATTCAGTGTAACACTGGGTACAGTATTCAGTGTAACACTGGGTACAATATACAGTGTAACACTTTGGGTACAGGATTCAGTGTAACATAGGGTACAGTATCCAGTGTAACACAGGGTACAATATTCAGTGTAACACTGGGTACAGTTTTCAGTCTAACACACTGGGTACAGTATTAGGTGTAACACTGGGTACAGTATTCAGTGTAACACTGAGTACAGTATTCAGTGTAACACTCTGGGTACAGTATTCAGTGTAACACTGAGTACAGTATTCAGTGTAACACTCTGGGTAAAGTATTCAGTGTAACACAGTGTACAGTATTCAGTGTAACACAGGGTACAGTATTCAGTGTAACACTGGGTACAGTATTCAGTGTAACACTGAGTACAGTATTCAGTGTAACACACTGGGTACAGTATTCAGTGTAACACAGGGTACAGTATTCAGTGTAACACAGGGTACAGTATTCAGTGTAACACACTGGGGACAGTATTCAGTGTAACACAGGGTACAGTATTCAGTGTAACACACTAGGGACAGTATTCAGTGTAACACTGGGTAAAGTATTCAGTGTAACACTGGGTACAATTTTCAGTGTAACACACTGGGTACAGTATTCATTGTAACACTGGGTACAGAATTTAGTTTAACCCACTGGGTACAGTATTCAGTGTAACACACTGGGTACAGTATTCAGTGTAACACTGGGTAGAGTATTCAGTGTAACACTGGGTACAGTATTCAGTGTAACACTGGGTACAGTTTTCAGCGCAACACACTGGGTACAGTATTAAGTGTATCACTGGGTACAATTTTCAGTGTAACACACTGGGTACAGTATTCAGATTAACACACTGGGTACAGTATTCAGATTAACACACTGGGTACAGTATTCAATGTAACACTGGGTACAGTATTCAGTGTAACACAGGGTACAGTATTCAGTGTAACACTCTGGGTACAGTATTCAGTATAACACTGGGTACAGTATTCAGTGTAACACTCTGGGTACAGTATTCAGTGTAACACTGGGTACAATTTTCAGTGTAACACACTGGGTACAGTATTCAGTGTAACACACTGGGTACAGTATTCAATGTAACACTGGGTACAGTATTCAGTGTAACACTGGGTACAGTATTCAGTGTAACACTGGGTACAGAATTCAGTGTAACACTGGGTACAGTATTCAGTGTAACACTGGGTACAATTTTCAGTGTAACACACTGGGTACAGTATTCAGTGTAACACACTGGGTACAGTATTCAGATTAACAAACTGGGTACAATATTCCGATTAACCCACTGGGTACAGTATTCAGTGTAACACTGGGTACAGGATTCAGTGTAACACTGGGTACAGTATTCAGTGTAACACACTGGGGACAGTAATCAGTGTAACACGGGGTACAGTATTCAGTGTAACACAGGGTACAATATTCAGTGTAACACTGGGTACAGTATTCAGTGTAACACTCTGGGTACATTATTCAGTGTAACACTGGGTACAGTATACAGTGTAACACTGGGTACAGTATTCAGTGTAACATTGGGTACAGTATTCAGTGTAACACTGGGTACACTTTTCAGTGTAACACACTGGGTACAGTATTCAGTGTAACACAGGGTACATTTTTCAGTGTAACACACTGGGGACAGTATTCAGTGTAACACGGGGTACAGTATTCATTGTAACACTGGATACAGTATTAAGTGTAACACTGGGTACTGAATTCAGTGTAACACTGGGTACAGTATTCAGTGTAACATTGGGTACAGTATTCAGTGTAACACAGGGTACAATTTTCAATGTAACACACTGGGTACAGTATTCAGTGTATCACTGGGTACAATATTCAGTGTAACACTGGGTACAATTTTCAGTGTAACACACTTTGTACAGTATTCAGTGTAACACTGGGTACAGTATTCAGTGCAACACTCTCGGTACAGCATTCAGTGTAACACTGGGTACATTATTCAGTGTAACACTGGGTACAGTATTCAGTGTAACACTGGGTACAGAATTCAGTGTAACACACTGGGTACAGTATTCAGATTAACACACTGGGTACAGTATTCAGTGTAACACTGGTAATAGTATTTAGTGTAACACTGGGTACAGAATGCAGTGTAACACTGGGTACAGAATTCAGTGTAACACTGGGTACAGTATTCAGTGTATCACTGGGTACAGTATTCAGTGTAACACTGGGTACAATTTTCAGTGTAACACACTGGGCACAGTATTCAGTGTAACACTCTGGGTGCAGTATTCAGATTAACACACTGGGTACAGTATTCAGTGTAACACTGGGTACAGTATTCAGTGTAACACTGGGTACTGTATTTAGTGTAACACTGGGTATAGTATTCATTGTAACACTGGGTACAGAATTCAGTGTAACACTGGGTACAGTATTCAGTGCAACACTGGGTGCAGTATTTAGTGTGACACTGGGTACAGTATTCAGTGTAATACTGGGTACAGTTTTCAGCGCAACACACTGGGTACAGTATTCAGTGTATCACTGGGTACAATTTTCAGTGTAACACACTGGGTACAGTATTCAGATTAACACACTGGGTACAGTATTCAATGTAACCCTGGGTACAGTATTCAGTGTAACACTGGGTACAGTATTCAGTGTAACACTGGGTACAGTATTCAGTGTAACACACTGGGGACAGTATTCAGTATAACACTGGGTACAGTATTCAGTGTAACACTCTGGGTACAGTATTCAGTGTAACACTGGGTACAGAATTCAGTGTAACACTGGGTACAGTATTCAGTGTAACACTGGGTACAATTTTCAGTGTAACAAACTGGGTACAGTATTCAGTGTAACACACTGGGTACAGTATTCAGATTAACAAACTGGGTACAATATTCAGATTAACCCACTGGGTACAGTATTCAGTGTAACACTGGGTACAGGATTCAGTGCAACACTGGGTACAGTTTTCAGTGTAACACACTGGGTACAGTATTTAGTGTGACACTGGGTACAATATACAGTGTAACACTTTGGGTACAGGATTCAGTGTAACACAGGGTACAGTTTTCAGTGTAACACACTGGGGACAGTATTCAGTGTAACACGGGGTACAGTATTCATTGTAACACTGGATACAGTATTAAGTGTAACACTGGGTACTGAATTCAGTGTAACACTGGGTACAGTATTCAGTGTAACACTGGGTACAATATTCAGTGTAACACAGGGTACAATTTTCAGTGTAACACACTGGGTACAGTATTCACTGTATCACTGGGTACAATATTCAGTGTAACACTGGGTACAATTTTCAGTGTAACACACTGGGTACAGTATTCAGTGTAACACTGGGTACAGTATTCAGTGCAACACTCTCGGTACAGTATTCAGTGTAACACTGGGTACAGTATTCAGTGTAACACACTGGGTACAGTATTCAGATTAACACACTGGGTACAGTATTCAGTGTAACACTGGTTACAGTATTTAGTGTAACACTGGGTACAGAATGCAGTGTAACACTGGGTACAGAATTCAGTGTAACACTGGGTACAGTATTCAGTGTATCACTGGGTACAGTATTCAGTGTAACACTGGGTACAATTTTCAGTGTAACACACTGGGTACAGTATTCAGTGTAACACTCTGGGTGCAGTATTCAGATTAACACACTGGGTACAGTATTCAGTGCAACACTGGGTACAGTATTCAGTGCAAAACTGGGTGCAGTATTTAGTGTGACACTGGGTACAGAATTCAGTGTAACACAGGTTACAGTATTCAGTGTAACACTGGGTACAGTATTCAGTGTAACACTGGGTACAGTATTCAGTGTAACACTGGGTACAGTATTCAGTGTAACGCAGGGTACAGTATTCAGTGTAACACTGGGTACAGTATTCAGTGTAACACTGGGTACAGAATTCAGTGTAACACTGGATACAGTATTCAGTGTAACACTGGGTACAGTATTCAGTGTAACACTCTGGGTACAGTATTCAGTGTAACACACTGGGTACAGTATTCAGATTAAGAAACTAGGTACAATATTCAGATTAACACACTGGGTACAGTATTCAGTGTAACACTGGTTACAGTATTTAGTGTAACACTGGGTACAGAATGCAGTGTAACACTGGGTACAGAATTCAGTGTAACACTGGGCACAGTATTCAGTGTATCACTGGGTACAGTATTCAGTGTAACACTGGGTACAATTTTCAGTGTAACACACTGGGTACAGTATTCAGTGTAACACTCTGGGTGCAGTATTCAGATTAACACACTGGGTACAGTATTCAGTGTAACACTGGGTACAGTATTCAGTGCAACACTGGGTGCAGTATTTAGTGTGACACTGGGTACAGAATTCAGTGTAACACTGGGTACAGAATTCAGTGTAACACAGGTTACAGTATTCAGTGTAACACTGGGTACAGTATTCAGTGTAACACTGGGTACAGTATTCAGTGTAACACTGGGTACAGTATTCAGTGTAACGCAGGGTACAGTATTCAGTGTAACACTGGGTACAATATTCAGTGTAACACTGGGTACAGAATTCAGTGTAACACTGGATACAGTATTCAGTGTAACACTGGGTACAGTATTCAGTGTAACACTCTGGGTACAGTATTCAGTGTAACACACTGGGTACAGTATTCAGATTAAGAAACTAGGTACAATATTCAGATTAACACACTGGGTACAGTATTCAGTGTAACACTGGGTACAGTATTCAGTGTAACACTGGGTAAAATATTCAGTGTAACACTGGGTACAGTTTTCAGTGTAACACACTGGGGACAGTATTGAGTGTAACACTGGGTACAGTATTCAGTGTAACACACTGGGTACAGTATTCATTGTAACACTGGGTACAGTATTCAGTGTAACACTCTGGGTACATTATTCAGTGTAACACAGGGTACAATTTTCAGTGTAACACACTGGGCACAGTATTCAGTGTAACACTGGGTACAGTATTCAGTGTAACATTGGGTACAGTATTATGTGTAACTCTGGGTACAGTATTCAGTGTAACACTGGGTACAGTATTATGTGTAACACTGGGTACAGAATTCAGTGTAACACTGGGTACAGAATTCAGTGGAACACTGGTACAGTATTCAGTGTAACACTGGGTACAGTATTCAGTGTACACTCGGTACAGTTTTCAGTGTAACACTGGGTACAGTATTCAGTGTAACACTGGGTACAATTTATAGTGTAACACACTGGGTACAGTATTCAGTGTAACACTGGGTACAGTATTCAGTGTACACTGGGTACAGTATTCAGTGTAACACTGGGTACAGTATTCAGTGTACACTCGGTACAGTATTCAGTGTAACACTGGGTACAGTATTCAGTGTAACACTGGGTACAATTTATAGTGTAACACACTGGGTACAGTATTCAGTGTAACACTGGGTACAGTATTCAGTGTACACAGGGTACAGAATTCAGTCTAACACTGAGTACAGTATTCAGTGTAACACTGGGTACAATTTATAGTGTAACACACTGGGTACAGTATTCAGTGTAACACACTGGGTACAGTATTCAGATTAACCCACTGGGTACAGTATTCAGTGTAACTCTGGGTACAGTATTCAGTGTAACACACTGGGGACAGTATTCAGTGTAACACCGGGTACAGTATTCAGTGTAACACACTGGGGACAGTATTCAGTGTAACACCGGGTACAGTATTCAGTGTAACACAGGGTACAATATTCAGTGTAACACACTGTGTACAGTATTCAGTGTAACACGGGGTACATAATTCATTGTAACACTGGGTACAGTATTCAGTGTAACACAGGGTACAATTTTCATTGTAACACACTGGGTACAGTATTCAGTGTAACACTGGGTACAGTATTCAGATTAACACACTGGGTACAGTATTCAGTGTAACACTGGGTACAGTATTCAGTGTAACACTGGGTACAATATACAGTGTAACACTTTGGGTACAGGATTCAGTGTAACACTGGGTACAGTATCCAGTGTAACACAGGGTACAATATTCAGTGTAACACTGGGTACAGTTTTCAGTCTAACACACTGGGTACAGTATTAGGTGTAACACTGGGTACAGTATTCAGTGTAACACTCTGGGTACAGTATTCCGTGTAACACAGGGTACAGAATTCAGTGTAACACTGAGTACAGTATTCAGTGTAACACACTGGGTACAGTATTCAGTGCAACACAGGGTACAGTATTCAGTGTAACACTGGGGACAGTATTCAGTGTAACACTGGGTACAGTATTCAGTGTAACACACTAGGGACAGTATTCAGTGTAACACGGGGTACAGTATTCATTGTAACACTGGGTACAGTATTCAGTGTAACACACTGGGTACAGTATTCAGTGTATCACTGGGTACAATTTTCAGTGTAACACACTGGGTACAGTATTCAGATTAACACACTGGGTACAGTATTCAGATTAACACACTGGGTACAGTATTCAATGTAACACTGGGTACAGTATTCAGTGTAACACAGGGTACAGTATTCAGTGTAACATTCTGGGTACAGTATTCAGTGTAACACTGGGTACAGTATTCAGTGTAACACTGGGTACAGTATTCAGTGTAACACTGGGTACAGTATTCAGTGTAACACACTGGGGACAGTATTCAGTATAACACTGGGTACAGTATTCAGTGTAACACTCTGGGTACAGTATTCAGTGTAACCCTGGGTACAGCATCCAGTGTAACACTGGGTACAGAATTCAGTGTAACACTGGGTACAGTATTCAGTGTAACACTGGGTACAATTTTCAGTGTAACACAGGGTACAGTATTCAGTGTAACACAGGGTACAATATTCAGTGTAACACAGGGTACAATATTCAGTGTAACACTGGGTACAGTATTCAGTGTAACACTGGGTACAGTATTCAGTGTAACACTCTGGGTATATTATTCAGTGTAACACTGCGTACAGTATACAGTGTAACACTGGGTACAGTATTCAGTGTAACACTTTGGGTACAGGATTCAGTGTAACACAGGGTACAGTTTTCAGTGTAACACACTGGGGACAGTATTCAGTGTAACACGGGGTACAGTATTCATTGTAACACTGGATACAGTATTAAGTGTAACAGTGGGTACTGAATTCAGTGTAACACTGGGTACAGTATTCAGTGTAACACTGGGTACAGTATTCAGTGTAACACTGGGTACAATTTTCAGTGTAACACACTGGGTACAGTATTCAGTGTAACACTGGGTACAATATTCAGTGTAACACTGGGTACAGTATTCAGTGTAACACTGGGTACAGTATTCAGTGTAACACTGGGTACAATTTTCAGTGTAACACACTGGGTACAGTATTCAGTGTAACACTGGGTACAATATTCAGTGTAACACTGGGTACAGTATTCAGTGTAACACTGGGTACAGTATTCAGTGCAACACTCTCGGTACAGTATTCAGTGTAACACTGGGTACAGTATTCAGTGCAACACTCTCGGTACAGTATTCAGTGTAACACACTGGGAACAGTATTCAGATTAACACACTGGGTACAGTATTCAGTGTAACACTGGTTACAGTATTTAGTGTAACACTGGGTACAGAATGCAGTGTAACACTGGGTACAGAATTCAGTGTAACACTGGGTACAGTATTCAGTGTACCACTGGGTACAGTATTCAGTGTAACACTCTGGGTGCAGTATTCAGATTAACACACTGGGTACAGTATTCAGTGTAACACTGGGTACAGTATTCGATGTAACACTGGGTACTGTATTTAGTGCAACACTGGGTACAGTATTCATGGTAACACTGGGTACATAATTCAGTGTAACACTGGGTACAGTATTCAGTGTAACACTGGTTACAGAATTCAGTGTCACACACTGGGGACAGTATTCATTGTAACACTGGGTACAGTATTCAGTGTAACACTGGGTACAGTATTCAGTGTAACACTGGGTACAGTATTCAGTGTAACACTGGGTACAGTATTCAGTGTAACACTGGGTACAATATACAGTGTAACGCTCTGGGGACAGGATTCAGTGTAACACAGGGTACAGTTTTCAGTGTAACACACTGGGTACAGTATTCAGATTAACACACTGGGTACAGTATTCAATGTAACACTGGGTACAGTATTCAGTGTAACACAGGGTACAGTATTCAGTGTAACACTCTGGGTACAGTATTCAGTGTAACACAGGGTACAGTTTTCAGTGCAACACACTGGGTACAGTATTCAGTGTAACACTGGGTACAGTATTCAGTGTAACACTGGGTACAGTATTCAGTGTAACACACTGGGGACAGTATTCAGTATAACACTGGGTACAGTATTCAGTGTAACACTCTGGGTACTGTATTCAGTGTAACACTGGGTACAGTATCCAGTGTAACACTGGGTACAGAATTCAGTGTAACACTGGGTACAGTATTCAGTGTAACACTGGGTACAGTTTTCAGTGTAACACAGGGTACAGTATTCAGTGTAACACACTGGGGACAGTATTCAATGTAACACGGGGTACAGTATTCAGTGTAACACAGGGTACAGTATTCAGTGTAACACTCTGGGTACATTATTCAGTGTAACACTGGGTACAGTATACAGTGTAACACTGGGTACAGTATTCAGTGTAACATTGGGTACAGTATTCAGTGTAACACCAGGTACAGTATTCAGTGTAACACTGGGTACAGTATTCAGTGTAACACTGGGTACAGCATTTAGTGTAACACACTGGGTACAGTATTCAGATTAACACACTGGGTACAGTATTCAGTGTAACACTGGTTACAGTATTTAGTGTAACACTGGGTACAGAATTCAGTGTAACACTGGGTACAGTATTCAGTGTAACACTGGTTACAGTATTTAGTGTAACACTGGGTACAGAATTCAGTGTAACACTGGGTACAGAATTCAGTGTAACACTGGGTACAGTATTCAGTGTAACACTGGGTACAATTTTCAGTGTAACACACTGGGTACAGTATTCAGTGTAACACACTGGGTACAGTATTCAGTGTAACACTGGGTACAGTATTCGGTGTAACACTGGGTACTGTATTTAGTGTAACACTGGGTACAGTATTCTTTGTAACACTGGGTACAGAATTCAGTGTAACACTGGGTACAGAATTCAGTGTAACACTGGGTACAGTATTCAGTGTAACACTGTGTACAGTATTCAGTGTAACACACTGGGTGCAGTATTCTAATGTAACACTGGGTACAGAATTCAGTGTAACACTGGGTACATTATTCAGTGCAACACTGGGTGCAGTATTTAGTGTAACACTGGGTACAGTATTCAGTGTAACACTGCGTACAGTATTCAGTGTAACACTGGATACAGTATTTAGTGTAAAACTGGGTACAGTATTCAGTGTAACACTGGCTACAGTATTCAGTGTAACTCTGGGTACAGTATTCAGATTAACACACTGGGTACATTATTCAGATTAACACACTGGGTACAGTATTCAGTGTAACACTGGGTACAGTATTCAGTGTAACTCTGGGTACAGTATTCAGTGTAACACACTGGGGACAGTATTCAGTGTAACACCGGGTACAGTATTCAGTGTAACACAGGGTACAATATTCAGTGTAACACTGGGTACAGTATTCAGTGTAACACAGGGTATAATTTTCATTGTAACACACTGGGTACAGTATTCAGTGTAACACTGGGTACAGTATTCAGTGTAACACAGGGTACAATTTTCATTGTAACACACTGGGTACAGTATTCAGTGTAACACTGGGTACAGTATTCAGTGTAACACTGGGTACAGTATTCAGTGTAACACCGGGTACAGTATTCAGTGTAACACTGGGTACAGAATTCAGTGTAACACACTGTGTACAGTATTCAGTGTAACACGGGGTACAGTATTCATTGTAACACTGGGTACAGTATTCAGTGTAACACAGGGTACAATTTTCATTGTAACACACTGGGTACAGTATTCAGTGTAACACTGGGTACAGTATTCAGATTAACACACTGGGTACAGTATTCAGTGTAACACTGGGTACAGTATTTAGTGTAACACTGAGTACAGTATTCAGTGTAACACTCTGGTTACAGTATTCAGTGTAACACTGAGTACAGTATTCAGTGTAACACTCTGGGTAAAGTATTCAGTGTAACACTGGGTACAGTATTCAGTGTAACACACTGGGTACAGTATTCAGTGTAACACTGGGTACAGTATTCAGTGTAACACACTGGGTACAGTATTCAGTGTAACACAGGGTACAGTATTCAGTGTAACACAGGGTACAGTATTCAGTGTAACACACTGGGGACAGTATTCAGTGTAACACAGGGTACAGTATTCAGTGTAACGCTGGGTACAGTATTCAGTGTAACACTGGGTACAATTTTCAGTGTAACACACTGGGTACAGAATTCAGTGTAACACACTGGGTACATTATTCAGTGTAACACACTGGGTACAGTATTCAGTGTAACACTGGGTAGAGTATTCAGTGTAACACACTGGGCACAGAATTCAGTGTAACACACTGGGTACATTATTCAGTGTAACACTCTGGGTACAGTATTCAGTGTAACACTGGGTACAGTATTCAGTGTATCACTGGGTACAATTTTCAGTGTAACACACTGGGTACAGTATTCAGATTAACACACTGGGTACAGTATTCAGATTAACACACTGGGTACAGTATTCAGTGTAACACGGGGTACAGTATTCAGTGTAACACAGGGTACAGTATTCAGTGTAACACAGGGTACACTTTTCAGTGTAACACACTGGGTACAGTATTCAGTGTAACACTCTGGGTACAGTATTCAGATTAACACACTGGGTACAGTATTCAGTGTAACACTGGGTACAGTATTTAGTGTGACACTGGGTACAATATACAGTGTAACACTTTGCGTACAGTATTCAGTGTAACACTCTGGGTACAGTTTTCAGCATAACACACTGGGGACAGTATTCAGTGTAACACGGGGTACAGTATTCATTGTAACACTGGATACAGTATTAAGTGTAAAACTGGGTACTGAATTCAGTGTAACACTGTGTACAGTATTCAGTGTAACACAGGGTACAATTTTCAGTGTAACACACTGGGTACAGTATTCAGTGTATCACTGGGTACAGTATTCAGTGTAACACACTGGGTACAGTATTCTGTGTAACACTCTGGGTACAGTATTCAGTGTAACACTGGGTACAGTATCCAGTGTAACACTGGGTACAGAATTCAGTGTAACACTGGGTACAGTAGTCAATGTAACACTGGGTACAATTTTCAGTGTAACACACTGGGTACAGTATTCAGTGTAACACACTGGGTACAGTATTCAGATTAACAAACTGGGTACAATATTCAGATTAACCCACTGGGTACAGTATTCAGTGTAACACTCTGGGTACATTATTCAGTGTAACACTGGGTACAGTATACAGTGTAACACTGGGTACAGTATTCAGTGTAACATTGGGTACAGTATTCAGTGTAACACCGGGTACAGTATTCAGTGTAACACTGGGTACAGAATTTAGTGTAACCCACTGGGTACAGTATTCAGATTAACACACTGGGTACAGTATTCAGTGTAACACTGGTTACAATATTTAGTGTAACACTGGGTACAGAATTCAGTGTAACACTGGGTACAGAATTCAGTGTATTACTGGGTACAGTATTCAGTGTAACACTGGGTACAATTTTCAGTGTAACACACTGGGTACAGTATTCAGTGTAACACTCTGGGTGCAGTATTCAGATTAACACACTGGGTACAGTATTCAGTGTAACACTGGGTACAGTATTCGGTGTAACACTGGGTACTGTATTTAGTGTAACACTGGGTACAGTATTCTTTGTAACACTGGGTACAGAATTCAGTGTAACACTGGGTACAGAATTCAGTGTAACACTCTGGGGACAGGATTCAGTGTAACACAGGGTACAGTTTTCAGTGTAACACACTGGGTGCAGTATTCTAATGTAACACTGGGTACAGTATTCAGTGTAACACAGGGTACAGTATTCAGTGTAACACACTGGGTACAGTATTCAGTGTAACACTGGGTACAGTATTCAGATTAACACACTGGGTACAGTATTCAGTGTAACACTGGGTACAGTATTTAGTGTAACACTGAGTACAGTATTCAGTGTAACACTCTGGGTAAAGTATTCAGTGTAACACAGTGTACAGTATTCAGTGTAACACTCTGGGTAAAGTATTCAGTGTAACACAGTGTACAGTATTCAGTGTAACACTGAGTACAGTATTCAGTGTAACACACTGGGTACAGTATTCAGTGTAACACAGGGTACAGTATTCAGTGTAACTCTGGGTACAGTATTCAGTGTAACACACTGGGGACAGTATTCAGTGTAACACCGGGTACAGTATTCAGTGTAACACACTGGGTACAGTATTCAGTGTAACACTGGGTAGAGTATTCAGTGTAACACTCTGGGTACAGTATTCAGTGTAACACAGGGTACAGTATTCAGTGTAACACAGGGTACACTTTTCAGTGTAACACACTGGGTACAGTATTCAGTGTAACACTCTGGGTACAGTATTCAGATTAACACACTGGGTACAGTATTCAGTGTAACACTGGGTACAGTATTTAGTGTGACACTGGGTACAATATACAGTGTAACACTTTGCGTACAGGATTCAGTGTAACACAGGGTACAGTTTTCAGTATAACACACTGGGGACAGTATTCAGTGTAACACGGGGTACAGTATTCATTGTAACACTGGATACAGTATTAAGTGTAACACTGGGTACTGAATTCAGTGTAACACTGGGTACAGTATTCAGTGTATCACTGGGTACAATATTCAGTGTAACACTGGGTACAATTTTCAGTGTAACACACTGCGTACAGTATTCAGTGTAACACTGGGTACAGTATTCAGTGCAACACTCTCGGTACAGTATTCAGTGTAACACTGGGTACAGTATTCAGTGTAACACTCTGGGTACAGTATTAAGTGTAACACTGGGTACAGTATTCAGTGTAACACACTGGGTACAGTATTCAGATTAACACACTGGGTACAGTATTCAGTGTTACACTGGTTACAGTATTTAGTGTAACACTGGGTACAGAATTCAGTGTAACACTGGGTACAGAATTCAGTGTAACACTGGGTACAGTATTTAGTGTATCACTGGGTACAGTATTCAGTGTAACACTGGGTACAATTTTCAGTGTAACACACTGGGTACAGTATTCAGTGTAACACTCTGGGTACAGTATTCAGTGTAACACTGGGTACAGTATTCGGTGTAACACTGGGTACTGTATTTAGTGTAACACTGGGTACAGTATTCATTGTAACACTGGGTACAGTATTCAGTGTAACACTCTGGGTACAGTATTCAGTGTAACACTGGGTACAGTATTCAGTGTAACACTCTGGATACAGTATTCAGTGTAACACTGGGTACAGTATTCATTGTAACACTGGGTACAGAATTCAGTGTAACACCGGGTACAGTATTCAGTGTCACACACTGGGGACAGTATTCAGTGCAACACTGGGTGCAGTATTCAGTGTAACACTGGGTACAGTATTCAGTGTAACACTCTGGGGACAGGATTCAGTGTAACACAGGGTACAGTTTTCAGTGTAACACACTGGGTGCAGTATTCTAATGTAACACTGGGTACAGTGTTCAGTGCAACACTGGGTGCAGTATTTAGTGTGACACTGGGTACAGAATTCAGTGTAACACTGGGTACAAAATTCAGTGTAACACAGGTTACAGTATTCAGTGTAACACTGGGTACAGTATTCAGTGTAACACTGGGTACAGTATTCAGTGTAACACTGGGTACAGTATTCAGTGTAACGCAGGGTACAGTATTCAGTGTAACACTGGGTACAGTATTCAGTGTAACACTGGGTACAGTATTCAGTGTAACGCAGGGTACAGTATTCAGTGTAACACTGGGTACAGTATTCAGTGTAACACTGGGTACAGTATTCAGTGTAACACTGGGTACAGTATTCAGTGTAACGCAGGGTACAGTATTCAGTGTAACACTGGGTACAGAATTCAGAGTAACACTGGGTACAGTATTCAGTGTAACACTCTGGGTACAGTATTCAGAGTAACACACTGGGTACAGTATTCAGTGTAACACTGGGTACAGTATTCAGTGTAACACTGGGTACAGTTTTCAGTGTAACACAGGGTACAATATTCAGTGTAACACAGGGTACAGTTTTCAGTGTAACACACTGGGGACAGTATTCAGTGTAACACAGGGTACAGTATTCATTGTAACACTGGGTAGAGTATTCAGTGTAACACAGGGTACAGTTTTCAGTGTAACACACTGGGTGCAGTATTCTAATGTAACACTGGGTACAGAATTCATGTAACACTGGGTACAGTATTCAGTGTAACACTGGGTACAGTATTCAGTGTAACGCAGGGTACAGTATTCAGTGTAACACTGGGTACAGTATTCAGTGTAACACTGGGTACAGAATTCAGTGTAACACTGGGTACAGTATTCAGTGTAACACTGGGTACAGTATTCAGTGTAACACTGGGTACAGAATTCAGTGTAACACTGGGTACAGTATTCAGTGTAACACTGGGTACAGTATTCAGTGTAACGCAGGGTACAGTATTCAGTGTAACACTGGGTACAGTATTCAGTGTAACACTGGGTACAGAATTCAGTGTAACACTGGGTACAGTATTCAGTGTAACACTGGGTACAGTATTCAGTGTAACACTGGGTACAGAATTCAGTGTAACACTGGGTACAGTATTCAGTGTAACACTGGGTACAGTATTCAGTGTAACACTGGGTACAGTTTTCAGTGTAACACACTGGGGACAGTATTCAGTGTAACACGGGGTACAGTATTCATTGTAACACTGGGTACAGTATTCAGTGCAACACTCTGGTTACAGTATTTAGTGTAACACTGGGTACAGTATTCAGTGTAACACTGGGTACAGTATTCAGTGTAACACTCTGGGTACAGTATTCAGTGTAACACTGGCTACAGTATTCAGTGTAACACTGGTTACAGTATTCAGTGTAACACTCTGGGTACAGTATTCAGTGTAACACTGGCTACAGTATTCAGTGTAACACTGGTTACAGTATTCAGTGTAACACTGGGTACAGTATTCAGTGCAACACTGGCTACAGTATTTAGTGTAACACTGGGTACAGTATTCAGTGTAACACTGGGTACAATTTATTGTGTAACACACTGGGTACAGTATTCAGTGTAACTCTGGGTACAATTTATAGTGTAACACACTGTGTACAGTATTCAGTGTAACACACTGGGGACAGTATTCAGTGTAACTCTGGGTACAATTTATAGTGTAACACACTGTGTACAGTATTCAGTGTAACACACTGGGTACAGTATTCAGTGTAACTCTGGGTACAATTTATTGTGTAACACACTGGGTACAGTATTCAGTGTAACACTGGGTACAGTATTCAGTGTAACTCTGGGTACAATTTATAGTGTAACACACTGGGTACAGTATTCAGTGTAACACTGGGTACAATTTATAGTGTAACACACTGGGTACAGTATTCAGTGTAACACACTGGGTACAGTATTCAGTGTAACCCTCTGGGTACAATATTCAGTGTAACACCGGGTACAGTATTCAGTGTAACACACTGGGGACAGTATTCAGTGTAACACAGGGTACAATTTTCATTGTAACACACTGGGTACAGTATTCAGTGTAACACTGGGTACAGTATTCAGATTAACACACTGGGTACAGTATTCAGTGTAACACTGGGTACAGGATTCAGTGTAACACAGGGTACAGTATCCAGTGTAACACAGGGTGCAATATTCAGTGTAACACTGGGTACAGTTTTCAGTCTAACACACTGGGTACAGTATTCAGTGTAACACTGGGTACAGTATTCAGTGTAACACTGGGTACAGTATTCAGTGTAACACTGGGTACAATATACAGTGTAACACAGGGTACAGTATTCAGTGTAACACTGGGTACAGTATTCAGTGTAACACTGGGTACAATATACAGTGTAACACAGGGTACAGTATTCAGTGTAACACTGGGTACAGTATTCAGTGTAACACACTGGGGACAGTATTCAGTGTAACACTGGGTACAGTATTCAGTGTAACACTCTGGGTACAGTATTCAGTGTAACACACTGGGGACAGTATTGAGTGTAACACAGGGTACAGTTTTCAGTGTAACACACTGGGTACAGAATTCAGTGTAACACTGGGTACAGAATTCAGTGTAACACTCTGGGTACATTATTCGGTGTAACACACTGGGTACAGTATTCAGTGTAACACACTGGGTACAGTATTCAGTGTAACACTGGGTACATTATTCGGTGTAACACACTGGGTACAGTATTCAGTGTAACACTCTGGTTCAGTGTAACTCACTGGGTACAGTATTCAGTGTAACACTGGGTACATTATTCGGTGTAACACACTGGGTACAGTATTCAGTGTAGCATTGGGTACAGTATTCAGTGTAACACTGGGGACAGTATTCAGTGTAACACTGGGTACAGTATTCAGTGTAACACTGGGGACAGTATTCAGTGTAACACTGGGTACAGAATTCAGTGTAACACTCTGGGTACAGTATTCAGTGTAACACTCTGGGTACAGTATTCAGTGTAACACTGGGTACAGTATTCGGTGTAACACACTGGGTACAGTATTCAGTGTAACACTGGGTACATTATTCGGTGTAACACACTGGGTACAGTATTCAGTGTAACACAGGGTACAGTATTCAGTGTAGCATTGGGTACAGTATTCAGTGTAACACTGGGGACAGTATTCAGTGTAACACTGGGTACAGTATTCAGTGTAACACTGGGTACAGTATTCAGTGTAACACAGGGTACAGTATTCAGTGTAACACTCTGGGTACAGTATTCAGTGTAACACTGGGGACAGTATTCAGTGTAACACTGGGTACAGTATTCAGTGTAACACTCTGGGTACAGTATTCAGTGTAACACTGGGTACAATTTTCAGTGTAACACACTGGGTACAGTATTCAGTGTAACACTGGGTACAATTTTCAGTGTAACACACTGGGTACAGTATTCAGATTAACCCACTGGGGACAGTATTCAGTGTAACATGTGGTACAGTATTCAGTGTAACACTCTGGGTACAGCATTCAGTGTATCACACAGGGTACAGTATTCAGTGTAACACTGGGTACAGTGTTCAGTGTAACACTGGGTGCAGTATTCAGTGTAACACTCTGGTTACAGTATTCAGTGTAACACAGGGTACAATTTTCAGTGTAACCCACTGGGTACAGTATTCAGTGTAACACAGGGTACAATTTTCAGTGTAACCCACTGGGTACAGTATTCAGTGTAACACTGGGTACAGTATTCAGTGTAACACAGGGTACAATTTTCATTGTAACACACTGGGTACAGTATTCAGTGTAACACTGGGTACAGTATTCAGTGTAACACTGGGTACAATATACAGTGTAACACTTTGGGTACAGGATTCAGTGTAACACAGGGTACAGTATCCAGTGTAACACAGGGTGCAATATTCAGTGTAACACTGGGTACAGTTTTCAGTCTAACACACTGGGTACAGTATTAGGTGTAACACTGGGTACAGTATTCAGTGTAACACTGAGTACAGTATTCAGTGTAACACTCAGGGTACAGTATTCATTGTAACACAGGGTACAGTATTCAGTGTAACACACTGAGTACAGTATTCAGTGTAACACTCTGGGTACAGTATTCAGTGTAACACAGGGTACAGTATTCAGTGTAACACACTGGGGACAGTATTCAGTGTAACACAGGGTACAGTATTCAGCGTAACACTGGGTACAGTATTCAGTGTAACACTGGGTACAGTATTCAGTGTAACACTGGGTACAGTATTCAGTGTAACACTGGGTACAATTTTCAGTGTAACACACTGGGTACAGTATTCAGTGTAACACACTGGGGACAGTATTGAGTGTAACACAGGGTACAGTTTTCAGTGTAACACACTGGGTACAGAATTCAGTGTAACACTGGGTACAGAATTCAGTGTAACACTGGGTACAGAATTCAGTGTAACACACTGGGTACAGTATTCAGTGTAACACAGGGTACAGTATTCAGTGTAACACAGGGTACAGTATTCAGTGTAACACTGGGTACAGAATTCAGTGTAACACTGGGTACAGTATTCAGTGTAACACTGGGTACAGAATTCAGTGTAACACTGGGTACAGTATTCAGTGTAACGCTCTGGGTACAGTATTCAGTGTAACACTGGGTACAGTATTCAGTGTAACACTGGGTACAGTATTCAGTGTAACACTGGGTACAGTATTCAGTGTAACACTGGGTGCAGTATTCAGTGTAACACTGGGTACAGTATTCAGTGTAACACACAGGGTACAGTATTCAGTGTAACACTGGGTACAGTTTTCAGTGTAACACTGGGTGCAGTATTCAGTGTAACACTCTGGGTACATTATTCAGTGCAACACTCTGGGTACAGTATTCAGTGTAACACTGGGTACAGTGTTCAGTGTAACACTGGGTGCAGTATTCAGTGTAACACTCTGGGTACATTATTCAGTGTAACACTGGGTGCAGTATACAGTGTAACACTGGGTACAGTATTCAGTGTAACATTGGGTACAGTATTCAGTGTAACACTCTGGTTACAGTATGCAGTGTATCAGTGGGTGCAGTATTCAGTGTAACACTCTGGGTACAGTATTCAGTGTAACACAGGGTACAATTTTCAGTGTAACACACTGGGTACAGTATTCAGTGTAACACTGGGTACAGTATTCAGTGTAACACTCTGGTACAGTATTCAGTGTAACACAGGGTACAATTTTCAGTGTAACACACTGGGTACAGTATTCAGTGTAACACTCTGGGTACAGTATTCAGATTAACACACTGGGTACAGTATTCAGTGTAACACTGGGTACAGTATTCAGTGTAACACTGGGTACAGTATTTAGTGTGACACTGGGTACAATATACAGTGTAACACTGGGTACAGTTTTCAGTGTAACACACTGGGGACAGTATTCAGTGTAACACGGGGTACAGTATTCATTGTAACACTGGGTACAGTATTAAGTGTAACACTGGGTACAGAATTCAGTGTAACACTGGGTACAGTATTCAGTGTAACACTGGGTACAGTATTCAGTTTAACACAGGGTACAATTTTCAGTGTAACACACTGGGTACAGTATTCAGTGTATCACTGGGTACAATATTCAGTGTAACACTGGGTACAATTTTCAGTGTAACATACTGCACTGGGTACAGTATTCAGATTAACAAACTGGGTACAGTATTCAGTGTAACACTGGGTACAGTATTCAGTGTAACACTCTGGGTACAGTATTCAGATTAACAAACTGGGTACAGTATTCAGTGTAACACTGGTTACAGTATTTAGTGTAACACTGGGTACAGAATTCAGTGTAACACTGGGTACAGTATTCAGTGTATCACTGGGTACAATTTTCAGTGTAACACACTGGGTACAGTATTCAGTGTAACACTCTGGGTGCAGTATTCAGATTAACACACTGGGTACAGTATTCAGTGTAACACTGGGTACAATTTTCAGTGTAACACACTGGGTACAGTATTCAGTGTAACACTCTGGGTGCAGTATTCAGATTAAAACACTGGGTACAGTATTCAGTGTAACACTGGGTACAGTATTTTGTGTAACACTGGGTACTGTATTTAGTGTAACACTGGGTACAGTATTCATTGTAACACTGGGTACAGAATTCAGTGTAACACTGGGTACAGTATTCAGTGTAACACTGGGTACAATGTTCAGCGTAACACACCGGGTACAGTATTCAGTGTAACACACTGGGTACAGTATTCAGTGTATCACTGGGTACAATATTCAGTGTAACACTGGGTACAGTATTCAGATTAACACACTGGGTACAGTATTCAGTGTAACTCTGGGTACAGTATTCAGTGTAACACTGGGTACAGTATTCAGTGTACACTCGGTACAGTATTCAGTGTAACACTGGGTACAGTTTTCAGTGTAACACTGGGTACAGAATTCAGTGTAACACACTGGGTACAGTATTCAGATTAACACACTGGGTACAGTATTCAGTGTAACACTGGTTACAGTATTCAGTGTAACACTGGGTACAGTATTCAGTGTAACACTGGGTACAGTATTCAGTGTAACACTGGGGACAGTATTCAGTGTAACACTGGGTACAGTATTCAGTGTAACACACAGGGTACAGTATTCAGTGTAACACTGGGTACAGTTTTCAGTGTAACACTGGGTGCAGTATTCAGTGTAACACTCTGGGTACATTATTCAGTGCAACACTCTGGGTACAGTATTCAGTGTAACACTGGGTACAGTGTTCAGTGTAACACTGGGTGCAGTATTCAGTGTAACACTCTGGGTACATTATTCAGTGTAACACTGGGTACAGTATACAGTGTAACACTGGGTACAGTATTCAGTGTAACATTGGGTACAGTATTCAGTGTAACACTCTGGTTACAGTATGCAGTGTATCAGTGGGTGCAGTATTCAGTGTAACACTCTGGGTACAGTATTCAGTGTAACACAGGGTACAATTTTCAGTGTAACACACTGGGTACAGTATTCAGTGTAACACTGGGTACAGTATTCAGTGTAACACTCTGGTACAGTATTCAGTGTAACACAGGGTACAATTTTCAGTGTAACACACTGGGTACAGTATTCAGTGTAACACTCTGGGTACAGTATTCAGATTAACACACTGGGTACAGTATTCAGTGTAACACTGGGTACAGTATTCAGTGTAACACTGGGTACAGTATTTAGTGTGACACTGGGTACAACATACAGTGTAACACTGGGTACAGTTTTCAGTGTAACACACTGGGGACAGTATTCAGTGTAACACGGGGTACAGTATTCATTGTAACACTGGGTACAGTATTAAGTGTAACACTGGGTACAGAATTCAGTGTAACACTGGGTACAGTATTCAGTGTAACACTGGGTACAGTATTCAGTTTAACACAGGGTACAATTTTCAGTGTAACACACTGGGTACAGTATTCAGTGTATCACTGGGTACAATATTCAGTGTAACACTGGGTACAATTTTCAGTGTAACATACTGCACTGGGTACAGTATTCAGATTAACAAACTGGGTACAGTATTCAGTGTAACACTGGGTACAGTATTCAGTGTAACACTGGTTACAGTATTTAGTGTAACACTGGGTACAGAATTCAGTGTAACACTGGGTACAGTATTCAGTGTATCACTGGGTACAATTTTCAGTGTAACACACTGGGTACAGTATTCAGTGTAACACTCTGGGTGCAGTATTCAGATTAACACACTGGGTACAGTATTCAGTGTAACACTGGGTACAATTTTCAGTGTAACACACTGGGTACAGTATTCAGTGTAACACTCTGGGTGCAGTATTCAGATTAAAACACTGGGTACAGTATTCAGTGTAACACTGGGTACAGTATTTTGTGTAACACTGGGTACTGTATTTAGTGTAACACTGGGTACAGTATTCATTGTAACACTGGGTACAGTATTCAGTGTAACACTGGGTACAATGTTCAGTGTAACACACCGGGTACAGTATTCAGTGTAACACACTGGGTACAGTATTCAGTGTATCACTGGGTACAATATTCAGTGTAACACTGGGTACAGTATTCAGATTAACACACTGGGTACAGTATTCAGTGTAACTCTGGGTACAGTATTCAGTGTAACACTGGGTACAGTATTCAGTGTACACTCGGTGCAGTATTCAGTGTAACACTGGGTACAGTTTTCAGTGTAACACTGGGTACAGAATTCAGTGTAACACACTGGGTACAGTATTCAGATTAACACACTGGGTACAGTATTCAGTGTAACACTGGTTACAGTATTCAGTGTAACACTGGGTACAGAATTCAGTGTAACACAGGTTACAGTATTCAGTGTAACACTGGGTACAGTATTCAGTGTAACACTGGTTACAGTATTCAGTGTAACACTGGGTACAGAATTCAGTGTAACACAGGTTGCAGTATTCAGTGTAACACTGGGTACAGTATTCAGTGTAACACTGGGTACAGTATTTAGTGTAACACTGGGTACAGAATTCAGTGTAACACTGGGTACAGTATTCAGTGTAACACTGGGTACAGTATTCAGTGTAACACTGGGTACAATTTTGAGTGTAACACACTGAGTACAGTATTCAGTGTAACACACTGGGTACAGTATTCAGATTAACACACTGGGTACAGTTTTCAGTGTAACACACTGGGGACAGTATTCAGTGTAACACGGGGTACAGTATTCAGTGTAACACACTGCGTACAGTATTCAGTGTAACACGGGGTACAGTATTCATTGTAACACTGGGTACAGTATTCAGTGTAACACTGGGTACAATATTCAGTATAACACTGGGTACAATATTCAGTGTTACACACTGGGTACAGTATTCAGTATAACACTGGGTACAATAGTCAGTGTTACATACAGGGTACAGTATTCAGTGTAACACACTGGGGACAGTATTCAGTGTAACACAGGGTACCGTATTCAGTGTAACACAGGATACAGTATTCAGTGTAACATTGGGTACAATATTCAGTGTAACACTGGGTACAGTATTCAGTGTAATACTGGGTACAGTATTCAGTGTAACACTGGGTACAGTATTCAGTGTAATACTGGGCACAGTATTCAGCGTAACACTCTGGGTACAGTATTCAGTGTAACACTGGGTACAGTATTCAGTGTAGCACACAGGGTACAGTGTTCAGTGTAACACTGGGTGCAGTATTCAGTGTAACACTCTGGGTACATTATTCAGTGTAACACTGGGTACAGTATACAGTGTAACACTGGGTACAGTATTCAGTGTAACACTGGGTACAGTATTCAGTGTAATACTGGGCACAGTATTCAGCGTAACACTCTGGGTACAGTATTCAGTGTAACACTGGGTACAGTATTCAGTGTAGCACACAGGGTACAGTGTTCAGTGTAACACTGGGTGCAGTATTCAGTGTAACACTCTGGGTACATTATTCAGTGTAACACTGGGTACAGTATGCAGTGTATCAGTGGGTGCAGTATTCAGTGTAACACTCTGGTACAGTATTCAGTGTAACACAGGGTACAATTTTCAGTGTAACACACTGGGTACAGTATTCAGTGTAACACTGGGTACAGTATTCAGTGTAACACTCTGGTACAGTATTCAGTGTAACACAGGGTACAATTTTCAGTGTAACACACTGGGTACAGTATTCAGTGTAACACTCTGGGTACAGTATTCAGATTAACACACTGGGTACAGTATTCAGTGCAACACTGGGTACAGTATTCGGTGTAACACTGGGTACAGTATTTAGTGTGACACTGGGTACAATATACAGTGTAACACTTTGGGGACAGGATTCAGTGTAACACAGGGTACAGTTTTCAGTGTAACACACTGGGGACAGTATTCAGTGTAACACGGGGTACAGTATTCATTGTAACACTGGGTACAGTATTCAGTATAACACTGGGTACAGTATTCAGTGTAACACAGGGTACAATTTTCAGTGTAACACACTGGGTACAGTATTCAGATTAACACACTGGTTACAGTATTTAGTGTAACACTGGGTACAGAATTCAGTGTAACACTGGGTACAGAATTCAGTGTAACACTGGGTACAGTATTCAGTGTATCACTGGGTACAATTTACAGGGTAACACACTGGGTACAGTATTCAGTGTAACACTCTGGGTGCTGTATTCAGATTAACACACTGGGTACAGTATTCAGTGTAACACTGGGTACAATTTTCAGTGTAACACACTGGGTACAGTATTCAGTGTAACACTCTGGGTACAGTATTCAGATTAACACACTGGGTACAGTATTCATTGTAACACTGGGTACAGTATTCGGTGTAACACTGGTTACAGTATTCAGTGTAACACAGGGTACAATGTTCAGTGTAACACACTGGGTACAGTATTCAGTGTATCACTGGGTACAATATTCAGTGTAACACTGGGTACAATTTTCAGTGTAACACACTGGGTACAGTATTCAGTGTAACACTCTGGGTGCAATATTCAGATTAACACACTGGGTACAGTATTCAGTGTAACACTGGGTACAGTATTCGGTGTAACACTGGGTACAGTATTCAGTGTAACACTGGGTACAATTTTCAGTGTAACACACTGGGTACAGTATTCAGATTAACACACTGGGTACAGTATTCAGTGTAACTCTGGGTACAGTATTCAGTGTAACACTGGGTACAGTATTCAGTGTACACTCTGTACAGTATTCAGTGTAACACTGGGTACAGTTTTCAGTGCAACACTGGGTACAGTATTCAGTGTAACACTGGGTACAGTATTCATTGTAACACTGGGTACAGTATTCAGTGTAACATTGGGTACAGTATTCAGTGTAACACTGGGTAGAGTATTTAGTGTAACACTGGGTACAGTATTCAGTGTAACAGTGGGTACAATTTTCAGTGTAACACACTGAGTACAGTATTCAGTGTAACACACTGGGTACAATATTCAGATTAACACACTGGGTACAGCATTCAGTGTAACACTGGGTACAGTATTCAGATTAACACTCTTGGTACAGTATTCAGTGTAACACACTGGGGACAGTATTCAGTGTACCACAAGGTACAGTATTCAGTGTAACACTGGTACAGTATTCAGTGTAACACACTGGGGACAGTATTCAGTGTAACACAGGGTACAATTTTCAGTGTAACACACTGGGTACAGTATTCAGTGTAACACACTGGGGACAGTATTCAGTGTAACACAGGGTACAGTATTCAGTGTAACACAGGATACAGTATTCAGTGTAACATTGGGTACAATATTCAGTGTAACACTCTGGGTACAGTATTCAGATTAACACACTGGGTACAGTATTCAGTGTAACACTGGGCACAGTATTCAGTGTAACACTCTGGGTACAGTATTCAGTGTAACACTGGGTACAGTATTCAGTGTAACACTGGGTACAGTATTCAGTGTAACACACAGGGTACAGTATTCAGTGCAACACTGGGTACAATATTCAGTGTAACACACGGTACAGTTTTCAGTGTAACACACTGGGTACAGTATTCAGTGTAACACTGGGTGCAGTATTCAGTGTAACTCGGTACAGTATTCAGTGTAACACTGGGTACAGTATTCAGTGTAACACACAGGGTGCAGTAATCAGTGTAACACTGGGTACAGTATTTAGTGTAACACTGGGTATAGTATTTAGTGTAACACTGGGTATAGTATTCAGTGTAACACTCTGGGTACAGTATTCAGATTAACACACTGGGTACAGTATTCAGTGTAACACTGGGTACAGTATTCAGTGTAACACTGGGTACAGAATTCAGTGTAACACACTGGGTACAGTATTCAGATTAACACACTGGGTACAGTATTCAGTGTAACACTGGTTACAGTATTTAGTGTAACACTGGGTACAGAATTCAGTGTAACACTGGGTACAGTATTCAGTGTATCACTGGGTACAATTTTCAGGGTAACACACTGGGTACAGTATTCAGTGTAACACTCTGGGTGCTGTATTCAGATTAACACACTGGGTACAGTATTCAGTGTAACACTGGGTACAATTTTCAGTGTAACACACTGGGTACAGTATTCAGTGTAACACTCTGGGTACAGTATTCAGATTAACACACTGGGTACAGTATTCATTGTAACACTGGGTACAGTATTCGGTGTAACACTGGGTACTGTATTCATTGTAACACTGGGTACAGAATTCAGTGTAACACTGGGTACAGAATTCAGTGTAACACTGGTTACAGTATTCAGTGTAACACAGGGTACAATGTTCAGTGTAACACACTGGGTACAGTATTCAGTGTATCACTGGGTACAATATTCAGTGTAACACTGGGTACAATTTTCAGTGTAACACACTGGGTACAGTATTCAGATTAACACACTGGGTACAGTATTCAGATTAACACACTGGGTACAGTATTCAGTGTAACTCTGGGTACAGTATTCAGTGTAACACTGGGTACAGAATTCAGTGTAACACAGGTTACAGTATTCAGTGTAACACTGGGTACAGTATTCAGTGTAACACAGGGTACAGTATTCAGTGTAACACTGGGTAGAGTATTCAGTGTAACACACTGGGTACAGTATTCAGTGTATCACTGGGTACAATATTCAGTGTAACACTGGGTACAATTTTCAGTGTAACACACTGGGTACAGTATTCAGATTAACACACTGGGTACAGTATTCAGTGTAACTCTGGGTACAGTATTCAGTGTAACACTGGGTACAGAATTCAGTGTAACACTGGGTACAGTATTCAGTGTAACACAGGGTACAGTATTCAGTGTAACACTGGGTAGAGCATTCAGTGTAACACACTGGGTACAGTATTCAGTGTAACACTGGGTACAATTTTCAGTGTAACACAGGGTACAGTATTTAGTGTAACACTGGGTACAGTATTCAGTGTAACACTGGGTACAGTATTCAGTGTAACACACAGGGTACAGTATTCAGTGCAACACTGGGTACAATATTCAGTGTAACACACGGTACAGTTTTCAGTGTAACACACTGGGTACAGTATTCAGTGTAACACACTAGGTACAGTATTCAGATTAACACACTGGGTACAGTATTCAGATTAACACACTGGGTACAGTATTCAGATTAACACACTGGGTACAGTATTCAGTGTAACACTGGGGACAATATTCAGTGTAACACTGGGGACAATATTCAGTGTAACACACTGGGTACAGTATTCAGTGTAACACTGGGTATAGTATTTAGTGTAACACACTGGGTACAGTATTCAGTGAAACACTGGGTACAGTATTTAGTGTAACACTCTGGGTACAGTATTCAGTGTACACTGGGTACAGTATTCAGTGTAACACTGGGTACAGAATTCAGTGTAACACTCTGGGTACAGTATTCAGTGTACACTGGTTACAGTATTCAGTGTAACACTGGGTACAGTATTCAGTGTAACACTGGTTACAGTATTCAGTGTAACACTGGGTACAGAATTCAGTGTAACACAGGTTACAGTATTCAGTGTAACACTGGGTACAGTATTCAGTGTAACACTGGGTACAGTATTCAGTGTAACACTGGGTACAGTATTCAGTGTAACATTGGGTACAGTATTCAGTGTAACACAGGGTACAGTATTCAGTGTAACACTGGGTAGAGTATTCAGTGTAACACTGGCTACAGTATTTAGTGTAACACTGGGTACAGAATTCAGTGTAACACTGGGTACAGTATTCAGTGTAACACTGGGTACAGTATTCAGTGTAACACTGGGTACAATTTTGAGTGTAACACACTGAGTACAGTATTCAGATTAACACACTGGGTACAGTTTTCAGTGTAACACACTGGGGACAGTATTCAGTGTAACACGGGGTACAGTATTCAGTGTAACACTGGGTACAGTATTTAGTGTATCACTGGGTACAATTTTTAGTGTAACACTCTGGGTACAGTATTCAGTGTAACACGGGGTACAGTATTCATTGTAACACTGGGTACAGTATTCAGTGTAACACTGGGTACAATATTCAGTGTTACACACTGGGTACAGTATTTAGTATAACACTGGGTACAATATTCAGTGTTACACACTGGGTACAGTATTTAGTATAACACTGGGTACAGTATTCAGTGAAACACACTGGGGACAGTATTCAGTGTAACACAGGGTACCATATTCAGTGTAACACAGGATACAGTATTCAGTGTAACATTGGGTACAATATTCAGTGTAACACTGGGTACAGTATTCAGTGTAATACTGGGTACAGTATTCAGTGTAACACTGGGTACAGTATTCAGTGTAATACTGGGCACAGTATTCAGCGTAACACTCTGGGTACAGTATTCAGTGTAACACTGGGTACAGTATTCAGTGTAGCACACAGGGTACAGTGTTCAGTGTAACACTGGGTGCAGTATTCAGTGTAACACTCTGGGTACATTATTCAGTGTAACACTGGGTACAGTATACAGTGTAACACTGGGTACAGTATTCAGTGTAACATTGGGTACAGTATTCAGTGTTAACACTCTGGGTACAGTATTCAGTGTAATACTGGGTACAGTATTCAGTGTAACACTGGGTACAGTATTCAGTGTAATACTGGGCACAGTATTCAGCGTAACACTCTGGGTACAGTATTCAGTGTAACACTGGGTACAGTATTCAGTGTAGCACACAGGGTACAGTGTTCAGTGTAACACTGGGTGCAGTATTCAGTGTAACACTCTGGTACAGTATTCAGTGTTACACAGGGTACAATTTTCACTGTAACACACTGGGTACAGTATTCAGTGTAACACTCTGGTACAGTATTCAGTGTTACACAGGGTACAATTTTCACTGTAACACACTGGGTACAGTATTCAGTGCAACACTGGGTACAGTATTCGGTGTAACACTGGGTACAGTATTTAGTGTGACACTGGGTACAATATACAGTGTAACACTTTGGGGACAGGATTCAGTGTAACACAGGGTACAGTTTTCAGTGTAACACACTGGGGACAGTATTCAGTGTAACACGGGATACAGTATTCATTGTAACACTGGGTACAGTATTAAGTGTAACACTGGGTACAGAATTCAGTGTAACACTGGGTACAGTATTCAGTGTAACACTGGGTACAGTATTCAGTGTAACACAGGGTACAATTTTCAGTGTAACACACTGGGTACAGTATTCAGATTAACACACTGGGTACAGTATTCAGTGTAACACTGGGTACAGAATTCAGTGTAACACACTGGGTACCGTATTCAGATTAACACACTGGGTACAGTATTCAGTGTAACACTGGTTACAGTATTTAGTGTAACACTGGGTACAGAATTCAGTGTAACACTGGGTACAGTATTCAGTGTATCACTGGGTACAATTTTCAGTGTAACACACTGGGTACAGTATTCAGTGTAACACTCTGGGTGCAGTATTCAGATTAACACACTGGGTACAGTATCCAGTGTAACACTGGGTACAATTTTCAGTGTAACACACTGGGTACAGTATTCAGTGTAACACTCTGGGTGCAATATTCAGATTAACACACTGGGTACAGTATTCAGTGTAACACTGGGTACAGTATTCGGTGTAACACTGGGTACAGTATTCAGTGTAACACTGGGTACAATTTTCAGTGTAACACACTGGGTACAGTATTCAGATTAACACACTGGGTACAGTATTCAGTGTAACTCTGGGTAGAGTATTCAGTGTAACACTGGGTACAGTATTCAGTGTACACTCTGTACAGTATTCAGTGTAACACTGGGTACAGTTTTCAGTGCAACACTGGGTACAGAATTCAGTGTAACACTCTGGGTACATTATTCAGATTAACACACTGGGTACAGTATTCAGTGTAACACTGGGTACAGTATTCAGTGTAACACTGGGTACAGTATTCAGTGTAACACTGGGTACAGAATTCAGTGTAACACAGGTTACAGTATTCAGTGTAACACTGGGTACAGTATTCATTGTAACACTGGGTACAGTATTCAGTGTAACATTGGGTACAGTATTCAGTGTAACACAGGGTACAGTATTCAGTGTAACACTGGGTAGAGTATTCCGTGTAACACTGGGTACAGTATTCAGTGTAACACTGGGTACAGTATTCAGTGTAACAGTGGGTACAATTTTCAGTGTAACACACTGAGTACAGTATTCAGTGTAACACACTGGGTACAGTATTCAGATTAACACACTGGGTACAGTATTCAGATTAACACACTGGGTACAGCATTCAGTGTAACACTGGGTACAGTATTCAGATTAACACTCTTGGTACAGTATTCAGTGTAACACACTGGGGACAGTATTCAGTGTACCACAAGGTACAGTATTCAGTGTAACACTGGGTACAGTATTTAGTGTATCACTGGGTACAATTTTCAGTGTAACACTCTGGGTACAGTATTCAGTGTATCACTGGGTACAGTATTTAGTGTATCACTGGGTACAATTTTCAGTGTAACACTGGGTACAGTATTCAGTGTAACACTCTGGGTACAGTATTCATTGTAACACTGGGTACAGTATTCAGTGTAACACACTGGGGACAGTATTCAGTGTAACACAGGGTACAATTTTCAGTGTAACACACTGGGTACAGTATTCAGTGTAACACAGGGTACAGTATTCAGTGTAACACAGGATACAGTATTCAGTGTAACATTGGGTACAATATTCAGTGTAACACTCTGGGTACAGTATTCAGTGTAACACTGGGTACAGTATTCAGTGTCACACTCTGGGTACAGTATTCAGTGTAACACTGGGTACAGTATTCAGTGTAACACTGGGTACAGTATTCAGTGTAACACACAGGGTACAGTATTCAGTGCAACACTGGTACAATATTCAGTGTAACACACGGTACAGTTTTCAGTGTAACACACTGGGTACAGTATTCAGTGTAACACTGGGTGCAGTATTCAGTGTAACTCGGTACAGTATTCAGTGTAACACTGGGTACAGTATTCAGTGTAACACACAGGGTGCAGTAATCAGTGTAACACTGGGTACAGTATTTAGTGTAACACTGGGTATAGTATTCAGTGTAACACTCTGGGTACAGTATTCAGATTAACACACTGGGTACAGTATTCAGTGTAACACTGGGTACAGAATTCAGTGTAACACACTGGGTACAGTATTCAGATTAACACACTGGGTACAGTATTCAGTGTAACACTGGTTACAGTATTTAGTGTAACACTGGGTACAGAATTCAGTGTAACACTGGGTACAGTATTCAGTGTATCACTGGGTACAATTTTCAGGGTAACACACTGGGTACAGTATTCAGTGTAACACTCTGGGTGCTGTATTCAGATTAACACACTGGGTACAGTATTCAGTGTAACACTGGGTACAATTTTCAGTGTAACACACTGGGTACAGTATTCAGTGTAACACTCTGGGTGCAGTATTCAGATTAACACACTGGGTACAGTATTCAGTGTAACACTGGGTACAGTATTCGGTGTAACACTGGGTACTGTATTCATTGTAACACTGGGTACAGAATTCAGTGTAACACTGGGTACAGAATTCAGTGTAACACTGGTTACAGTATTCAGTGTAACACAGGGTACAATGTTCAGTGTAACACACCGGGTACAGTATTCAGTGTAACACACTGGGTACAGTATTCAGTGTATCACTGGGTACAATATTCAGTGTAACACTGGGTACAATTTTCAGTGTAACACACTGGGTACAGTATTCAGATTAACACACTGGGTACAGTATTCAGTGTAACTCTGGGTACAGTATTCAGTGTAACACTGGGTACAGAATTCAGTGTAACACAGGTTACAGTATTCAGTGTAACACTGGGTACAGTTTTCATTGTAACACTGGGTACAGTATAAAGTGTAACACTGGGTACAGAATTCAGTGTAACACTGGGTACAGTATTCAGTGTAACACTGGGTACAGTATTCAGTGTAACACAGGGTACAATTTTCAGTGTAACACACTGGGTACAGTATTCAGATTAACACACTGGGTACAGTATTCAGTGTAACACTGGGTACAGAATTCAGTGTAACACACTGGGTACCGTATTCAGATTAACACACTGGGTACAGTATTCAGTGTAACACTGGTTACAGTATTTAGTGTAACACTGGGTACAGAATTCAGTGTAACACTGGGTACAGTATTCAGTGTATCACTGGGTACAATTTTCAGTGTAACACACTGGGTACAGTATTCAGTGTAACACTCTGGGTGCAGTATTCAGATTAACACACTGGGTACAGTATCCAGTGTAACACTGGGTACAATTTTCAGTGTAACACACTGGGTACAGTATTCAGTGTAACACTCTGGGTGCAATATTCAGATTAACACACTGGGCACAGTATTCAGTGTAACACTGGGTACAGTATTCGGTGTAACACTGGGTACAGTATTCAGTGTAACACTGGGTACAATTTTCAGTGTAACACACTGGGTACAGTATTCAGATTAACACACTGGGTACAGTATTCAGTGTATCACTGGGTACAATATTCAGTGTAACACTGGGTACAATTTTCAGTGTAACACACTGGGTACAGTATTCAGATTAACACACTGGGTACAGTATTCAGTGTAACTCTGGGTAGAGTATTCAGTGTAACACTGGGTACAGTATTCAGTGTACACTCTGTACAGTATTCAGTGTAACACTGGGTACAGTTTTCAGTGCAACACTGGGTACAGAATTCAGTGTAACACACTGGGTACAGTATTCAGATTAACACACTGGGTACAGTATTCAGTGTAACACTGGGTACAGTATTCAGTGTAACACTGGGTACAGAATTCAGTGTAACACAGGTTACAGTATTCAGTGTAACACTGGGTACAGTATTCATTGTAACACTGGGTACAGTATTCAGTGTAACATTGGGTACAGTATTCAGTGTAACACAGGGTACAGTATTCAGTGTAACACTGGGTAGAGTATTCAGTGTAACACTGGGTACAGTATTCAGTGTAACACTGGGTACAGTATTCAGTGTAACAGTGGGTACAATTTTCAGTGTAACACACTGAGTACAGTATTCAGTGTAACACACTGGGTACAGTATTCAGATTAACACACTGGGTACAGTATTCAGATTAACACACTGGGTACAGCATTCAGTGTAACACTGGGTACAGTATTCAGATTAACACTCTTGGTACAGTATTCAGTGTAACACACTGGGGACAGTATTCAGTGTACCACAAGGTACAGTATTCAGTGTAACACTGGGTACAGTATTTAGTGTATCACTGGGTACAATTTTCAGTGTAACACTCTGGGTACAGTATTCAGTGTATCACTGGGTACAGTATTTAGTGTATCACTGGGTACAATTTTCAGTGTAACACTGGGTACAGTATTCAGTGTAACACTCTGGGTACAGTATTCATTGTAACACTGGGTACAGTATTCAGTGTAACACACTGGGGACAGTATTCAGTGTAACACAGGGTACAATTTTCAGTGTAACACACTGGGTACAGTATTCAGTGTAACACAGGGTACAATTTTCAGTGTAACACACAGGATACAGTATTCAGTGTAACATTGGGTACAATATTCAGTGTAACACTCTGGGTACAGTATTCAGTGTAACACTGGGTACAGTATTCAGTGTAATACTGGGCACAGTATTCAGTGTAACACTCTGGGTACAGTATTCAGTGTAACACTGGGTACAGTATTCAGTGTAACACTGGGTACAGTATTCAGTGTAACACACAGGGTACAGTATTCAGCGCAACACTGGGTACAATATTCAGTGTAACACACGGTACAGTTTTCAGTGTAACACACTGGGTACAGTATTCAGTGTAACACACAGGGTGCAGTAATCAGTGTAACACTGGGTACAGTATTTAGTGTAACACTGGGTATAGTATTCAGTGTAACACTCTGGGTACAGTATTCAGATTAACACACTGGGTACAGTATTCAGTGTAACACTGGGTACAGTATTCAGATTAACACACTGGGTACAGTATTCAGTGTAACACTGGTTACAGTATTTAGTGTAACACTGGGTACAGAATTCAGTGTAACACTGGGTACAGTATTCAGTGTATCACTGGGTACAATTTTCAGGGTAACACACTGGGTACAGTATTCAGTGTAACACTCTGGGTGCTGTATTCAGATTAACACACTGGGTACAGTATTCAGTGTAACACTGGGTACAATTTTCAGTGTAACACACTGGGTACAGTATTCAGTGTAACACTCTGGGTGCAGTATTCAGATTAACACACTGGGTACAGTATTCAGTGTAACACTGGGTACAGTATTCGGTGTAACACTGGGTACTGTATTCATTGTAACACTGGGTACAGAATTCAGTGTAACACTGGGTACAGAATTCAGTGTAACACTGGTTACAGTATTCAGTGTAACACAGGGTACAATGTTCAGTGTAACACACCGGGTACAGTATTCGGTGTAACACACTGGGTACAGTATTCAGTGTATCACTGGGTACAATATTCAGTGTAACACTGGGTACAATTTTCAGTGTAACACACTGGGTACAGTATTCAGATTAACACACTGGGTACAGTATTCAGTGTAACTCTGGGTACAGTATTCAGTGTAACACTGGGTACAGAATTCAGTGTAACACAGGTTACAGTATTCAGTGTAACACTGGGTACAGTTTTCATTGTAACACTGGGTACAGTATTAAGTGTAACACTGGGTACAGAATTCAGTGTAACACTGGGTACAGTATTCAGTGTAACACTGGGTACAGTATTCAGTGTAACACAGGGTACAATTTTCAGTGTAACACACTGGGTACAGTATTCAGATTAACACACTGGGTACAGTATTCAGTGTAACACTGGGTACAGAATTCAGTGTAACACACTGGGTACCGTATTCAGATTAACACACTGGGTACAGTATTCAGTGTAACACTGGTTACAGTATTTAGTGTAACACTGGGTACAGAATTCAGTGTAACACTGGGTACAGTATTCAATGTATCACTGGGTACAATTTTCAGTGTAACACACTGGGTACAGTATTCAGTGTAACACTCTGGGTGCAGTATTCAGATTAACACACTGGGTACAGTATCCAGTGTAACACTGGGTACAATTTTCAGTGTAACACACTGGGTACAGTATTCAGTGTAACACTCTGGGTGCAATATTCAGATTAACACACTGGGTACAGTATTCAGTGTAACACTGGGTACAGTATTCGGTGTAACACTGGGTACAGTATTCAGTGTAAAACTGGGTACAATTTTCAGTGTAACACACTGGGTACAGTATTCAGATTAACACACTGGGTACAGTATTCAGTGTATCACTGGGTACAATATTCAGTGTAACACTGGGTACAATTTTCAGTGTAACACACTGGGTACAGTATTCAGATTAACACACTGGGTACAGTATTCAGTGTAACTCTGGGTAGAGTATTCAGCGTAACACTGGGTACAGTATTCAGTGTACACTCTGCACAGTATTCAGTGTAACACTGGGTACAGTTTTCAGTGCAACACTGGGTACAGAATTCAGTGTAACACACTGGGTACAGTATTCAGATTAACACACTGGGTACAGTATTCAGTGTAACACTGGGTACAGTATTCAGTGTAACACTGGGTACAGAATTCAGTGTAACACAGGTTACAGTATTCAGTGTAACATTGGGTACAGTATTCAGTGTAACACTGGGTACAGTATTCAGTGTAACACTGGGTACAGTATTCATTGTAACACTGGGTACAGTATTCAGTGTAACATTGGGTACAGTATTCAGTGTAACACAGGGTACAGTATTCAGTGTAACACTGGGTAGAGTATTCAGTGTAACACTGGGTACAGTATTCAGTGTAACACTGGGTACAGTATTCAGTGTAACAGTGGGTACAATTTTCAGTGTAACACACTGAGTACAGTATTCAGTGTAACACACTGGGTACAGTATTCAGATTAAAACACTGGGTACAGTATTCAGATTAACACACTGGGTACAGCATTCAGTGTAACACTGGGTACAGTATTCAGATTAACACTCTTGGTACAGTATTCAGTGTAACACACTGGGGACAGTATTCAGTGTACCACAAGGTACAGTATTCAGTGTAACACTGGGTACAGTATTTAGTGTATCACTGGGTACAATTTTCAGTGTAACACTCTGGGTACAGTATTCAGTGTATCACTGGGTACAGTATTTAGTGTATCACTGGGTACAATTTTCAGTGTAACACTGGGTACAGTATTCAGTGTAACACTCTGGGTACAGTATTCATTGTAACACTGGGTACAGTATTCAGTGTAACACACTGGGGACAGTATTCAGTGTAACACAGGGTACAATTTTCAGTGTAACACACTGGGTACAGTATTCAGTGTAACACAGGGTACAGTATTCAGTGTAACACAGGATACAGTATTCAGTGTAACATTGGGTACAATATTCAGTGTAACACTCTGGGTACAGTATTCAGTGTAACACTGGGTACAGTATTCAGTGTAATACTGGGCACAGTATTCAGTGTAACACTCTGGGTACAGTATTCAGTGTAACACTGGGTACAGTATTCAGTGTAACACTGGGTACAGTATTCAGTGTAACACACAGGGTACAGTATTCAGTGCAACACTGGGTACAATATTCAGTGTAACACACGGTACAGTTTTCAGTGTAACACACTGGGTACAGTATTCAGTGTAACACTGGGTGCAGTATTCAGTGTAACTCGGTACAGTATTCAGTGTAACACTGGGTACAGTATTCAGTGTAACACACAGGGTGCAGTAATCAGTGTAACACTGGGTACAGTATTTAGTGTAACACTGGGTATAGTATTCAGTGTAACACTCTGGGTACAGTATTCAGATTAACACACTGGGTACAGTATTCAGTGTAACACTGGGTACAGTATTCAGTGTAACACTGGGTACAGAATTCAGTGTAACACACTGGGTACAGTATTCAGATTAACACACTGGGTACAGTATTCAGTGTAACACTGGTTACAGTATTTAGTGTAACACTGGGTACAGAATTCAGTGTAACACTGGGTACAGAATTCAGTGTAACACTGGGTACAGTATTCAGTGTATCACTGGGTACAATTTTCAGGGTAACACACTGGGTACAGTATTCAGTGTAACACTCTGGGTGCTGTATTCAGATTAACACACTGGGTACAGTATTCAGTGTAACACTGGGTACAATTTTCAGTGTAACACACTGGGTACAGTATTCAGTGTAACACTCTGGGTGCAGTATTCAGATTAACACACTGGGTACAGTATTCAGTGTAACACTGGGTACTGTATTCATTGTAACACTGGGTACAGAATTCAGTGTAACACTGGGTACAGTATTCAGTGTAACACAGGGTACATTGTTCAGTGCAACACACCGGGTACAGTATTCAGTGTATCACTGGGTACAATATTCAGTGTAACACTGGGTACAATTTTCAGTGTAACACACTGGGTACAGTATTCAGATTAACACACTGGGTACAGTATTCAGTGTAACACTGGGTACAGTATTCAGTGTAACACTGGGTACAGTATTCAGTGTAACACACAGGGTACAGTATTCAGTGCAACACTGGGTACAATATTCAGTGTAACACACGGTACAGTTTTCAGTGTAACACACTGGGTACAGTATTCAGTGTAACACTGGGTGCAGTATTCAGTGTAACTCGGTACAGTATTCAGTGTAACACTGGGTACAGTATTCAGTGTAACACACAGGGTGCAGTAATCAGTGTAACACTGGGTACAGTATTTAGTGTAACACTGGGTATAGTATTCAGTGTAACACTCTGGGTACAGTATTCAGATTAACACACTGGGTACAGTATTCAGTGTAACACTGGGTACAGTATTCAGTGTAACACTGGGTACAGAATTCAGTGTAACACACTGGGTACAGTATTCAGATTAACACACTGGGTACAGTATTCAGTGTAACACTGGTTACAGTATTTAGTGTAACACTGGGTACAGAATTCAGTGTAACACTGGGTACAGAATTCAGTGTAACACTGGGTACAGTATTCAGTGTATCACTGGGTACAATTTTCAGGGTAACACACTGGGTACAGTATTCAGTGTAACACTCTGGGTGCTGTATTCAGATTAACACACTGGGTACAGTATTCAGTGTAACACTGGGTACAATGTTCAGTGTAACACACCGGGTACAGTATTCAGTGTATCACTGGGTACAATATTCAGTGTAACACTGGGTACAATTTTCAGTGTAACACACTGGGTACAGTATTCAGATTAACACACTGGGTACAGTATTCAGTGTAACTCTGGGTACAGTATTCAGTGTAACACCGGGTACAGTATTCAGTGTATCACTGGGTACAATATTCAGTGTAACACTGGGTACAATTTTCAGTGTAACACTGGGTACAGTATTCAGTGTAACACAGGGTACAATATTCAGTGTAACACTGGGTAGAGTATTCAGTGTAACACACTGGGTACAGTATTCAGTGTAACACTGGGTACAATTTTCAGTGTAACACAGGGTACAGTATTTAGTGTAACACTGGGTACAGTATTCAGTGTAACACTGGGTACAGTATTCAGTGTAACACACAGGGTACAGTATTCAGTGCAACACTGGGTACAATATTCAGTGTAACACACGGTACAGTTTTCAGTGTAACACTGGGTACAGTATTCAGTGTAACACTGGGTACAGTATTCAGTGTAACACACTGGGTACAGTATTCAGTGTAACACACTGGGTACAGTATTCAGATTAACACACTGGGTACAGTATTCAGATTAACACACTGGGTACAGTATTCAGTGTAACACTGGGGACAATATTCAGTGTAACACTGGGGACAATATTCAGTGTAACACACTGGGTACAGTATTCAGTGTAACACTGGGTATAGTATTTAGTGTAACACACTGGGTACAGTATTCAGTGAAACACTGGGTACAGTATTTAGTGTAACACTCTGGGTACAGTATTCAGTGTACACTGGGTACAGTATTCAGTGTAACACTGGGGACAATATTCAGTGTAACACTGGGGACAATATTCAGTGTAACACTGTTGGTACAGTATTCAGTGTACGCTGGGTACAGTATTCAGTGTAACTCTGGGTACAGTATTCAGTGTAACACACTGGGTACAGTATTCAGTGTAACACTGGGTACAGTATTCAGTGTAACACTGGGTACAGTATTTAGTGTAACACACTGGGTACAGTATTCAGTTTACACTGGGTACAGTATTCAGTGTAACACTGGGTACAGTATTCAGTGTAACACTGTGTTCATTATTCAGTGTAACACTGGTTACAGTATTCAGTGTAACACTGGGTACAGTATTTAGTGTAACACACGGTACAGTATTTAGTGTAACACTGGGTACAGTATTCAGTGTAACACTGGGTACAATATTCAGTGTAACGCAATGGGGAGAGTATTAGTGTAACACGGTGTACAGTATTCAGAGTAACACTGGGTACAGTATTCAGTGTAACACAGGGTACAGTATTAAGTGTAACACTGGGTACAATATTCAGTGTAACACAGGGTACAGTATTCAGTGTAACACACTGGGTACAGTATTCAGTGTAACACTGGGTACAGTATTCAGTGTAACATTCTGGGTGCAGTATTCAATTTAACACTCTGGGTACAGTATTCAGTGTAACACTCTGGGTACAGTGTTCAGTGTAACACTCTGGGAACAGTATTCAGTGTAACACTGGGTACAGTATTCAGAGTAACACTCTTGGTACAATATTCAGTGTAACACTGGGTACAGTATTAAGTGTAACACTCTGGGTACAATATTCAGTGTAACACTGGGGACAGTATTCATTGTAACACTGGGTACAGTGTTCAGTGTAACACTCTGGGAACAGTATTCAGTGTAACACACTGGTACAGTATTCATTGTAACACTGGGTACAGTGTTCAGTGTAACACTGGGTACAGTATTCAGTGTAACACTGGGTACCGTATTCAGTGTAACACTGGGTACAGTATTCAGTGTAACACTCTGGATGCAGTATTCAGTGTAACACTGGGTACAGTATACAGTGTAACACAGTGTACAATATTCAGTGTAACACACTGGGTTCAGTATTCAGTGTAACAGACTGGGTACAGTATTCAGTGTAACACTCTGGGTACAGTATTCAGTGTAACACACTGGGTACAGTATTCAGTGTAACGCTGGGTACAGTATTCAGTGTAACACACTGGGTACAGTATTCAGTGTAACACCCTGGGTACAGTATTCAGTGTAACACTGGGTACAGTATTCAGTGTAACACTGGGTACAGTATTCAATGTAACACACTGGGTACAGTATTCAGTGTAACACACTGGGTACAGTATTCAGTGTAACATTGGGTACAGTATTCAGTGTAACACACTGGGTACAGTATTCAGTGTAACACTGGGTGCAGTATTCAGTGTAACACCCTGGGTACAGTATTCAGTGTAACACTGGGTGCAGTATTCAGTGTAACTCGGTACAGTATTCAGTGTAACACTGGGGACAATATTTAGTGTAACGCACTGGGTACAGTATTCAGTGTAACACTGGGTACAATATTCAGTGTAACACTCTGGGTAACGTTTTCAGTGCACACTGGGTACAGTATTCAGTGTAACACTGGGTACAATATTCAGTGTAACACACTGGGTACAGTATTCAGTGTAACACTGGGTACAGTATTCAGTGTAACACTGGGTACAGTATTTAGTGTAACACTGGGTACAATATACAGTGTAACACTCTGAGTACAGGATTCAGTGTAACACAGGGTACAGTATAGAGTGTAACGCAATGGGGAGAGTATTCAGTGTAACACGGTGTACAGTATTCAGAGTAACACTGGGTACAGTATTCAGTGTAACACTGGGTACATTATTCAGTGTAACACTCTGGGTACAGTATTCAGTGTAACACTGGGTACAGTATTCAGTGTAACACTGGGTGCAGTATTTAGTGTAACTCGGTACAGTATTCAGTGTAACACTTGGTACATTATTCAGTGTAACACTCTGGGTACAGTATTCAGTGTAACACTGGGTGCAGTATTCAGTGTAACACTGGGTACATTATTCAGTGTAACACCCTGGGTACAGTATTCAGTGTAACACTGGGTACAGTATTCAGTGTAACACTGGGTACAGTATTCAATGTAACACACTGGGTACAGTATTCAGTGTAACATTGGGTACAGTATTCAGTGTAACACACTGGGTACAGTATTCAGTGTAACACTCTGGGTACAGTATTCAGTGTAACACTGGGTGCAGTATTCAGTGTAACACCCTGGGTACAGTATTCAGTGTAACACTTGGTACATTATTCAGTGTAACACTCTGGGTACAGTATTCAGTGTAACACTGGGGACAATATTTAGTGTAACGCACTGGGTACAGTATTCAGTGTAACACTGGGTACAATATTCAGTGTAACACTCTGGGTAACGTTTTCAGTGCACACTGGGTACAGTATTCAGTGTAACACTGGGTACAATATTCAGTGTAACACACTGGGTACAGTATTCAGTGCAACACACTGTTTACAGTATTCAGTGTAACACTGGGTACAGTATTCAGTGTAACACTGGGTACAGTATTTAGTGTAACACTGGGTACAATATACAGTGTAACACTCTGAGTACAGGATTCAGTGTAACACAGGTTACAGTATAGAGTGTAACGCAATGGGGAGAGTATTCAGTGTAACACGGTGTACAGTATTCAGAGTAACACTGGGTACAGTATTCAGTGTAACACTGGGTACAGTATTCAGTGTAACACTCTGGGTACATTATTCAGTGTAACACTGGGTACAGTATTCAATGTAACACTGAGTACAGTATTCAGTTTAACACACTGGTTACAATATTCAGTGTAACACTCTGGGTACAGTATTCAGTGTAACACTGGGTACCGTATTCAGTGTAACATACTGGGTACGGTATTCAGTTTAACACTGGGTACATTATTCAGTGTACCACTATGGGTACAGTATTCAGTGTAACACTGGCTACAGTATTCAGTGTAACATTCTGGGTGCAGTATTCAATTTAACACTCTGGGTACAGTATTCAGTGTAATACTCTGGGAACAGTATTCAGTGTAACACTGGGTACAGTATTCAGAGTAACACTCTTGGTACAATATTCAGTGTAACACTGGGTACAGTATTCAGTGTAACACTGGTTGCAGTATTCAGTGTAACACTGGGTACAGTATTAAGTGTAACACTCTGGGTACAATATTCAGTGTAACACTGGGGACAGTATTCATTGTAACACTGGGTACAGTGTTCAGTGTAACACTCTGAGAACAGTATTCAGTGTAACACACTGGTACAGTATTCGGTGTAACACTGGGTACTGTATTTAGTGTAACACTGGGTACAGTATTCATTGTAACACTGGGTACAGAATTCAGTGTAACACTGGGTACAGAATTCAGTGTAATACTGGGTACAGTATTCTGTGTAACACTGGGTACAGTATTCAGTGTAACACTGGGTACAGTATTCAGTGTAACACAGGGTACAATGTTCAGTGTAACACACCGGGTACAGTATTCAGTGTAACTCTGGGTACAGTATTCAGTGTATCACTGGGTACAATATTCAGTGTAACACTGGGTACAATTTTCAGTGTAACACACTGGGTACAGTATGCAGATTAACAAACTGGGTACAGTATTCAGTGTAACTCTGGGTACAGTACTCAGTGTAACACTGGGTACAGTATTCAGCCTAACACAGGGTACAGTATTCAGTGTAACACTGGGTAGAGTATTCAGTGTAACACACTGGGTACAGTATTCAGTGTAACACTGGGTACAATTTTCAGTGTAACACAGGGTACAGTATTTAGTGTAACACTGGGTACAGAATTCAGTGTAACACTGGGTACAGTATTCAGTGTAACACTCGGAACAGTATTCAGTGTAACACACAGGGTACAGTATTCAGTGCAACACTGGGTACAATATTCAGTGTAACACACGGTACAGTTTTCAGTGTAACACACTGGATACAGTATTCAGTGTAACACACTGGGTACAGTATTCAGATTAACACACTGGGTACAGTATTCAGATTAACACACTGGGTACAGTATTCAGATTAACACACTGGGTACAGTATTCAGATTAACACACTAGGTACAGTATTCAGTGTAACACTGGGTACAGTATTTAGTGTAACACACTGGGTACAGTATTCAGTGAAACACCGGGTGCAGTATTTAGTGTAACACTCTGGGTACAGTATTCAGTGTACACTGGGTAAAGTATTCAGTGCAACATTGGGTACAGTATTCAATGTCACACTGGGTACAGTATTCAGTGTAACACACTGGGTACAGTATTCAGTTTACACTGGGTACAGTATTCAGTGTAACACTGGGTGCAGTATTCAGTGTAACACTGGGTTCATTATTCAGTGTAACACTGGTTACAGTATTCAGTGTAACACTGGGTACAGTATTTAGTGTAACACACGGTACAGTATTTAGTGTAACACTGGGTACAGTATTCAGTGTAACACTGGGTACAATATTCAGTGTAACACACTGGGTACAGTATTCAGTGCAACACTGGGTACTATATTCAGTGTAACACACTGGGTACAGTATTCAGTGTAACACTGGGTACAGTATTCAGTGTAACACTGGGTACAGTATTTAGTGTAACACACGGTACAGTATTTAGTGTAACACTGGGTACAGTATTCAGTGTAACACTGGGTACAATATTCAGTGTAACACACTGGGTACAGTATTCAGTGTAACACTGGGTACAGTATTCAGTGTAACACTGGGTACAGTATTTAGTGTAACACACGTTACAGTATTTAGTGTAACACTGGTTACAGTATTCAGTGTAACACTGGGTACAGTATTTAGTGTAACACTGTGTACAATATACAGTGTAACACTCTGGGTACAGGATTCAGTGTAACACAGGGTACAGTATAGAGTGTAACGCAATGGGGAGAGTATTAGTGTAACACGGTGTACAGTATTCAGAGTAACACTGGGTACAGTATTAAGTGTAACACTGGGTACAATATTCAGTGTAACACACCGGGTACAGTATTCAGTGTAACACACTGGGTACAGTATTCAGTGTAACACACTGGGTACAGTATTCAGATTAACACACTGGGTACAGTATTCAGTGTAATTCTGGGTACAGTATTCAGTGTAACACTGGGTACAGTATTCAGTGTAACACTGGGTACAGTATTCAGTGTAACACTCTGGGTACAGTATTCAGTGTAACACTGGGTACAGGCTTCAGTGTAAAACTGGGTACAGTATTCAGTGTAACACTCTGGGTACATTATTCAGTGTAACACTGAGTACAGTATTCAGTTTAACACACTGGTTACAATATTCAGTGTAACACTCTGGGTACAGTATTCAGTGTAACACTGGGTACCGTATTCAGTGTAACATACTGGGTACGGTATTCAGTTTAACACTGGGTACATTATTCAGTGTACCACTATGGGTACAGTATTCAGTGTAACACTGGCTACAGTATTCAGTGTAACATTCTGGGTGCAGTATTCAATTTAACACTCTGGGTACAGTATTCAGTGTAACACTCTGGGTACAGTGTTCAGTGTAATACTCTGGGAACAGTATTCAGTGTAACACTGGGTACAGTATTCAGAATAACACTCTTGGTACAATATTCAGTGTAACACTGGGTACAGTATTCAGTGTAACACTGGTTGCAGTATTCAGTGTAACACTGGGTACAGTATTAAGTGTAACACTCTGGGTACAATATTCAGTGTAACACTGGGGACAGTATTCATTGTAACACTGGGTACAGTGTTCAGTGTAACACTCTGAGAACAGTATTCAGTGTAACACACTGGTACAGTATTCATTGTAACACTGGGTACAGTGTTCAGTGTAACACTGGGTACAGTATTCAGTGTAACACACTGGGTACAGTATTCAGTGCAACACTCTGGGTGCAGTATTCAGATTAACACACTGGGTACAGTATTCAGTGTAACACTGGGTACAGTATTCGGTGTAACACTGGGTACTGTATTTAGTGTAACACTGGGTACAGTATTCATTGTAACACTGGGTACAGAATTCAGTGTAACACTGGGTACAGAATTCAGTGTAACACTGGGTACAGTATTCAGTGTAACACACTGGGTACAGTATTCAGTGTATCACTGGGTACAATATTCAGTGTAACACGGGGTACAATTTTCAGTGTAACACACTGGGTACAGTATGCAGATTATCAAACTGGGTACAGTATTCAGTGTAACTCTGGGTACAGTATTCAGTGTAACACTGGGTACAGTATTCAGTGTTCACTCGGTACAGTATTCAGTATAACACTGGGTACAGTTTTCAGTGTAACACTGGCTACAGAATTCAGTGTAACACTGGGTACAGAATTCAGTGTAACACAGGTTACAGTATTCAGTGTAACACTGGGTACAGTATTCAGTGTAACACAGGGTACAGTATTCAGTGTAACACTGGGTAGAGTATTCAGTGTAACACAGGGTACAGTATTCAGTGTAACACTGGGTACAATTTTCAGTGTAACACAGGGTACAGTATTTAGTGTAACACTGGGTACAGAATTCAGTGTAACACTGGGTACAGTATTCAGTGTAACACTGGGAACAGTATTCAGTGTAACACACAGGGTACAGTATTCAGTGCAACACTGGGTACAGTATTCAGTGTAACACACGGTACAGTTTTCAGTGTAACACACTGGATACAGTATTCAGTGTAACACACTGGGTACAGTATTCAGATTAACACACTGGGTACAGTATTCAGATTAACACACTGGGTACAGTATTCAGATTAACACACTGGGTACAGTATTCAGTGTAACACTGGGGACAATATTCAGTGTAACACACTGGGTACAGTATTCAGTGTAACACTGGGTACAGTATTTAGTGTAACACACTGGGTACAGTATTCAGTGTAACACTCTGGGTACAGGATTCAGTGTAACACAGGGTACAGTATAGAGTGTAACGCAATGGGGAGAGTATTAGTGTAACACGGTGTACAGTATTCAGAGTAACACTGGGTACAGTATTAAGTGTAACACTGGGTACAATATTCAGTGTAACACACCGGGTACAGTATTCAGTGTAACACACTGGGTACAGTATTCAGTGTAACACAGGGTACAATGTTCAGTGTAACACACCGGGTACAGTATTCAGTGTATCACTGGGTACAATATTCAGTGTAACACTGGGTACAATTTTCAGTGTAACACACTGGGTACAGTATTCAGATTAACACACTGGGTACAGTATTCAGTGTAATTCTGGGTACAGTATTCAGTGTAACACTGGGTACAGTATTCAGTGTAACACTGGGTACAGTATTCAGTGTAACACTCTGGGTACAGTATTCAGTGTAACACTGGGTACAGGCTTCAGTGTAACACTGGGTACAGTATTCAGTGTAACACTCTGGGTACATTATTCAGTGTAACACTGGGTACAGTATTCAATGTAACACTGAGTACAGTATTCAGTTTAACACACTCGTTACAATATTCAGTGTAACACTCTGGGTACAGTATTCAGTGTAACACTGGGTACCGTATTCAGTGTAACATACTGGGTACGGTATTCAGTTTAACACTGGGTACATTATTCAGTGTACCACTATGGGTACAGTATTCAGTGTAACACTGGCTACAGTATTCAGTGTAACATTCTGGGTGCAGTATTCAATTTAACACTCTGGGTACAGTATTCAGTGTAACACTCTGGGTACAGTGTTCAGTGTAATACTCTGGGAACAGTATTCAGTGTAACACTGGGTACAGTATTCAGAGTAACACTCTTGGTACAATATTCAGTGTAACACTGGGTACAGTATTCAGTGTAACACTCTGGGTACAGTGTTCAGTGTAATACTCTGGGAACAGTATTCAGTGTAACACTGGGTACAGTATTCAGAGTAACACTCTTGGTACAATATTCAGTGTAACACTCTGGGTACAGTATTCAGTGTAACACACTGAGTGCAGTATTCAGTGTAACACTGGGTACAGTATTAAGTGTAACACTCTGGGTACAATATTCAGTGTAACACTGGGGACAGTATTCATTGTAACACTGGGTACAGTGTTCAGTGTAACACTCTGAGAACAGTATTCAGTGTAACACACTGGTACAGTATTCATTGTAACACTGGGTACAGTGTTCAGTGTAACACTGGGTACAGTATTCAGTGTAACACACTGGGTACAGTATTCAGTGCAACACTCTGGGTGCAGTATTCAGATTAACACACTGGGTACAGTATTCAGTGTAACACTGGGTACAGTATTCGGTGTAACACTGGGTACTGTATTTAGTGTAACACTGGGTACAGTATTCATTGTAACACTGGGTACAGAATTCAGTGTAACACTGGCTACAGTATTCAGTGTAACACTGGGTACAGTATTCAGTGTAACACAGGGTACAGTATTCAGTGTAACACTGGGTAGAGTATTCAGTGTAACACATTGGGTACAGTATTCAGTGTAACACTGGGTACAATTTTCAGTGTAACACAGGGTACAGTATTTAGTGTAACACTGGGTACAGAATTCAGTGTAACACTGGGTACAGTATTCAGTGTAACACTGGGAACAGTATTCAGTGTAACACACAGGGTACAGTATTCAGTGCAACACTGGGTACAGTATTCAGTGTAACACATGGTACAGTTTTCAGTGTAACACACTGGGTACAGTATTCAGATTAACACACAGGGTACATTATTCAGTGTAACACACTGGGTACAGTATTCAGTGAAACACCGGGTACAGTATTTAGTGTAACACTCTGGGTACAGTATTCAGTGTACACTGGGTAAAGTATTCAGTGCAACATTGGGTACAGTATTCAATGTCACACTGGGTGCAGTATTTAGAGTAACCCTCTGGGGACAGTATTCAGTGTAACACTGAGTACAGTATTCAGTGTAACACACTGAGTACAGTATTCAGTGTAACACACTGGGTACAGTATTCAGTGTAACAATGGGTACAGTATTTAGTGTAACACACTGGGTACAGTATTCAGTTTACACTGGGTACAGTATTCAGTGTAACACTGGGTGCAGTATTCAGTGTAACACTGGGTTCATTATTCAGTGTAACACTGGTTACAGTATTCAGTGTAACACTGGGTACAGTATTTAGTGTAACACACGGTACAGTATTTAGTGCAACACTGGGTACAGTATTCAGTGTAACACTGGGTACAATATTCAGTGTAACACACTGGGTACAGTATTCAGTGCAACACTGGGTACTATATTCAGTGTAACACACTGGGTACAGTATTCAGTGTAACACTGGGTACAGTATTCAGTGTAACACTGGGTACAGTATTTAGTGTAACACACGGTACAGTATTTAGTGTAACACTGGGTACAGTATTCAGTGTAACACTGGGTACAATATTCAGTGTAACACACTGGGTACAGTATTCAGTGTAACACTGGGTACAGTATTTAGTGTAACACACGTTACAGTATTTAGTGTAACACTGGTTACAGTATTCAGTGTAACACTGGGTACAGTATTAAGTGTAACACTGGGTACAATATTCAGTGTAACACAGGGTACAGTATTCAGTGTAACACACTGGGTACAGTATTCAGTGTAACACAGGGTACAATGTTCAGTGTAACACACCGGGTACAGTATTCAGTGTAACACACTGGGTACAGTATTCAGTGTATCACTGGGTACAATATTCAGTGTAACACTGGGTACAATTTTCAGTGTAACACACTGGGTACAGTATTCAGATTAACACACTGGGTACAGTATTCAGTGTAATTCTGGGTACAGTATTCTGTGTAACACTGGGTACAGTATTCAGTGTTCACTCGGTACAGTATTCAGTGTAACACTGGGTACAGTTTTCAGTGTAACACTGGCTACAGAATTCAGTGTAACACACTGGGTACAGTATTCAGATTAACACACTGGGTACAGTATTCAGTGTAACACTGGTAACAGTATTCAGTGTAACACTGTGTACAGAATTCAGTGTAACACAGGTTACAGTATTCAGTGTAACACTGGGTACAGTATTGAGTGTAACACTGGGTACAGTATTCAGTGTAACACAGGGTACAGTATTCAGTGTAACACTGGGTAGAGTATTCAGTGTAACACACTGGGTACAGTATTCAGTGTAACACTGGGTACAGTATTGAGTGTAACACTGGGTACAGTATTCAGTGTAACACAGGGTACAGTATTCAGTGTAACACTGGGTAGAGTATTCAGTGTAACACACTGGGTACAGAATTCAGTGTAACACTGGGTACAGTATTCAGTGTAACACACTGGGTACAGTATTCAGATTAACACACTGGGTTCAGTATTCTGTGTAACACTGGGGACAATATTCAGTGTAACTCTGGGGACAATATTCAGTGTAACACACTGGGTACAGTATTCAGTGTAACACTGGGTACAGTATTTAGTGTAACACACTGGGTACAGTATTCAGTGAAACACTGGGTACAGTATTTTGTGTAACACACTGGGTACAGTATTCAGTGTACACTGGGTACAGTATTCAGTGTAACACTGGGGACAATATTCAGTGTAACACTGGGGACAATATTCAGTGTAACACTCTGGGTACAGTATTCAGTGTACGCTGGGTACAGTATTCAGTGTAACTCTGGGTACAGTATTCAGTGTAACACTGGGTACAGTATACAGTGTAACATTGGGTACAGTATTCAATGTCACACTGGGGACAGTATTCATTGTAACACTGGGTACAGTATTCAGTGTAACACTCTGGATGCAGTATTCAGTGTAACACTGGGGACAGTATTCATTGTAACACTGGGTACAGTGTTCAGTGTAACACTCTGGATGCAGTATTCAGTGTAACACTGGGTACAGTATACAGTGTAACACAGGGTACAATATTCAGTGTAACACACTGGGTACAGTATTCAGTGTAACAGACTGGGTACAGTATTCAGTGTAACACCCTGGGTACAGTATTCAGTGTAACACTCTGGATGCAGTATTCAGTGTAACACTGGGTACAGTATACAGTGTAACACAGGGTACAATATTCAGTGTAACACACTGGGTACAGTATTCAGTGTAACACTGGGTACAGTATTCAGTGTAACACACTGGGTACAGTATTCAGTGTAACACACTGGGTACAGTATACAGTGTAACACTGGGTACAGTATTCAGTGTAACACACTGGGTACAATATTCATTGTAACACCCTGGGTACAGTATTCAGTGTAACACTGGGTACAGTATTCAGTGTAACACTGGGTGCAGTATTCAGTGTAACTCGGTACAGTATTCAGTGTAACACTGGGTACATTATTCAGTGTAACACCCTGGGTACAGTATTCAGTGTAACACTGGGTACAGTATTCAGTGTAACACTGGGTACAGTATTCAATGTAACACATTGGGTACAGTATTCAGTGTAACACTGGGTGCAGTATTCAGTGTAACACCCTGGGTACAGTATTCAGTGTAACACTGGGTACAGTATTCAGTGTAACACTGGGGACAATATTCAGTGTAACACTCTGGGTAAAGTTTTCAGTGCACACTGGGTACAGTATTCGGTGTAACACTGGGTACAATATTCAGTGTAACACACTGGGTACAGTATTCAGTGCAACACACTGTTTACAGTATTCAGTGTAACACTGGGTACAGTATTCAGTGTAACACTGGGTACAGTATTTAGTGTAACACTGGGTACAATATACAGTGTAACACTCTGGGTACAGGATTCAGTGTAACACAGGGTACAGTATTCAGTGTAACACTGGGGATAGTGTTCAGTGTAACGCTGGGTACAGTATTCAGTGTAACACCCTGGGTACAGTATTCAGTGTAACACAGGGTACAGTATTCAGTGTAACACAGGGTACAGTATTCAGTGTAACACTGGGGATAGTGTTCAGTGTAACGCTGGGTACAGTATTCAGTGTAACACCCTGGGTACAGTATTCAGTGTAACACAGGGTACAGTATTCAGTGTAACACAGGGTACAGTATACAGTGTAACACTGGGTACAGTATTCAATGTAACACTGGGTACAGTATTCAGTTTAACACACTGGTTACAGTATTCAGTGTAACACTGGGTACAGGATTCAGTGTAACACACTGGGTACAGTATTCAGTGTAACACTCTGGGTACATTATTCAGTGTAACACTGGGTACAGTATTCAGTTTAACACACTGGTTACAATATTCAGTGTAACACTCTGGGTACAGTATTCAGTGTAACACTCTGGGTACAGTATTCAGTGTAACACTCTGGGTACAGTGTTCAGTGTAATACTCTGGGAACAGTATTCATTGTAACACTGGGTACAGTGTTCAGTGTAACACACTGGGTACAGTATTCAGTGTAACACTGGGTACAGTATTCAGTGTAACACTCTGGATGCAGTATTCAGTGTAACACTGGGTACAGTATACAGTGTAACACAGGGTACAATATTCAGTGTAACACACTGGGTACAGTATTCAGTGTAACACTGGGTACAGTATTCAGTGTAACACACTGGGTACAGTATTCAGTGTAACACTGGGTACAGTATTCAGTGTAACACACTGGGTACAGTATTCAGTGTAACACACTGGGTACAGTATTCAGTGTAACACCCTGGGTACAGTATTCAGTGTAACACTGGGTACAGTATTCAGTGTAACACACTGGGTACAGTATTCAGTGTAACACACTGGGTACAGTATTCAGTGTAACACCCTGGGTACAGTATTCAGTGTAACACTGGGTACAGTATTCAGTGTAACACCCTGGGTACAGTATTCAGTGTAACACACTGGGTACAGTATACAGTGTAACACTGGGTACAGTATTCAGTGTAACACCCTGGGTACAGTATTCAGTGTAACACTGGGTGCAGTATTCAGTGTAACACTGGGTACAGTATACAGTGTAACACAGGGTACAATATTCAGTGTAACACTCTGGGTACAGTATTCAGTGTAACACTGGGTACAGTGTTCAGTGTAACACACTGGGTACAGTATTCAGTGTAACACTGGGTACAGTATTCAGTGTAACACTCTGGATGCAGTATTCAGTGTAACACTGGGTACAGTATACAGTGTAACACAGGGTACAATATTCAGTGTAACACACTGGGTACAGTATTCAGTGTAACACTGGGTACAGTATTCAGTGTAACACACTGGGTACAGTATTCAGTGTAACACACTGGGTACAGTATTCAGTGTAACACCCTGGGTACAGTATTCAGTGTAACACACTGGGTACAGTATACAGTGTAACACTGGGTACAGTAATCAGTGTAACACCCTGGGTACAGTATTCAGTGTAACACTGGGTGCAGTATTCAGTGTAACACTGGGTACAGTATTCAGTGTAACACACTGGGTACAGTATTCAGTGTAACACTGGGGACAATATTCAGTGTAACACTGGGGACAATATTCAGTGTAACACTGGGGACAATATTCAGTGTAACACTCTGGGTACAGTATTCAGTGTAACACTGGGGACAATATTCAGTGTAACACTGGGGACAATATTCAGTGTAACACTCTAGGTACAGTATTCAGTGTAACACTGGGTACAGGATTCAGTGTAACACTGGGTACAGTATTCAGTGTAACACTGGGGACAATATTCAGTGTAACACTGAGTACAGTATTCAGTGTAACACTGGGGACAATATTCAGTGTAACACACTGGGTACAGTATTCAGTGTAACACTGGGTACAGTATACAGTGTAACACTCTTGGTAAAGTATTCAGTGTAACACTGGGTACAGTATACAGTGTAACACTCTGGGTACAGTATTCAGTGTAAAGCTGGGTACATTATTCAATGTAACACTGGGTACAGTATTCAGTTTAACACACTGGTTACAGTATTCAGAGTAACACTGGGTACAGGATTCAGTGTAACACTGGGTACAGTATTCAGTGCAACACTCTGGGTACATTATTCAGTGTAACACTGGGTACAGTATTCTGTGTAACACTCTTGGTACAGTATTCAGTGTAACACTCTGGGTACAGTGTTCAGTGTAATACTCTGGGAACAGTATTCAGTGTAACACTGGGTACAGTATTCAGAGTAACACTCTTGGTACAATATTCAGTGTAACACTGGGTACAGTATTCAGTGTAACACTGGTTGCAGTATTCAGTGTAACACTGGGTACAGTATTAAGTGTAACACTCTGGGTACAATATTCAGTGTAACACTGGGGACAGTATTCATTGTAACACTGGGCACAGTGTTCAGTGTAACACTCTGAGAACAGTATTCAGTGTAACACACTGGTACAGTATTCATTGTAACACTGGGTACAGTGTTCAGTGTAACACTGGGTACAGTATTCAGTGTAACATTGGGTACAGTATACAGTGTAACACAGGGTACAATATTCAGTGTAACACACTGGGTACAGTATTCAGTGTAACACACTGGGTACAGTATTCAGTGTAACACTGGGTACAGTATTCAGTGTAACACTCTGGGTACAGTATTCAGTGTAACACACTGGGTACAGTATTCAGTGTAACACTGGGTACAGTATTCAGTGTAACACACTGGGTACAGTATTCAGTGTAACACTGGGTACAGTATTCAGTGTAACACTGGGTACAGTATTCAGTGTAACACACTGGGTACAGTATTCAGTGTAACACACTGGGTACAGTATTCAGTGTAACACTGGGTACAGTATACAGTGTAACACTGGGTGCAGTATTCAGTGTAACTCTGGGTACAGTATTCAGTGTAACACTGGGTACAGTATTCAGTGTAACACACTGGGTACAGTATTCAGTGTAACACACTGGGTACAGTATTCAGTGTAACACCCTGGGTACAGTATTCAGTGTAACATCCTGGGTACAGTATTCAGTGTAACACTGGGTACAGTATTCAGTGTAACACTGGGTGCAGTATTCAGTGTAACTCGGTACAGTATTTAGTGTAACACTTGGTACATTATTCAGTGTAACACACTGGGTACAATATTCAGTGTAACACTGGGTACAGTATTCAGTGTAACACTCTACGTACAGTATTCAGTGTAACACTGGGTACAGTATTCAGTGTAACACTCTGGGTACAATATTCAGTGTAACACTCTACGTACAGTATTCAGTGTAACACTGGGGACAATATTCAGTGTAACACTCTGGGTACAGTATTCAGTGTAACACTGGGGACAATATTCAGTGTAACACTCTGGGTACAGTATTCAGTGTAACACTGGGGACAATATTCAGTGTAACACTGGGGACAATATTCAATGTAACACACTGGGTACAGTATTCATTGTAAGACTGGGTACAGTATTCAGTGTAACACTGGGTACCGTATTCAGTGTAACACTGGGTACAGTATTCAGTGTAACACTGGGTACCGTATTCAGTGTAACACTGGGTACAGTATTCAGTGTAACACTGGGTACCGTATTCAGTGTAACACTGGGTACAGTATTCAGTGTAACACTCTAGATGCAGTACTCAGTGTAACACTGGGTACAGTATACAGTGTAACTCTGGGTACATTATTCAGTGTAACACAGGGAACAGTATTCAGTGTAACACACTGGGTACAGTATTCAGTGTAACACCGTGTACAGTATTCAGTGTAACACTGGGTACAGTATTCAGTGTAACACTCTGGGTACAATATTTAGTTTAACACTGGGTACAGTATACAGTGTAACTCTGGGTACAGTATTCAATGTAACACTGGTTACAGTATTCAGTTTAACACACTGGGTAAAGTATTCAGTGTAACACTGGGTACAGGATTCAGTGTAACACTGGCTATATTATTCAGTGTAACACTCTGGGTACATTATTCAGTGTAACACTGGGTACAGTATTCAGTGTAACACTCTGGGTACATTATTCAGTGTAACATTGGGTACAGTATTCAGTGTAACACTCTGGGTACAGTATTCAGTGTAACACTGGGTACAGTATTCAGTGTAACACACTGGGTACAGTATTCAGTGTAACACTGGGTACATTATTCAGTGTAACACTCTGGATACAGTACTCAGTGCAACACACTGGTACAGTATTCATTGTAACACTGGCTACAGTGTTCATTGTAACACACTGGGTACAGTATTCAGTGTAACACTGGGTACAGTATTCAGTGTAACACTCTGGGTACAGTATTCAGTGTAACACTGGGTACAGTATTCAATGTAACACATTGGGTACAGTATTCAGTGTAACACTGGGTGCAGTATTCAGTGTAACACCCTGGGTAAAGTATTCAGTGTAACACTGGGTACAGTATTCAGTGTAACACTGGGTACTGTATTCAGTGTAACACTCTGGGTGCAGTATTCAGTGTAACACTGGGTACAGTATACAGTGTAACACTGGGTGCAGTATTCAGTGTAACACAGGGTGCAGTATTCAGTGTAACACACTGGGTACAGTATTCAGTGTAACACGGTGTACAGTATTCAGTGTAACACTGGCTACAGTATTCAATGTAACACTGGGTACAGTGTTCAGTGTAACACTGGGTACAGTATTCAGTGTAACACTGGGTACCGTATTCAGTGTAACACAGGGTACAGTATTCAGTGTAACACTCTGGATGCAGTATTCAGTGTAACACTGGGTACAGTATACAGTGTAACACAGGGTACAATATTCAGTGTAACACACTGGGTACAGTATTCAGTGTAACAGACTGGGTACAGTATTCAGTGTAACACTGGGTACAGTATTCAGTGTAACACAGGGAACAGTATTTAGTGTAACTCTGGGTACAGTATTCAATGTAACACTGGGTACAGTATTCAGTTTAACACATTGGGTAAAGTATTCAGTGTAACACTGGCTACAGTATTCAGTGTAACACTCTGGGTACATTATTCAGTTTAACACTGGGTACAATATTCAGTGTAACACTTTGGGTACATTCTTCAGTGTAACACTGGGTACAGTATTCAGTGTAACACTGGGTACAGTATTCAGTGTAACACTCTGGGTGCAGTATTCAGTGTAACACTGGGTACCATATTCAGTGTAACACTGGGTACAGTATTCAGTGTAACACTGGGTACTGTATTCAGTGTAACACTCTGGGTGCAGTATTCAGTGTAACACTGGGTACAGTATTCAGTGTAACACTGGGTACTTTATTCAGTGTAACACAGGGTACTGTATTCAGTGTAACACACTGGGTACAGTATTCAGTGTAACAATCTGGGTACAGTATTCAGTGTAACACAGGGTACAGTATTCAGAGTAACACTCTTGGTAAAATATTCAGTGTAACACACTGGTTACAGTATTCAGTGTAACAATCTGGGTACAGTATTCAGTGTAACACTCTGGGTACAGTATTCAGTGTAACACACTGTGCAAATATTCAGTGTAACACTGGGTACAGTATTCAGTGTAACACGGTGTACAGTATTCAGTGTAACACTGGGTACAGTATTCAATCTAACACTGGGTACAGTGTTCAGTGTAACACTCTGGGAACAGTATTCAGTGTAACACACTGGTACAGTATTCATTGTAACACTGGGTACAGTGTTCAGTGTAACACTGGGTACAGTATTCAGTGTAACACTGGGTACCGTATTCAGTGTAACACAGGGTACAGTATTCAGTGTAACACTCTGGATGCAGTATTCAGTGTAACACTGGGTACAGTATACAGTGTAACACAGGGTACAATATTCAGTGTAACACACTGGGTACAGTATCCAGTGTAACACACTGGGTACAGTATTCAGTGTAACACTGGGTACAGTATTCAGTGTAACACTGGGTACAGTATTCAGTGTAACACAGGGAACAGTATTTAGTGTAACACAGGGTACAGTTTTCAGTGTAACACTGGGTACAGTATTCAGTTTAACACTCTGGGTACATTATTTAGTGTAACACTGGGTACAGTATACAGTGTAACTCTGGGTACAGTATTCAATGTAACACTGGGTACAGTATTCAGTTTAACACACTGGGTAAAGTATTCAGTGTAACACTCTGGGTGCAGTATTCAGTGTAACACTGGGTACCGTATTCAGTGTAACACTGGGTACAGTATTCAGTGTAACACTGGGTACTGTATTCAGTGTAACACTCTGGGTGCAGTATTCAGTGTAACACTGGGTACAGTATTCAGTGTAACACTGGGTACAGTATTCAGTGTAACACACTGGGTACTGTATTCAGTGTAACACTCTGGGTGCAGTATTCAGTGTAACACTGGGTACAGTATACAGTGTAACACAGGGTACTGTATTCAGTGTAACACACTGGGTACAGTATTCAGTGTAACACACTGGGTACAGTATTCAGTGTAACAATCTGGGTACAGTATTCAGTGTAGCACAGGGTACAGTATTCAGAGTAACACTCTTGGTAAAGTATTCAGTGTAACACTCTGGGTACAGTATTCAGTGTAACACACTATGCACAATATTCAGTGTAACACTGGGTACAGTATTCAGTGTAACACGGTGTACAGTATTCAGTGTAACACTGGGTACAGTATTCAGTGTAACACACTGGGTACCGTATTCAGTGTAACACTGTGTACAGTATTCAGTGTAACACAGGGTACAGTTTTCACTGTAACACTCTTGGTAAAATATTCAGTGTAACACACTGGGTACAGTATTCAGTGTAACAATCTGGGTACAGTATTCAGTGTAACACAGGGTACAGTATTCAGAGTAACACTCTGGGTACAGTATTCAGTGTAACACTGGGTACATTATTCAGTGTAACACTCTGGATATAGTTTTTAGTGTAAAACTGGGTACAGTATTCAATGTAACACATTGGGTACAGTATTCAGTGTAACACTTGGTACATTATTCAGTGTCACACTCTGGGTACAGTATTCAGTGTAACACTGGGTGCAGTATTCAGTGTAACACTCTGGGTATAGTATTCAGTGTAACACAGGGTACTGTATTCAGTGTAACACTGGGTACAGTATTCAGTGTAACACAGGGTGCAGTATTCAGTGTAACACACTGTGTACAGTATTCAGTGTAACAATCTGGGTACAGTATTCAGTGTAACACAGGGTACAGTATTCAGTGTAACACTCTTGGTAAAATATTCAGTGTAACACACTGGTTACAGTATTCAGTGTAACAATCTGGGTACAGTATTCAGTGTAACACAGGGTACAGTATTCAGAGTAACACTCTTGGTAAAGTATTCAGTGTAACACTCTGGGTACAGTATTCAGTGTAACACGGTGTACAGTATTCAGTGTAACACTGGCTACAGTATTCAATGTAACACTGGGTACAGTGTTCAGTGTAACACTCTGGGAACAGTATTCAGTGTAACACACTGGTACAGTATTCATTGTAACACTGGGTACAGTGTTCAGTGTAACACTGGGTACAGTATTCAGTGTAACACTGGGTACAGTATTCAGTTTAACACATTGGGTAAAGTATTCAGTGTAACACTGGCTACAGTATTCAGTGTAACACTCTGGGTACATTATTCAGTGTAACACTCTGGATATAGTTTTTAGTGTAAAACTGGGTACAGTATTCAATGTAACACATTGGGTACAGTATTCAGTGTAACACTTGGTACATTATTCAGTGTCACACTCTGGGTACAGTATTCAGTGTAACACTGGGTGCAGTATTCAGTGTAACACTCTGGGTATAGTATTCAGTGTAACACAGGGTACTGTATTCAGTGTAACACTGGGTACAGTATTCAGTGTAACACAGGGTGCAGTATTCAGTGTAACACACTGGGTACAGTATTCAGTGTAACAATCTGGGTACAGTATTCAGTGTAACACAGGGTACAGTATTCAGTGTAACACTCTTGGTAAAATATTCAGTGTAACACACTGGTTACAGTATTCAGTGTAACAATCTGGGTACAGTATTCAGTGTAACACAGGGTACAGTATTCAGAGTAACACTCTTGGTAAAGTATTCAGTGTAACACTCTGGGTACAGTATTCAGTGTAACACACTGTGCAAATATTCAGTGTAACACTGGGTACAGTATTCAGTGTAACACGGTGTACAGTATTCAGTGTAACACTGGCTACAGTATTCAATGTAACACTGGGTACAGTGTTCAGTGTAACACTGGGTACAGTATTCAGTGTAACACTGGGTACCGTATTCAGTGTAACACAGGGTACAGTATTCAGTGTAACACTCTGGATGCAGTATTCAGTGTAACACTGGGTACAGTATACAGTGTAACACAGGGTACAATATTCAGTGTAACACACTGGGTACAGTATTCAGTGTAACAGACTGGGTACAGTATTCAGTGTAACACTGGGTACAGTATTCAGTGTGACACAGGGAACAGTATTTAGTGTAACACAGGGTACAGTTTTCAGTGTAACACTGGGTACAGTATTCAGTGTAACACTCTGGGTACAGTATTTAGTGTAACACTGGGTACAGTATACAGTGTAACTCTGGGTACAGTATTCAATGTAACACTGGGTACAGTATTCAGTTTAACACATTGGGTAAAGTATTCAGTGTAACACTGGCTACAGTATTCAGTGTAACACTCTGGGTACATTATTCAGTTTAACACTGGGTACAATATTCAGTGTAACACTTTGGGTACATTCTTCAGTGTAACACTGGGTACAGTATTCAGTGTAACACTGGGTACAGTATTCAGTGTAACACTCTGGGTGCAGTATTCAGTGTAACACTGGGTACCATATTCAGTGTAACACTGGGTACAGTATTCAGTGTAACACTGGGTACTGTATTCAGTGTAACACTCTGGGTGCAGTATTCAGTGTAACACTGGGTACAGTATTCAGTGTAACACTGGGTACTTTATTCAGTGTAACACTCTGGGTGCAGTATTCAGTGTAACACTGGGTACAGTATACAGTGTAACACAGGGTACTGTATTCAGTGTAACACACTGGGTACAGTATTCAGTGTAACAATCTGGGTACAGTATTCAGTGTAACACAGGGTACAGTATTCAGAGTAACACTCTTGGTAAAATATTCAGTGTAACACACTGGTTACAGTATTCAGTGTAACAATCTGGGTACAGTATTCAGTGTAACACTCTGGGTACAGTATTCAGTGTAACACACTGTGCAAATATTCAGTGTAACACTGGGTACAGTATTCAGTGTAACACGGTGTACAGTATTCAGTGTAACACTGGGTACAGTATTCAATGTAACACTGGGTACAGTGTTCAGTGTAACACTCTGGGAACAGTATTCAGTGTAACACACTGGTACAGTATTCATTGTAACACTGGGTACAGTGTTCAGTGTAACACTGGGTACAGTATTCAGTGTAACACTGGGTACCGTATTCAGTGTAACACAGGGTACAGTATTCAGTGTAACACTCTGGATGCAGTATTCAGTGTAACACTGGGTACAGTATACAGTGTAACACAGGGTACAATATTCAGTGTAACACACTGGGTAAAGTATCCAGTGTAACACACTGGGTACAGTATTCAGTGTAACACTGGGTACAGTATTCAGTGTAAGACTGGGTACAGTATTCAGTGTAACACAGGGAACAGTATTTAGTGTAACACAGGGTACAGTTTTCAGTGTAACACTGGGTACAGTATTCAGTTTAACACTCTGGGTACAGTATTTAGTGTAACACTGGGTACAGTATACAGTGTAACTCTGGGTACAGTATTCAATGTAACACTGGGTACAGTATTCAGTTTAACACACTGGGTAAAGTATTCAGTGTAACACTCTGGGTGCAGTATTCAGTGTAACACTGGGTACCGTATTCAGTGTAACACTGGGTACAGTATTCAGTGTAACACTGGGTACTGTATTCAGTGTAACACTCTGGGTGCAGTATTCAGTGTAACACTGGGTACAGTATTCAGTGTAACACTGGGTACAGTATTCAGTGTAACACTCTGGGTGCAGTATTCAGTGTAACACTGGGTACCGTATTCAGTGTAACACTGGGTACAGTATTCAGTGTAACACTGGGTACTGTATTCAGTGTAACACTCTGGGTGCAGTATTCAGTGTAACACTGGATACAGTATACAGTGTAACACAGGGTACAGTATTCAGTGTAACACTCTGGGTGCAGTATTCAGTGTAACACTGTGTATAGTATACAGTGTAACACAGGGTACTGTATTCAGTGTAACACACTGGGTACAGTATTCAGTGTAACACTGGGTACAGTATTCAGTGCAACACACTATGCACAATATTCAGTGTAACCTGGGTACAGTATTCAGTGTAACACGGTGTACAGTATTCAGTGTAACACTGGGTACAGTATTCAGTGTAACACACTGGGTACAGTATTCAGTGTAACACTTGGTACATTATTCAGTGTAACACTGGGTGCAATATTCAGTGTAACACTCTGGGTATAGTATTCAGTGTAACACTGGGTGCAGTATTCAGTGTAACACCCTGGGTACAGTATTCAGTGTAACACTGGGTACAGTATTCAGTGTAACACTGGGTACTGTATTCAGTGTAACAGTCTGGGTGCAGTATTCAGTGTAACACTGGGTACAGTATACAGTGTAACACAGGGTACTGTGTTCAGTGTAACACGGTGTACAGTATTCAGTGTAACACTGGGTACAGTATTCAGTGTAACACGGTGTACAGTATTCAGTGTAACACTGGGTACAGTATTCAGTGTAACACACTGGGTACAGTATTCAGTGTAACACTGTGTACAGTATTCAGTGTAACACAGGGTACAGTTTTCAGTGTAACACTCTTGGTAAAATATTCAGTGTAACACAGGGTACAGTATTCACAGTAACACTCTGGGTACAGTATTCAGTGTAACACTTGGTACATTATTCAGTGTCACACTCTGGGTACAGTATTCAGTGTAACACTGGGTGCAGTATTCAGTGTAGCACTCTGGGTATAGTATTCAGTGTAACACTGGGTGCAGTATTCAGTGTAACACCCTGGGTACAGTATTCAGTGTAACACTGGGGACAGTATTCAGTGTAACACTAGGTACTGTATTCAGTGTAACACTCTGGGTGCAGTATTCAGTGTAACACTGGGTACAGTATACAGTGTAACACAGGGTACTGTATTCAGTGTAACACACTGGGTACTGTATTCAGTGTAACACTCTGGGTGCAGTATTCAGTGTAACACTGGGTACAGTATACAGTGTAACACAGGGTACAGTATTCAGTGTAACACTCTGGGTGCAGTATTCAGTTTAACACTGTGTATAGTATACAGTGTAACACAGGGTACAGTATTCAGTGTAACACTGGGTACAGTATTCAGTGTAACACACTGGGTACAGAATTCAGTGTAACAATCTGGGTACAGTAATCAGTGTAACACAGGGTACAGTATTCAGAGTAACACTCTTGGTAAAGTATTCAGTGTAACACTCTGGGTACAATATTCAGTGCAACACACTATGCACAATATTCAGTGTAACAATCTGGGTACAGTATTCAGTGTAACACAGTGTACAGTATTCAGTGTAACACTGGGTACAGTATTCAGTGTAACACACTGGGTACAGTATTCAGTGTAACATTTGGTACATTATTCAGTGTAACACTGGGTGCAGTATTCAGTGTAACACTCTGGGTATAGTATTCAGTGTAACACTGGGTGCAGTATTCAGTGTAACACCCTGGGTACAGTATTCAGTGTAACACTGGGTACAGTATTCAGTGTAACACTGGGTACTGTATTCAGTGTAACTGTCTGGGTGCAGTATTCAGTGTAACACTGGGTACAGTATTCAGAGTAACACTCTTGGTAAAGTATTCAGTGTAACACTCTGGGTACAGTATTCAGTGTAACACACTGTGCACAATATTCAGTGTAACACTGGGTACAGTATTCAGTGTAACACGGTGTACAGTATTCAGTGTAACACTGGGTACAGTATTCAGTGTAACACACTGGGTACAGTATTCAGTGTAACACTGTGTACAGTATTCAGTGTAACACAGGGTACAGTTTTCAGTGTAACACTCTTGGTAAAATATTCAGTGTAACACACTGGGTACAGTATTCAGTGTAACAATCTGGGTACAGTATTCAGTGTAACACAGGGTACAATATTCAGAGTAACACTCTTGGTAAAGTATTCAGTGTAACACTCTGGGTACAGTATTCAGTGTAACACACTGTGCACAATAGTCAGTGTAACACTCTGGGTACAGTATTTACTGTAACACTGGGTACAGTATACAGTGTAACTCTGGGTACAGTATTCAATGTAACACTGGGTACAGTATTCAGTTTAACACACTGGGTAAAGTATTCAGTGTAACACTGGGTACAGGATTCAGTGTAACACTGGCTATATTATTCAGTGTAACACTCTGGGTACATTATTCAGTGTAACACTGGGTACAGTATTCAGTGTAACACTCTGGGTACATTATTCAGTGTAACACTGGGTACAGTATTCAGTGTAACACTCTGGGTACAGTATTCAGTGTAACACTGGGTACAGTATTCAGTGTAACACACTGGGTACAGTATTCAGTGTAACACTGGGTACATTATTCAGTGTAACACTCTGGATACAGTATTCAGTGCAACACACTGGTACAGTTTTCAGTGTAACACTCTTGGTAAAATATTCAGTGTAACACACTGGGTACAGTATTCAGTGTAACAATCTGGGTACAGTATTCAGTGTAACACAGGGTACAGTATTCAGAGTAATACTCTTGGTAAAGTATTCAGTGTAACACTCTGGGTACAGTATTCAGTGTAACACACTGTGCACAATATTCAGTGTAACACTGGGTACAGTATTCAGTGTAACACGGTTTACAGTATTCAATGTAACACTGGGTACAGTGTTCAGTGTAACACTCTGGGAACAGTATTCAGTGTAACACACTGGTGCAGTATTCATTGTAACACTGGGTACAGTGTTCAGTGTAACACTGGGTACAGTATTCAGTGTAACACTGGGTACCGTATTCAGTGTAACACTGGGTACAGTATTCACTGTAACACTCTGGATGCAGTATTCAGTGTAACACTGGGTACAGTATACAGTGTAACACAGGGTACAATATTCAGTGTAACACACTGGGTACAGTATTCAGTGTAACACACTGGGTACAGTATTCAGTGCAACACTGGGTACAGTATTCAGTGTAACACAGGGAACAGTATTCAGTGTAACACTCTGGGTACATTATTCAGTGTAACACTGGGTACAGTATTCAGTGTAACACTCTGGGTACAGTATTCAGTGTAACACTGGGTACATTATTCAGTGTAACACTCTGGATACAGTATTCAGTGCAACACACTGGTACAGTATTCATTGTAACACTGGGTACAGTGTTCAGTGTAACACACTGGGTACAGTATTCAGTGTAACACTGGGTGCAGTATTCAGTGTAACACTGGGTACAATATTCAGTGCAACACTGGGTACTGTATTCAGTGTAACACTGGGTACAGTATTCAGTGTAACACTGGGTACAGCATTCAGTGTAACACTCTGGGTGCAGTATTCAGTGTAACACTGGGTACCGTATTCAGTGTAACACTGGGTACAGTATTCAGTGTAACACTGGGTACTGTATTCAGTGTAACACTCTGGGTACAGTATTCAGTGTAACACTCTGGGTGCAGTATTCAGTGTAACACTGGGTACTCTATTCAGTGTAACACTCTGGGTGCAGTATTCAGTGTAACACTGGGTACAGTATACAGTGTAACACTGGGTACTGTATTCAGTGTAACACTCTGGGTACAGTATTCAGTGTAACACTCTGGGTACAGTTTTCAGTGTAACACTTGGTACAGTATTCAGTGTAACATTCTGGGTGCAGTATTCAATTTAACACTCTGGGTACAGTATTCAGTGTGACACTGGGTACATTATTCAGTGTAACACTCTGGGTACAGTTTTTAGTGTAACACTGGGTGCAGTATTCAGTGTAACACTCTGGGTATAGTATTCAGTGTAACACTGGGTGCAGTATTCAGTGTAACACTGGGTGCAGTATTCAGTGTAACACTGGGTACAGTATTCAGTGTAACACTCTGGGTGCAGTATTCAGTGTAACACTGGGTACCGTATTCAGTGTAACATTGGGTACAGTATTCAGTGTAACACTGGGTACAATATTCAGTGTAACACTCTGGGTGCAGTATTCAGTGTAACACTGGGTACAGTATTCAGTGTAACACTGGGTACAGTATTCAGTGTAACACTCAGGGTACAGTATTCAGTGTAACACTGGGTACCGTATTCAGTGTAAAACTGGGTACAGTATTCAGTGTAACACTGGGTGCAATATTCAGTGTAACACTCTGGGTATAGTATTTAGTGTAAAACTGGGTACAGTATTGATTGTAACACTGGGTACAGTGTTCAGTGTAACACACTGGGTACAGTATTCAGTGTAACACAGGGTACAGTATTCAGTGTAACACACTGGGTACAGTATTCAGTGTAACACACTGGGTACAGCATTCAGTGTAACACTGGGTACATTATTCAGTGTAACACAGGGTAGAGTATTCAGTGTAACACACTGGGTACAGTATTCAGCGTAACACAGGGTACAGTATTCAGTGTAACACTCTGGGTACATGATTCAGTGTAACACTAGTTCAGTATTCAATGTAACACTCTGGGTACATTATTCAGTGCAACACTGGGTACAGGATTCAGTGAAACACTGGGTACAGTATTCAGTGTAACACTGGGTACAGTATTCAGTGTAACACTCTGGGTACAGTATTCAGTGTAATACTGTGTACAGTATTCAGTGTAACACTGGTTACAGTATTCAGTGTAACACACTGGGTACAGTATTCAGTGTAACACTGGGTACATTATGCAGTGTAACACTCTGGGTACAGTATTCAGTGTAACACTGGGTACAGTATTCAGTGTAACACTCTGGGTATAATATTTAGTGTAAAACTGGGTTCGGTATTCAATGTAACATGTTGGGTACAGTATTCAGTGTAACACTTGGTACAGTATTCAGTGTAACATTCTGGGTGCAATATTCAATTTAACACTCTGGATACAGTATTCAGTGTAACACTGGGTACAGTATTCAGTGTAACACTGGGTATAGTATTTAGTGTAAAACTGGGTACAGTATTCATTGTAACACTGCGTACAGTGTTCAGTGTAACACACTGGGAACAGTATTCAGATTAACACTCTTGGTACAATATTCAGTGTAACACACTGGGTACAGTATACAGTGTAACACTGGCTGCAGTATTAAGTGTAACACTGGGTACAGTATTCAGTGTAACACTCTGTGTACAGTATTCAGTGTAACACTGGGTACAGTATTCATTGTAACACTGGGTACAGTGTTCAGTGTACCACTCTGGGAACATTATTCAGTGTAACACACTGGTACAGTATTCATTGTATCACTGGGTACAGTGTTCAGTGTAACACACTGGGTACAGTATTCTGTGTAACACTGGGTGCAGTATTCAGTGTAACACTGAGTACAGTATTCAGTGTAACACTGGGTACTGTATTCAGTGTAACACTGGGTACAGTATTCAGTGTAACACAGGGTACAGTATTCAGTGTAACACACTGGGTACAGTATTCAGTGTAACACTCTGGGTACAATATTCAGTGTAACACACTGGGTACAGTATTCAGTGTAACACTGGGTACAGTATTCAGCGCAACACAGGGTACAGTATTCAGTGTAACACACTGGGTACAGTATTCAGTGTATCTCTGGGTACAGTATTCAGTGTAACAGACTGGGTACAGTATTCAGTGTAACACACTGGGTACAGTATTCAGTGTAACACTCTGGGTACAATATTCAGTGTAACAGACTGGGTACAGTATTCAGTGTAACACTGGGTACAGGATTCAGTGTAACACTGGGTACATTATTCAGTGTAACACTCTGGGTACATTATTCAGTGTAACACTGGGTACAGGATTCAGTGTAACACTGGGTACAGTATTCAGTGTAACACTCTGGGTACATTATTCAGTGTAACACTGGGTACAGTATTCAGTGTAACACTGGGTACAGTATTCAGTGTAATACTGGGTACAGTATTCAGTGTAACACACTGGGTACAGTATTCAGTGTAACACAGGGTACATTATTCAGTGTAACACACTGGGTACAGTATTCAGTGTAACACAGGGTACAGTATTCAGTGTAACGCTGGGTACAGTATTCAGTGTAACACTCGGTACATTATTCAGTGTAACACTCTGGGTGCATTATTCAGTGTAACACTGGGTACAGTATTCAGTGTAACACTCTGGGTACATTATTCAGTGTAACACTGGGTACAGGATTCAGTGTAACACTGGGTACAGTATTCAGTGTAACACACTGGGTACATAATTCAGTGTAACACTGGGTACAGTATTCAGTGTAACACTCTGGGTACAGTATTCAGTGTAACATGGGTACATTATTCAGTGTAACACTGGGTACAGTATTCAGTGTAACACACTGGGTACAATATTCAGTGTAACAGTGGGTACAGTTTTCAGTGCAACTCTGGGTACAGGATTCAGTGAAACACTGGGTACAGTATTCAGTGTAACACTCTGGGTACAGTATTCAGTGTAACACTCTGGGTACAGTATTCAGTGTAACACTGGGTACAGTATTCAGTGTCACACTCTGGGTATAGTATTTAGTGTATAACTGGGTACAGTATTCATTGTAACACTGGGCACATTGTTCAGTGTAACACTCTGGGTACAGTATTCAGTGTAACACTGGGTACAGTATACAGTGTAACACTGGGTACATAATTCAATGTAACACTGGGTACAGTATTCAGTTTTACACACTGGGTACAGTATTCAGTGTAACACTGGGTATGGGATTCAGTGTAACACTGGGTACAGTATTCAGTGTAACACTCTGGTTACATTATTCAGTGTAACAATGGGTACAGTATTCAGTGTAACACTCTGGGTACATTATTCAGTGTAACACTGGGTACAGTATTCAGTGTAACACTCTGGGTGCAGTATTCAGTGTAACACTGGGTACCGTATTCAGAGTAACACTGGGTGCAGTATTCAGTGTAACACTGGGTACTGTATTCAGTGTAACACTCTGGTTGCAGTATTCAGTGTAACACTGGGTACAGTATACAGTGTAACACTCTGGGTATAGTATTCAGTGTAACACACTGGGTACAGTATTCAGTTTAACACTGGGTACAGTATTCAGATTAACACTCTTGGTACAATATTCAGTGTAACACACTGGGTACAGTATACAGTGTAACACTGGCTGCAGTATTCAGTGTAACACTGGGTACAGTATTCAGTGTAACACTCTGGGTACAGTATTCAGTGTAACACTGGGTACAGTATTCATTGTAACACTGGGTACAATGTTCAGTGTAACACAGGGTACAGTATTCAGTGTAACACACTGGGTACAGTATTCATTGTAACACTGGGTACAGTGTTCAGTGTAACACACTGGGTACAGTATTCTGTGTAACACTGGGTGCAGTATTCAGTGTAACACTGAGTACAGTATTCAGTGTAACACTGGGTACAGTATTCAGTGTAACACAGGGTACAGTATTCAGTGTAACACACTGGGTACTGTATTCAGTGTAACACTCTGGGTACAATATTCAGTGTAACACACTGGGTACAGTATTCAGTGTAACACTGGGTACAGTATTCAGCGCAACACAGGGTACAGTATTCAGTGTAACACACTGGGTACAGTATTCAGTGTAACTCTGGGTACAGTATTCAGTGTAACAGACTGGGTACAGTATTCAGTGTAACACACTGGGTACAGTATTCAGTGTAACACTCTGGGTACAATATTCAGTGTAACACACTGGGTACAGTATTCAGTGTAACACTGTGTACAGTATTTAATGTAACACTGGGTACATTATTCAGTTGAACACACTGGGTACATTATTCAGTGTAACACTCTGGGTACATTATTCAGTGTAACACTGGGTACCGGATTCAGTGTAACACTGGGTACAGTATTCAGTGTAACACTCTGGGTACATTATTCAGTGTAACACTGGGTACAGTATTCAGTGTAACACTGGGTACAGTATTCAGTGTAATACTGGGTACAGTATTCAGTGTAACACACTGGGTACATTATTCAGTGTAACACAGGGTACATTATTCAGTGTAACACACTGGGTACAGTATTCAGTGTAACACTGTGTACAGTATTCAGTGTAACACAGGGTACAGTTTTCCATGTAACGCTGGGTACAGTATTCAGTGTAACACTCGGTACATTATTCAGTGTAACACTCTGGGTACATTATTCAGTGTAACACTGGGTACAGTATTCAGTGTAACACTCTGGGTGCAGTATTCAGTGTAACACTGGGTACAGTATACAGTGTAACACAGGGTACAGTATTCAGTGTAACACACTGGGTACAGTATTCAGTGTGACACAGGGAACAGTTTTCAGTGTAACACTGGGTACAGTATTCAGTGTAACACTCTGGGTGCAGTATTCAGTGTAACACTGGGTACAGTATACAGTGTAACACAGGGTACAGTATTCAGTGTAACACACTGGGTACAGTTTTCCATGTAACGCTGGGTACAGTATTCAGTGTAACACTCGGTACATTATTCAGTGTAACACTCTGGGTACATTATTCAGTGTAACACTGGGTACAGTATTCAGTGTAACACTCTGGGTGCAGTATTCAGTGTAACACTGGGTACAGTATACAGTGTAACACAGGGTACAGTATTCAGTGTAACACACTGGGTACAGTATTCAGTGTGACACAGGGAACAGTTTTCAGTGTAACACACTGGGTACAGCATTCAGTGTAACACACTGGCTACAGTATTCAGTGTAACACACTGGGTACAGTATTCAGTGTAACACTCTGGGTACATTATTCAGTGTAACACTGGGTACAGTATTCAGTGTAACAGACTGGGTACAGTATTCAGTGTAACACACTGGGTACAGTATTCAGTGTAACACACTGGGTACAGTATTCAGTGGAGCACACTGGGTACAGTATCTAGTGTAACACTGGGTACAGTATTCAGTGTAACACGGTGTACAGTATTCAGTGTAACACTGGGTACAGTATTCAGTGTAACACTGGGTACAGTATTCAGTTTAACACACTGGGTACAGTATTCAGTGTAACACTGTGTACATTATTCAGTGTAACACAGGTTACAGTTTTCAGAGTAACACTCTTGGTAAAGTATTCAGTGTAACACTGGGTACAGTATACAGTGTAACACTGGGTACAGTATACAGTGTAACACTGGGTACAGTATTTAATGTAACACTGGGTACATTATTCAGTTGAACACACTGGGTACATTATTCAGTGTAACACTCTGGGTACATTATTCAGTGTAACACTGGGTACCGGATTCAGTGTAACACTGGGTACAGTATTCAGTGTAACACTCTGGGTACATTATTCAGTGTAACACTGCGTACAGTATTCAGTGTAACACTGGGTACAGTATTCAGTGTAATACTGGGTACAGTATTCAGTGTAACACACTGGGTACATTATTCAGTGTAACACAGGGTACATTATTCAGTGTAACACACTGGGTACAGTATTCAGTGTAACACTGTGTACAGTATTCAGTGTAACACAGGGTACAGTTTTCCATGTAACGCTGGGTACAGTATTCAGTGTAACACTGGGTACAGTATTCAGTGTAATACTGGGTACAGTATTCAGTGTAACACACTGGGTACAGTATTCAGTGTAACACTCTGGGTACATTATTCAGTGTAACACTGGGTACAGTATTCAGTGTAACACTCTGGGTGCAGTATTCAGTGTAACACTGGGTACAGTATACAGTGTAACACAGGGTACAGTATTCAGTGTAACACACTGGGTACAGTATTCAGTGTGACACAGGGAACAGTTTTCAGTGTAACACACTGGGTACAGCATTCAGTGTAACACACTGGGTACAGTATTCAGTGTAACACAGGGTACATTATTCAGTGTAACACACTGGGTACAGTATTCAGTGTAACACTGTGTACATATTCAGTGTAACACAGGGTACAGATTTCAGTGTAACGCTAGGTACAGTATTCAGTGTAACACTCTGGGTACATTATTCAGTGTAACACTGGGTACAGTATTCAGTGTAACACTCTGGGTACATTATTCAGTGTAACACTGGGTACATAATTCAGTGTAACACTGGGTACAGTATTCAGTGTAACACTCTGGGTACAGTATTCAGTGCAACATGGGTACATTATTCAGTGTAACACTGGGTACAGTATTCAGTGTAACACACTGGGTACAATATTCAGTGTAACAGCGGGTACAGTTTTCAGTGCAACTCTGTGTACAGGATTCAGTGAAACACTGGGTACAGTATTCAGTGTAACACTCTGGGTACATTATTCAGTGTAACACTGGGTACAGTATTCAGTGTAACACGCTGGGTACAGTATTCAGTGTAACACTGGGTACAGTATTCAGTGTAACACTCTGGGTAGAGTATTCAGTGTAACACTGGGTACAGTATTCAGTGTAACACTGGGTACAGGATTCAGTGTAACACTGGGTTCACAGTATTCAGTGTAACACTCTGGGTACATAATTCAGTGTAACACTGGGTACAGTATTCAGTGTAACACTCTGGGTACAGTATTCAGTGTAACATGGGTACATTATTCAGTGTAACACTGGGTACAGTATTCAGTGTAACACACTGGGTACAATATTCAGTGTAACAGTGGGTACAGTTTTCAGTGCAACTCTGGGTACAGGATTCAGTGAAACACTGGGTACAGTATTCAGTGTAACACTCTGGGTACATTATTCAGTGTAACACTGGGTACAGTATTCAGTGTAACACTCTGGGTACAGTATTCAGTGTAACACTGGGTACAGTATTCAGTGTAACACTGGGTACAGTATTCAGTGTAACACACTGGGTACAGAATTTAGTGTAAAACTAGGTACAGTATTCAATGTAACACATTGGGTACAGTATTCAGTGTAACACTTGGTACAGTATTCAGTGTAACATTCTGGGTGCAGTATTCAATTTAACACTCTGGGTACAGTATTCAGTGTAACACTCTGGGTACAGTATTCAGTGTAACACTCTGGGTATAGTATTTAGTGTATAACTGGGTACAGTATTCATTGTAACACTGGGTACAGTATTCAGTGTAACACTCTGGTTACATTATTCAGTGTAACACTGGGTACAGTATTCAGTGTAACACTCTGGGTATAGTATTTAGTGTATAACTGGGTACAGTATTCATTGTAACACTGGATACAGTATTCAGTGTAACACTCTGGTTACATTATTCAGTGTAACACTGGGTACAGTATTCAGTGTAACACTCTGGGTACATTATTCAGTGTAACACTGGGTACATTATTCAGTGTAACACTGGGTACATTATTCAGTGTAACACTCTGGGTACAGAATTCAGTGCAACACACTGGTACAGTATTCATTGTAACACTGGGTACAGTGTTCAGTGTAACACACTGGGTACAGTATTCAGTGTAACACTGGGTGCAGTATTCAGTGTAACACTGGGTACAGTATTCAGTGTAACACTGGGTACAATATTCAGTGTAACACTGGGTACAGTATTCAGTGTAACACTCTGGGTGCAGTATTCAGTGTAACACTGGGTACCGTATTCAGTGTAACACTGGGTGCAGTATTCAGTGTAACACTGGGTACGGTATTCAATGTAACACTCTGGGTGCACTATTCAGTGTAACACTGGGTACAGTATACAGTGTAACACTCTGGGTATAGTATTCAGTGTAACACACTGGGTACAGTATTCAGTTTAACACTGGGTACAGTATTCAGATTAACACTCTTGGTACAATATTCAGTGTAACACACTGGGTACAGTATACAGTGTAACACTGGGTACAGTATTCAGTGTAACACGGTGTACAGTATTCAGTGTAACACTGGGTACAGTATTCAGTGTATCACTGGGTACAGTATTCAGTTTAACACACTGGGTACAGTATTCAGTGTAACACTGTGTACATTATTCAGTGTAACACAGGTTACAGTTTTCAGAGTAACACTCTTGGTAAAGTATTCAGTGTAACACTGGGTACAGTATACAGTGTAACACTGGGTACAGTATACAGTGTAACACTGGGTACAGTATTTAATGTAACACTGGGTACAGTATTCAGTTGAACACACTGGGTACAGGATTCAGTCTAACACTGGGTACAGTATTCAGTGTAACACTCTGGGTACATTATTCAGTGTAACACTGGGTACAGGATTCAGTGTAACACTGGGTACAGTATTCAGTGTGACACTCTGGTACAGTATTTAGTGTAAAACTGGGTACAGTATTCAATGTAACACATTGGGTACAGTATTCAGTGTAACACTTGGTACAGTATACAGTGTAACATTCTGGGTGCAGTATTCAATTTAACACTCTGGGTACAGTATTCAGTGTAACACTCTGGGTACAGTATTCAGTGTAACACTGGGTACAGTATTCAGTGTAACACTCTGGGTATAGTATTTAGTGTAAAACAGGGTACAGTATTCATTGTAACACTGGGCACATTGTTCAGTGTAACACTCTGGGTACAGTATTCAGTGTAACACTGGGTACAGTATACAGTGTAACACTGGGTACATTATTCAATGTAACACTGGGTACAGTATTCAGTTTAACACACTGGGTACAGTATTCAGTGTAACACTGGGTATGGGATTCAGTGTAACACTGGGTACAGTATTCAGTGTAACACTCTGGTTACATTATTTAGTGTAACACTCTGGGTACAGTATTCAGTGTAACACTGGGTACAGTATTCAGTGTAACACTGGGTACATTATTCAGTGTAACACTCTGGGGACAGAATTCAGTGCAACACACTGGTACAGTATTCATTGTAACACTGGGTACAGTGTTCAGTGTAACACACTGGGTACAGTATTCAGTGTAACACTGGGTGCAGTATTCAGTGTAACACACTGGGTACAGTATTCAGTGTAACTCTGGGTACAGTATTCAGTGTAACAGACTGGGTACAGTATTCAGTGTAACACACTGGGTACAGTATTCAGTGTAACACGGTGTACAGTATTCAGTGTAACACTGGGTACAGTATTCAGTGTAACACTGGGTACAGTATTCAGTTTAACACACTGGGTACAGTATTCAGTGTAACACTGTGTACATTATTCAGTGTAACACAGGTTACAGTTTTCAGAGTAACACTCTTGGTAAAGTATTCAGTGTAACACTGGGTACAGTATACAGTGTAACACTGGGTACAGTATACAGTGTAACACTGGGTACAGTATTTAATGTAACACGGGGTACAGTATTCAGTTGAACACACTGGGTACAGGATTCAGTGTAACACTGGGTACATTATTCAGTGTAACACTCTGGGTACATTATTCAGTGTAACACTGGGTACAGGATTCAGTGTAACACTGGGTACAGTATTCAGTGTAACACTCTGGGTACATTATTCAGTGTAACACTGGGTACAGTATTCAGTGTAATACTGGGTACAGTTTTCAGTGTAACACACTGGGTACAGTATTCAGTGTAACACAGGGTACATTATTCAGTGTAACACACTGGGTACAGTATTCAGTGTAACACTGTGTACAGTATTCAGTGTAACACAGGGTACAGTTTTCCGTGTAACGCTGGGTACAGTATTCAGTGTAACACTCGGTACATTATTCAGTGTAACACTCTGGGTACATTATTCAGTGTAACACTGGGTACAGTATTCAGTGTAACACTCTGGGTACATTATTCAGTGTAACACTGGGTACAGGATTCAGTGTAACACTGGGTACAGTATTCAGTGTAACACTGGGTACTGTATTCAGTGTAACACTCTGGGCACATTGTTCAGTGTAACACTCTGGGTACAGTATTCAGTGTAACACAGGGTACAGTATACAGTGTAACACTCGGTACATTATTCAATGTAACACTGGGTACAGTATACAGTTTAACACACTGGGTACAGTATTCAGTGTAACACTGGGTATGGGATTCAGTGTAACACTGGGTACAGTATTCAGTGTAACACTCTGGTTACATTATTCAGTGTAACACTGGGTACAGTATTCAGTGTAACACTCTGGGTACATTATTCAGTGTAACACTGGGTACAGTATTCAGTGTAACACTCTGGGTACAGTATTCAGTGTAACACTGGGTACAGTATTCAGTGTAACACTGGGTACAGTATTCAGTGTAACACTGGATACATTATTCAGTGTAACACTCTGTGTACAGAATTCAGTGCAACACACTGGTACAGTATTTATTGTAACACTGGGTACAGTGTTCAGTGTAACACTCTGGGTACAGTATTCAGTGTAACACTGGGTACAGTATTCAGTGTAACACTGGGTACAGTATTCAGTGTAACACTGGGTACAGTATTCAGTGTAACACTGGGTACAGTATTCAGTGTAACACTGGGTACATTATTCAGTGTAACACTCTGGGTACAGAATTCAGTGCAACACACTGGTACAGTATTCATTGTAACACTGGGTACAGTGTTCAGTGTAACACACTGGGTACAGTATTCAGTGTAACACTGGCTGCAGTATTCAGTGCAACACTGGGTACAGTATTCAGTGCAACACTGGGTACAGTATTCAGTGTAACACTGGGTACAGTATTCAGTGTAACACTGGGTACAGTATTCAGTGTAACACTGGGTACAGGATTCAGTGTAACACTCTGGGTGCAGTATTCAGTGTAACACTGGTACTGTATTCAGTGTAACACTGGGTGCAGTATTCAGTGTAACACACTGGGTACAGTATTCAGTGTAACAATCTGGGTCCAGTATTTAGTGTAACACAGGGTACCGTTTTTAAAGTAACACTCTTGATAAAGTATTCAGTGTAACACTCTGGGTACAGTATTCAGTGTAACACACTGTGTACAGTATTCAGTGTAACACACTGGGTACAGTATTCAGTGTAACACTGGGTACAGTATTCAGTGTAACACTCTGGGTATAATATTTAGTGTAAAACTGGGTACAGTATTCAGTGTAACACTTGGTACAGTATTCAGTGTAACATTCTGGGTGCAATATTCAATTTAACACTCTGGATACAGTATTCAGTGTAACACTGGGTACAGTATTCAGTGTAACACTCTGGGTATAGTATTTAGTGTAAAACTGGGTACAGTATTCATTGTAACACTGGGTACAGTGTTCAGTGTAACACACTGGGAACAGTATTCAGTGTAACACACTGGGTACAGTATTCAGTGTCACACTGGGTACAGTTTTCAGATTAACACTCTTGGTACAATATTCAGTGTAACACACTGGGTACAGTATACAGTGTAACACTGGCTGCAGTATTCAGTGTAACACTGGGTACAGTATTCAGTGTAACACTCTGGGTACAGTATTCAGTGTAACACTGGGTACAGTATTCATTGTAACACTGGGTACAGTGTTCAGTGTAACACTCTGGGTACAATATTCAGTGTAACACACTGGGTACAGTATTCAGTGTAACACTGGGTACAGTATTCAGCGCAACACAGGGTACAGTATTCAGTGTAACACACTGGGTACAGTATTCAGTGTAACTCTGGGTACAGTATTCAGTGTAACACTGGGTACAGTATTCAGCACAACACAGGGTACAGTATTCAGTGTAACACTCTGGGTACATTATTCAGTGTAACACACTGGGTACAGTATTCAGTGTAACACTGGGTACAGTATTCAGCACAACACAGGGTACAGTATTCAGTGTAACACTCTGGGTACATTATTCAGTGTAACACTGGGTACAGTATTCAGTGTAACACTCTGGGTACAGTATTCAGTGCAACATGGGTACAGTATTCAGTGTAACACTGGGTACAGTATTCAGTGTAACACTGGGTACAGTATTCAGTGTAACACTCTGGGTACATTATTCAGTGTAACACTGGGTACATTATTCAGTGTAACACACTGGGTACAGTATTCAGTGTAACACTGGGTACAGTATTCAGTGTAACACTAGGTACAGTATTCAGTGTAACACTGGGTACATTATTCAGTGTAACACTCTGGGTACAGAATTCAGTGCAACACACTGGTACAGTATTCATTGTAACACTGGGTACAGTGTTCAGTGTAACACACTGGCTACAGTATTCAGTGTAACACTGGGTGCAGTATTCAGTGTAACGCTGGGTACAGTATTCAGTGCAACACTGGGTACTGTATTCAGTGTAACACTGGGTACAGTATTCAGTGTAACACTGGGTACAGTATTCAGTGTAACACTGGGTACAATATTCAGTGTAACACTCTGGGTGCAGTATTCAGTGTAACACTGGGTACCGTATTCAGTGTAACACTGGGTGCAGTATTCAGTGTAACACTGGGTACTGTATTCAGTGGAACACTCTGTGTGCAGTATTCAGTGTAACACTGGGTATAGTATACAGTGTAACACAGGGTACAGTATTCAGTGCAACACACTGGGTACAGTATTCAGTGTAACACTGGGTACAGTATTCAAAGTAACACAGGGTACAGTATTCAGTGTAACACACTGGGTACAGTATTCAGTGTAACAATCTGGGTCCATTATTTGGTGTAACACAGGGTACCGTTTTTAAAGTAACACTCTTGATAAAGTATTCAGTGTAACACTCTGGGTACAGTATTCAGTGTAACACACTGTTTACAGTATTCAGTGTAACACACTGGGTACAGTATTCAGTGTAACCCTGGGCCCAGTATTCAGTGTAACACTGTGTACAGTATTCATTGTAACACTTGGTACAGTGTTCAGTGTAACACTCTGGGAACAGTATTCAGTGTAACACACTGGTACAGTATTCATTGTAACACTGGGTACAGTATACAGTGTAACACTGGGTACAGTATTCAATGTAACACTGGGTACAGTATTCAGTGTAACACACTGGGTACAGTATTCAGTGTAACACAGGGTACAGTTTTCAGAGTAACACTCTTGGTAAAGTATTCAGTGTAACACTCTGGGTACAGTATTCAGTGTAACACTGGGTACAGTATTCAGTGTAACACTCTGGGTACAGTATTCAGTGTAACACTTGGTACAGTATACAGTGTAACACTGGGTACAGTATTCACTGTAACACTGGGTACATTATTCAGTGTAACACTGGGTACAGTATACAGTGTAACACTCTGGGTACAGAATTCAGTGCAACACACTGGTACAGTATTCATTGTAACACTGGGTACAGTGTTCAGTGTAACACACTGGGTACAGTATTCAGTGTAACACTGGCTACATTATTCAGTGCAACACTGGGTACTGTATTCAGTGTAACACTGGGTACAGTATTCAGTTTAACACTGGGTACAGTATTCAGTGTAACACTCTGGGTGCAGTATTCAGTGTAACACTGGGTACCGTATTCAGTGTAACGCTGGGTGCAGTATACAGTGTAACACTGGGTACTGTATTCAGTGTAACACTCTGGGTGCAGTATTCAGTGTAACACTGGGTACAGTATACAGTGTAACACAGGGTACAGTATTCAGTGTAACACACTGGGTACAGTATTCAGTGTAACACTGGGTACAGTATTCAGTTGAACACACTGGGTACAGGATTCAGTGTAACACTGGGTACATTATTCAGTGTAACACTCTGGGTACATTATTCAGTGTAACACTGGGTACAGGATTCAGTGTAACACTGGGTACAGTATTCAGTGTAACACTCTGGGTACATTATTCAGTGTAACACTGGGTACAGTATTCAGTGTAATACTGGGTACAGTTTTCAGTGTAACACACTGGGTACAGTGTTCAGTGTAACACTCTGGGAACAGTATTCAGTGTAACACACTGGTACAGTATTCATTGTAACACTGGGTACAGTATACAGTGTAACACTAGGTACAGTATTCAATGTAACACTGTGTACAGTATTCAGTGTAACGCTGGGTACAGTATTCAGTGTAACACTCGGTACATTATTCAGTGTAACACTCTGGGTACATTATTCAGTGTAACACTGGGTACAGTATTCAGTGTAACACTCTGGGTACATTATTCAGTGTAACACTGGGTACAGGATTCAGTGTAACACTGGGTACAGTATTCAGTGTAACACTGGGTACTGTATTCAGTGTAACACTCTGGGCACATTGTTCAGTGTAACAATCTGGGTACAGTATTCAGTGTAACACTGGGTACAGTATACAGTGTAACACTCGGAACATTATTCAATGTAACACTGGGTACAGTATACAGTTTAACACACTGGGTACAGTATTCAGTGTCACACTGGGTATGGGATTCAGTGTAACACTGGGTACAGTATTCAGTGTAACACTCTGGTTACATTATTCAGTGTAACACTGGGTACAGTATTCAGTGTAACACTCTGGGTACATTATTCAGTGTAACACTGGGTACAGTATTCAGTGTAACACTCTGGGTACAGTATTCAGTGTAACACTGGGTACAGTATTCAGTGTAACACTGGGTACAGTATTCAGTGTAACACTGGGTACATTATTCAGTGTAACACTCTGGGTACAGAATTCAGTGCAACACACTGGTACAGTATTCATTGTAACACTGGGTACAGTGTTCAGTGTAACACACTGGGTACAGTATTCAGTGTAACACTGGCTGCAGTATTCAGTGCAACACTGGGTACAGTATTCAGTGCAACACTGGGTACAGTATTCAGTGTAACACTGGGTACAGTATTCAGTGTAACACTGGGTACAGTATTCAGTGTAACACTGGGTACAGTATTCAGTGTAACACTCTGGGTGCAGTATTCAGTGTAACACTGGGTACTGTATTCAGTGTAACACTGGGTGCAGTATTCAGTGTAACACACTGGGTACAGTATTCAGTGTAACAATCTGGGTCCAGTATTTAGTGTAACACAGGGTACCGTTTTTAAAGTAACACTCTTGATAAAGTATTCAGTGTAACACTCTGGGTACAGTATTCAGTGTAACACACTGTGTACAGTATTCAGTGTAACACACTGGGTACAGTATTCAGTGTAACACTGGGTACAGTATTCAGTGTAACACTCTGGGTATAATATTTAGTGTAAAACTGGGTACAGTATTCAATGTAACACGTTGGGTACAGTATTCAGTGTAACACTTGGTACAGTATTCAGTGTAACATTCTGGGTGCAATATTCAATTTAACACTCTGGATACAGTATTCAGTGTAACACTGGGTACAGTATTCAGTGTAACACTCTGGGTATAGTATTTAGTGTAAAACTGGGTACAGTATTCATTGTAACACTGGGTACAGTGTTCAGTGTAACACACTGGGAACAGTATTCAGTGTAACACACTGGGTACAGTATTCAGTGTCACACTGGGTACAGTTTTCAGATTAACACTCTTGGTACAATATTCAGTGTAACACACTGGGTACAGTATACAGTGTAACACTGGCTGCAGTATTCAGTGTAACACTGGGTACAGTATTCAGTGTAACACTCTGGGTACAGTATTCAGTGTAACACTGGGTACAGTATTCATTGTAACACTGGGTACAGTGTTCAGTGTAACACTCTGGGAACATTATTCAGTGTAACACACTGGTACAGTATTCATTGTAACACTGGGTACAGTGTTCAGTGTAACACACTGGGTACAGTATTCTGTGTAACACTGGGTGCAGTATTCAGTGTAACACTGAGTACAGTATTCAGTGTAACACTGGGTACTGTATTCAGTGTAACACTGGGTACAGTATTCAGTGTAACACTGGGTACAGTATTCAGTGTAACACACTGGGTACAGTATTCAGTGTAACACTCTGGGTACAATATTCAGTGTAACACACTGGGTACAGTATTCAGTGTAACACACTGGGTACAGTATTCAGTGTAACTCTGGGTACAGTATTCAGTATAACACTGGGTAAAGTATTCAGCGCAACACAGGGTACAGTATTCAGTGTAACACTCTGGGTACATTATTCAGTGTAACACTGGGTACCTAATTCAGTGTAACACTGGGTACAGTATTCAGTGTAACACTGGGTACAGTATTCAGCGCAACACAGGGTACAGTATTCAGTGTAACACACTGGGTACAGTATTCAGTGTAACACTGGGTACAGTATTCAGCACAACACAGGGTACAGTATTCAGTGTAACACTCTGGGTACATTATTCAGTGTAACACTGGGTACAGTATTCAGTGTAACACTCTGGGTACAGTATTCAGTGCAACATGGGTACAGTATTCAGTGTAACACTGGGTACAGTATTCAGTATAACACTCTGGGTATGGTATTTATTGTAAAACTGGGTACAGTATTCAGTGTAACACTCTGGGTACATTATTCAGTGTAACACTGGGTACATTATTCAGTGTAACACATTGGGTACAGTATTCAGTGTAACACTGGGTACAGTATTCAGTGTAACACTGGGTACAGTATTCAGTGTAACACTGGGTACATTATTCAGTGTAACACTCTGGGTACAGAATTCAGTGCAACACACTGGTACAGTATTCATTGTAACACTGGGTACAGTGTTCAGTGTAACACACTGGGTACAGTATTCAGTGTAACACTGGGTGCAGTATTCAGTGTAACGCTGGGTACAGTATTCAGTGCAACACTGGGTACAGTATTCAGTGTAACACTGGGTACAGTATTCAGTGTAACACTGGGTACAATATTCAGTGTAACACTCTGGGTGCAGTATTCAGTGTAACACTGGGTACCGTATTCAGTGTAACACTGGGTGCAGTATTCAGTGTAACACTGGGTACTGTATTCAGTGGAACACTCTGTGCAGTATTCAGTGTAACACTGGGTGCAGTATACAGTGTAACACAGGGTACAGTATTCAGTGCAACACACTGGGTACAGTATTCAGTGTAACACTGGGTACAGTATTCAAAGTAACACAGGGTACAGTATTCAGTGTAACACACTGGGTACAGTATTCAGTGTAACAATCTGGGTCCAGTATTTGGTGTAACACAGGGTACCGTTTTTAAAGTAACACTCTTGATAAAGTATTCAGTGTAACACTCTGGGTACATTATTCAGTGTAACACACTGTTTACAGTATTCAGTGTAACACACTGGGTACAGTATTCAGTGTAACCCTGGGCCCAGTATTCAGTGTAACACTGTGTACAGTATTCATTGTAACACTTGGTACAGTGTTCAGTGTAACACTCTGGGAACAGTATTCAGTGTAACACACTGGTACAGTATTCATTGTAACACTGGGTACAGTATACAGTGTAACACTGGGTACAGTATTCAATGTAACACTGGGTACAGTATTCAGTGTAACACACTGGGTACAGTATTCAGTGTAACACAGGGTACAGTTTTCAGAGTAACACTCTTGGTAAAGTATTCAGTGTAACACTCTGGGTACAGTATTCAGTGTAACACTGGGTACAGTATTCAGTGTAACACTCTGGGTACAGTATTCAGTGTAACACTTGGTACAGTATACAGTGTAACACTGGGTACAGTATTCACTGTAACACTGGGTACATTATTCAGTGTAACACTGGGTACAGTATACAGTGTAACACTCTGGGTACAGAATTCAGTGCAACACACTGGTACAGTATTCATTGTAACACTGGGTACAGTGTTCAGTGTAACACACTGGGTACAGTATTCAATGTAACAGTGGGTACATTATTCAGTGCAACACTGGGTACTGTATTCAGTGTAACACTGGGTACAGTATTCAGTTTAACAAAGGGTACAGTATTCAGTGTAACACTCTGGGTGCAGTATTCAGTGTAACACTGGGTACCGTATTCAGTGTAACGCTGGGTGCAGTATTCAGTGTAACACTGGGTACTGTATTCAGTGTAACACTCTGGGTGCAGTATTCAGTGTAACACTGGGTACAGTATACAGTGTAACACAGGGTACAGTATTCAGTGTAACACACTGGGTACAGTATTCAGTGTAACACTGGGTACAGTATTCAGTGTAACACAGGGTACAGTATTCAGTGTAACACACTGGGTACAGTATTCAGTGTAACAATCTGGGTCCAGTATTCAGTGTAACACAGGGTACCGTTTTTAAAGTCACACTCTTGATAAAGTATTCAGTGTAACACTCTGGGTACAGTATTCAGTGTAACACACTGTGTACAGTATTCAGTGTAACACACTGGGTACAGTATTCAGTGTAACCCTGGGCCCAGTATTCAGTGCAACACGGTGTACAGTATTCAGTGTAACACTGGGTACAGTATTCAGTGTAACACACTGGGTACAGTATTCAGTGTAACGCAGGGTACAGTTTTCAGAGTAACACTCTTGGTAAAGTATTCAGTGTAACACTCTGGGTACAGTATTCAGTGTAACACTGGGTACAGTATTCAGTGTAACACTCTGGGTACAGTATTCAGTGTAACACTCTGGGTACAGTATTCAGTGTAACACTCTGGGTACAGTATTCAGTGTAACACTCTGGGTACAGTATTCAGTGTAACACTGGGTACAGTATACAGTGTAACACTGGGTACAGTATTCACTGTAACACTGGGTACATTATTCAGTGTAACACTGGGTACAGTATACAGTGTAACACTCTGGGTACAGTATTCAGTGTAACACTGCGTACAGTATTCAGTGCAACACTGGGTGCAGTATTCAGTGTAACACACTGGGTACAGTATTCAGTGTAACACTGGGTACATTATTCAGTGTAACACAGGGTACAGTTTTCAGAGTAACACTCTTGGTAAAGTATTCAGTGTAACACTCTGGGTACAGTATTCAGTGTAACACTGGGTACAGTATTCAATGTAACACTCTGGGTACAGTATTCAGTGTAACACTCTGGGTACAGTATTCAGTGTAACACTGGGTACAGTATACAGTGTAACACTGGGTACAGTATTCACTGTAACACTGGGTACATTATTCAGTGTAACACTGGGTACAGTATACAGTGTAACACTCTGGGTACAGTATTCAGTGTAACACTGCGTACAGTATTCAGTGCAACACTGGGTGCAGTATTCAGTGTAACACACTGGGTACAGTATTCAGTGTAACACTGGGTACATTATTCAGTGTAACACTCTGGGTACAGTATTCAGTGTAACACTCTGGGTATAGTATTTAGTGTAAAACTGGGTACATTATTCAATGCAACACATTGGGTGCAGTATTCAGTGTAACACTTGGTACAGTATTCAGTGTAACATTCTGGGTGCAGTATTCAATTTAACACTCTGGGTACAATATTCAGTGTAACACTGGGTACATTATTCAGTGTAACACTCTGGGCACAGTATTTAGTGTAACTCTGGGTGCAGTATTCAGTGTAACACTCTGGGTATAGTATTCAGTGTAACACTGGGTGCAGTATTCAGTGTAACACCCTGGGTACAGTATTCAGTGTATCACTGGGTGCAGTATTCAGTGTAACACTCTGGGTATAGTATTTAGTCTAAAACTGGTTGCAGTATTCATTGTAACACTGGGTACAGTGTTCAGTGTAACACTCTGGGAACAGTATTCAGTGCAACACACTGGGTACAGTATTCAGTGTAAAACTGGGTACAGTATTCATTGTAACACTGGGTACAGTATTATGTGTAACACTGGGTACAGTGTTCAGTGTAACACTCTGGGAACAGTATTCAGTGTAACATACTGGGTACAGTATTCAGTGTAACACTGGGTACAGTATTCATTGTAACACTGGGTACAGTGTTCAGTATAACACTGGGTACAGTATTCAGTGTAACACTCTGGGTGCAGTATTCAGTGTAACACTCTGGGTGCAGTATTCAGTGTAACACTGGGTACCGTATTTAGTGTAACACTGGGTACAGTATTCAGTGTAACACTGGGTACATTATTCAGTGTAACACTCTGGGTGCAGTATTCTGTGTAACACTGGGTACAGTATACAGTGTAACACAGGGTGCAGTATTCAGTGTAACACACTGGGTACAGTATTCAGTGTACCACAGAGTACAGTATTCAGTGTAACACACTGGGTACAGTATTCAGTGTAACACTGTGTACATTATTCAGTGTAACACAGGGTACAGTATTCAGTGTAACACACTGGGTACAGTTTTCAGTGTAACACTGGGTTCAGTATTCAGTGTAACACTGTGTACAGTATTCAGTGTGACACTCTGGGTGCAGTATTCAGTGTAACACTGGGTACCGTATTCAGTGTAACACTCTGGGTGCAGTATTCAGTGTAACACTGGGTACAGTATTCAGTGTAACACTCTGGGTGCAGTATTCAGTGTAACACTGGGTACCGTATTCAGTGTAACGCTGGGTGCAGTATTCAGTGTAACACTGGGTACTGTATTCAGTGTAACACTCTGGGTGCAGTATTCAGTGTAACACTGGGTACAGTATACAGTGTAACACAGGGTACAGTATTCAGTGTAACACACTGGGTACAGTATTCAGTGTAACACTGGGTACAGTATTCAGTGTAACACAGGGTACAGTATTCAGTGTAACACACTGGGTACAGTATTCAGTGTAACAATCTGGGTCCAGTATTCAGTGTAACACAGGGTACCGTTTTTAAAGTCACACTCTTGATAAAGTATTCAGTGTAACACTCTGGGTACAGTATTCAGTGTAACACACTGTGTACAGTATTCAGTGTAACACACTGGGTACAGTATTCAGTGTAACCCTGGGCCCAGTATTCAGTGCAACACGGTGTACAGTATTCAGTGTAACACTGGGTACAGTATTCAGTGTAACACACTGGGTACAGTATTCAGTGTAACACAGGGTACAGTTTTCAGAGTAACACTCTTGGTAAAGTATTCAGTGTAACACTCTGGGTACAGTATTCAGTGTAACACTGGGTACAGTATTCAATGTAACACTCTGGGTACAGTATTCAGTGTAACACTCTGGGTACAGTATTCAGTGTAACACTGGGTACAGTATACAGTGTAACACTGGGTACAGTATTCACTGTAACACTGGGTACATTATTCAGTGTAACACTGGGTACAGTATACAGTGTAACACTCTGGGTACAGTATTCAGTGTAACACTGCGTACAGTATTCAGTGCAACACTGGGTGCAGTATTCAGTGTAACACACTGGGTACAGTATTCAGTGTAACACTGGGTACATTATTCAGTGTAACACTCTGGGTACAGTATTCAGTGTAACACTCTGGGTATAGTATTTAGTGTAAAACTGGGTACATTATTCAATGCAACACATTGGGTGCAGTATTCAGTGTAACACTTGGTACAGTATTCAGTGTAACATTCTGGGTGCAGTATTCAATTTAACACTCTGGGTACAATATTCAGTGTAACACTGGGTACATTATTCAGTGTAACACTCTGGGCACAGTATTTAGTGTAACTCTGGGTGCAGTATTCAGTGTAACACTCTGGGTATAGTATTCAGTGTAACACTGGGTGCAGTATTCAGTGTAACACCCTGGGTACAGTATTCAGTGTATCACTGGGTGCAGTATTCAGTGTAACACTCTGGGTATAGTATTTAGTCTAAAACTGGTTGCAGTATTCATTGTAACACTGGGTACAGTGTTCAGTGTAACACTCTGGGAACAGTATTCAGTGCAACACACTGGGTACAGTATTCAGTGTAAAACTGGGTACAGTATTCATTGTAACACTGGGTACAGTATTCTGTGTAAAACTGGGTACAGTGTTCAGTGTAACACTCTGGGAACAGTATTCAGTGTAACATACTGGGTACAGTATTCAGTGTAACACTGGGTACAGTATTCATTGTAACACTGGGTACAGTGTTCAGTGTAACACTCTGGGTACAGTGTTCAGTGTAACACTGGGTACAGTATTCAGTGTAACACTCTGGGTGCAGTATTCAGTGTAACACTCTGGGTGCAGTATTCAGTGTAACACTGGGTACCGTATTTAGTGTAACACTGGGTACAGTATTCAGTGTAACACTGGGTACATTATTCAGTGTAACACTCTGGGTGCAGTATTCTGTGTAACACTGGGTACAGTATACAGTGTAACACAGGGTGCAGTATTCAGTGTAACACACTGGGTACAGTATTCAGTGTACCACAGAGTACAATATTCAGTGTAACACACTGGGTACAGTATTCAGTGTAACACTGTGTACATTATTCAGTGTAACACAGGGTACAGTATTCAGTGTAACACACTGGGTACAGTTTTCAGTGTAACACTGGGTTCAGTATTCAGTGTAACACTGTGTACAGTATTCAGTGTAACACTCTGGGTACATGATTCAGTGTAACACTGGGTACAGTATTCAGTGCAACACTCTGGGTACATTATTCAGTGCAACACTGGGTGCAGGATTCAGTGAAACACTCGGTACAGTATTCAGTGTAACACTCTGGGTACATTATTCAGTGTAACACTGGGTACAGTATTCAGTGTAACACTCTGGGTACAGTATTCAGTGTAACACTGGGTACAGTATTCAGTGTAACACTGGTTACAGTATTCAGTGTAACACACTGGTACAGTATTCAGTGTAACACTGGGTACATTATTCAGTGTAACACTCTGGGTACAGTATTCAGTGTAACACTGGGTACAATATTCAGTGTAACATTCTGGGTGCAATATTCAATTTAACACTCTGGGTACAGTATTCAGTGTAACACTGGGTACAGTATTCAGTGTAACACTCTGGGTACATTATTCAGTGTAACACTGGGTGCAGTATTCAGTGTAACACTGGGTACAGTATTCAGTGTAACACTGGGTACTGTATTCAGTGTAACACTCTGGGTACAGTGTTCAGTGTGACACTGGGTACAGTATTCAGTGTAACACTCTGGGTGCAGTATTCAGTGTAACACTGGGTACCGTATTTAGTGTAACACTGGGTACAGTATTCAGTGTAACACTGGGTACATTGTTCAGTGTAACACTCTGGGTGCAGTATTCAGTGTAACACTGGGTACAGTATACAGTGTAACACAGGGTGCAGTATTCAGTGTAACACACTGGGTACAGTATTCAGTGTACCACAGAGTACAGTATTCAGTGTAACACACCGGGTACAGTATTCAGTGTAACACTGTGTACATTATTCAGTGTAACACAGGGTACAGTATTCAGTGTAACACACTGGGTACAGTTTTCAGTGTAACACTGGGTACAGTATTCAGTGTAACACTGGGTACAGTATTCAGTGTAACACTCTGGGTACATGATTCAGTGTAACACTGGGTACAGTATTCAGTGTAACACTCTGGGTACATTATTCAGTGCAACACTGGGTACAGGATTCAATGAAACACTGGGTACAGTATTCAGTGTAACACTCTGGGTGCATTATTCAGTGTAACACTGGGTACAGTATTCAGTGTAACACTCTGGGTACAGTATTCAGTGTAACATTCTGGGTGCAATATTCAATTTAACACTCTGGGTACAGTATTCAGTGTAACACTGGGTACAGTATTCAGTGTAACACTCTGGGTATAGTATTCAGTGTAACACACTGGGTACAGTATTCAATTTAACACTGGGTACAGTTTTCAGATTAACACTCTTGGTACAATATTCAGTGTAACACACTAGGTACAGTATACAGTGTAACACTGGGTGCAGTATTCAGTGTAACACTGGGTACAGTATTCAGTGTAACACTCTGGGTACAATATTCAGTGTAACACTGGGGACAGTATTCAGTGTAACACTCTGGGTACAGTATTCAGTGTAACACTGGGTACAGTATTCATTGTAACACTGGGTACAGTGTTCAGTGTAACACTCTGGGATCATTATTCAGTGCAACACACTGGTACAGTATTCATTTTAACACTGGTTACAGTGTTCAGTGTAACACACTGGGTACAGTATTCTCTGTAACACTGGGTGCAGTATTCAGTGTAACACTGGGTACAGGATTCAGTGTAACACTGGGTACTGTATTCACTGTAACACTGGGTACAGTATTCAGTGTAACACAGGGTACAGTATTCAGTGTAACACACTGGGTACAGTATTCAGTGTAACACTCTGGGTTCAATATTCAGTGTAACACACTGGGTACAGTATTCAGTGTAACACTGGGTACAGTTTTCAGTGCAACACAGGGTACAGTATACAGTGTAACACACTGGGTACAGTATTCAGTGTAACACTGTGTACAGTATTCAGTGTAACACATGGTACAGTTTTCAGAGTAACACTCTTGGTACAGTATTCAGTGTAACACCCTGGGTACAGTATTCAGTATAACACTGTGAACAGTATTCAGTGTAACACACTGGGTACAGTATTCATTGTAACACTGGGTACAGTATTCAGTGTAACACGGTGTACAGTATTCAGTGTAACACTGGGTTCAGTATACAGTGTAACACTGGGTACAGTATTCAGTGTAACACAGGGTACAGTATCCAGTGTAACACACTGGGTACAGTATTCATTGTAACACTGTGTACATTATTCAGTGTAACACAGGGTACATTTTTCAGAGTAACACTCTTGGTAAAGTGTTCAGTGTAACACTCTGGGTACAGTATTCAGTGTAACAATGGGTACAGTATTCAGTGTAACACTCTGGGTACAGTATTCAGTGTAACACTGGGTACAGTATACAGTGTAACACTGGGTACAGTATTCAATGTAACACTTGGTACGATATTCAGTTTAACACACTGGGTACAGTATTCAGTGTAACACTGGGTACAGGATTCAGTGTAACACTGGGTATAGTATTCAGTGTAACACTCTGGATACATTATTCAGTGTAACACTGGGTACAGTATTCAGTGTAACACTCTGGGTACATTATTCAGTGTAACACTGGGTACAGGATTCAGTGAAACACTGGGTACAATATTCAGTGTAACACTCTGGGTACATTATTCAGTGTAACACTGGGTAAAGTATTCAGTGTAACACTGGGTGCATTATTCAGTGTAACACTGGGTAGAGTATTCAGTGTAACACTGGGTACAGTATTCAGTGTAACACTGGGTACAGTATTCAGTGTAACATTGGGTATAGTATTTAGTGTAAAACTGGGTACAGTATTCAATGTAAGTCATTGGGTACAGTATTCAGTGTAACACTTGGTACAGTATTCAGTGTAACATTCTGGGTGCAGGATTCAACTTAACACTCTGGGTACAGTATTCAGTGCAACACTGGGTACATTATTCAGTGTAACACTCTGGGTACAGTATTCAGTGTAACTCTGGGTGCAGTATTCAGTGTAACACTCTGGGTACAGTATTCAGTGTAACACCCTGGGTACAGTATTCAGTGTAACACTGGGTGCAGTATTCAGTGTAACACTCTGGGTATAGTATTTAGTCTAAAACTGGGTACAGTATTCATTGTAATACTGGGTACAGTGTTCAGTGTAACACTCTGGGAACAGAATTCAGTGTAACACACTGGGTACAGTATTCAGTGTAAAACTGGGTACAGTATTCATTGTAACACTGGGTACAGTATTCAGTGTAACACTGGGTACAGTGTTCAGTGTAACACTCTGGGTACAGTATTCAGTGTAACACTGGGTACTGTATTCAGTGTAACACTCTGGGTACAGTATTCAGTGTAACATTGGGTACAGTATTCAGTGTAACACTCTGGGTGCAGTATTCAGTGTAACACTGGTACCGTATTCAGTGTAACACTGGGTACAGTATTCAGTGTAACACTGGGTACAATATTCAGTGTAACACACTAGGTACAGTATTCAGTGTAACACAGGGTACATTATTCAGTGTAACACACTGGGTACAGTATTCAGTGTAACACTGGTTACATCATTCAGTGTAACACAGGGTACAGTATTCAGTGTAACACACTGTGTACAGTATTCAGTGTAACAAAGGGTACAGTTTTCAGTGTAACACTGGGTACAGTATTCAGTGTAACACTGGGTACAGTATTCAGTGTAAAACTCTGGGTACAGTATTCAGTGTAACACACTGGGTACAGTATTCAGTGTAACACTGGGTACATTATTCAGTGTAACACTCTGGGTACAGTATTCAGTGTAACACTGGGTACAGTATTCAGTGTAACACTCTGGGTATAGTATTTAGTGTAAAACTGGGTACAGTATTCAATGTAACACATTGGGTACAGTATTCAGTGTAATACTTGGTACAGTATTCAGTGTAACATTCTGGGTGCAATATTCAATTTAACACTCTGGGTACAGTATTCAGTGTAACACTGGGTACAGTATTCAGTGTAACACGGTGTACAGTATTCAGTGTAACACTGGGTACAGTATTCAGTGTAACACAGGGTACAGTATACAGTGTAACACACTGGGTACAGTATTCAGTGTAACACTGTGTACATTATTCAGCGTAACGCAGGGTACAGTTTTCAGAGTAACACTCTTGATAAAGTATTCAGTGTAACACTCTGGGTACAGTATTCAGTGTAACACTGGGTACAGTATTCAGTGTAACACTCTGGGTACAGTATTCAGTGTAACACTGTGTACAGTATACAGTGTAACACTGGGTACAGTATTCAATGTAACACTGGGTACAGTATTCAGTTTAACACACTGGGTACAGGATTCAGTGTAACACTGGGTACAGTAATCAGTGTAACACTCTGGGTACATTATTCAGTGTAACACTGGGTACAGTATTCAGTATAACACTCTGGGTACATTATTCAGTGTAACACTGGGTACAGGATTCAGTGTAACACTGGGTACAGTATTCAGTGTAACACTCTGGGTACATTATTCAGTGTAACACACAGGGTACAGTATTCAGTGTTACACAGGGTACAGTATTCAGTGTAACACACAGGGTACAGTATTCAGTGTTACACAGGGTACAGTATTCAGTGTAACACTCTGGGTACAATATTCAGTGTAACACTGGGTACATTGTTCAGTGTAACACTCTGGGTACAGTATTCAGTGTAACATTGGGTACAGTATTCAGTGTAACACTCTGGGTATAGTATTTAGTGTAAAACTGGGTACAGTATTCAATGTAACACATTGGGTACAGTATTCAGTGTAACATTTGGTACAGTATTCAGTGTAACACTCTGGGTACAGTATTCAGTGTAACACTATGGGTACAGTATTCAGTGTAACACTGTGTACATTATTCAGCGTAACGCAGGGTACAGTTTTCCGAGTAACACTCTTGATAAAGTATTCAGTGTAACACTCTGGGTACAGTATTCAGTGTAACACTGGGTACAGTATTCAGTGTAACACTCTGGGTACAGTATTCAGTGTAACACTGGGTACAGTATACAGTGTAACACTGGGTACAGTATTCAATGTAACACTGGGTACAGTATTCAGTTTAACACACTGGGTATAGTATTTAGTGTAAAACTGGGTACAGTATTCATTGTAACACTGGGCACAGTGTTCAGTGTAACACTCTGGGAACAGTATTCAGTGTAACACACTGGGTACAGTATTCAGTGTAACACTGGGTACAGTATTCAGTGTAACACTCTGGGTACAGTATTCAGTGTAACACTGGGTACAGTATACAGTGTAACACTGGGTACAGTATTCAATGTAACACTGGGTACAGTATTCAGTTTAACACACTGGGTATAGTATTTAGTGTAAAACTGGGTACAGTATTCATTGTAACACTGGGCACAGTGTTCAGTGTAACACTCTGGGAACAGTATTCAGTGTAACACTCTGGGTATAGTATTTAGTGTAAAACTGGGTACAGTATTCAATGTAACACATTGGGTACAGTATTCAGTGTAATACTTGGTACAGTATTCAGTGTAACATTCTGGGTGCAATATTGAATTTAACACTCTGGGTACAGTATTCAGTGTAACACTGGGTACAGTATTCAGTGTAACACACTGGGTACAGTATTCAGTGTAACACACTGGGTACAGTATTCAGTGTAACACTGGGTACTGTATTCAGTGTAACACGGTGTACAGTATTCAGTGTAACACTGGGTACAGTATTCAGTGTAACACACTGGGTACAGTATTCAGTGTAACACTGGGTACAGTATTCAGTGTAACACTCTGGGTACATTATTCAGTGTAACACAGCGTACAGTTTTCAGTGTAACACTGGGTACAGTATTCAGTGTTACACTCTGGGTACATTATTCAGTGTAACACTGGGTACAGTATTCAGTGTAACACTCTGGGTACATTATTCAGTTTAACACTGGGTACAGTATTCAGTGTAACACTCTGGGTATAGTATTTAGTGTAAAACTGGGTACAGTATTCAATGTAACACATTGGGTACAGTATTCAGTGTAATACTTGGTACAGTATTCAGTGTAACATTCTGGGTGCAATATTCAATTTAACACTCTGGGTACAGTATTCAGTGTAACACTGGGTACAGTATTCAGTGTAACACAGGGTACAGTATACAGTGTAACACACTGGGTACAGTATTCAGTGTAACACTGTGTACATTATTCAGCGTAACGCAGGTTACAGTTTTCAGAGTAACACTCTTGATAAAGTATTCAGTGTAACACTCTGGGTACAGTATTCAGTGTAATACTGAGTACAGTATTCAGTGTAACACTCTGGGTACAGTATTCAGTGTAACACTGGGTACAGTATACAGTGTAACACTGGGTACAGTATTCAATGTAACACTGGGTACAGTATTCAGTTTAACACACTGGGTACAGGATTCAGTGTAACACTGGGTACAGTAATCAGTGTAACACTCTGGGTACATTATTCAGTGTAACACTGGGTACAGTATTCAGTATAACACTCTGGGTACATTATTCAGTGTAACACACAGGGTACAGTATTCAGTGTTACACAGGGTACAGTATTCAGTGTAACACACTGGGTACAGTATTCAGTGTAACACTGGGTACAGGATTCAGTGTAACACTCTGGGTACAATATTCAGTGTAACACTGGGTACATTGTTCAGTGTAACACTCTGGGTACAGTATTCAGTGTAACATTGGGTACAGTATTCAGTGTAACACTCTGGGTATAGTATTTAGTGTAAAACTGGGTACAGTATTCAATGTAACACATTGGGTACAGTATTCAGTGTAACATTTGGTACAGTATTCAGTGTAACATTCTGGGTACAGTATTCAGTGTAACACTCTGGGTACATTATTCAGTGTAACAATAGGTACAGTATTCAGTGTAACACTCTGGGTATAGTATTTAGTGTAAAACTGGGTACAGTGTTCAATGTAACACACTGGGTACAATATTCAGTGTAACACTGGGTACATTATTCAGTGTAACACTCTGGGTACAGTATTCAGTGTAACACACTGGGTATAATATTCAGTGTAACACTGGGTACATTATTCAGTGTAACACTCTGGGTACAGTATTCAGTGTACCACTGGGTACAGTATTCAGTGTAACACTCTGGGTATAGTATTTAGTGTAAAACTGGGTACAGTGTTCAATGTAACACATTGGGTACAGTATTCAGTGTAGCACTTGGTACAGTATTCAGTGTAACATTCTGGGTGCAGTATTCAATTTAACACTCTGTGTACAGTATTCAGTGTAACACTCTGGGTATAGTATTTAGTGTAAAACTGGGTACAGTATTCATTGTAACACTGTGCACAGTGTTCAGTGTAACACTCTGGGAACAGTATTCAGTGTAACACACTGGGTACAGTATTCAGTGGAACACTGGGTACAGTATTCAGAGTCACACTCTTGGTACAATATTCAGTGTAACACACTGGGTACAGTATTCAGTGTAACACTGGGAACAGTATTCAGTGTAACACTCTGGGTACAGTATTCAGTTTAACACTGGGAACAGTATTCAGTGTAACACTCTGGGTACATTATTCAGTGTAACACTGGGTACAGGATTCAGTGTAACACTTGGTACAGTATTCAGTGTAACACTCTGGGTACAGTATTCAGTGTAACATGGGTACATTATTCAGTGTAACACTGGGTACAGTATTCAGTGTAACACTCTGGGTATAGTATTTAGTGTAAAACTGGGTACAGTGTTCAATGTAACACACTGGGTACAATATTCAGTGTAACACTGGGTACATTATTCAGTGTAACACTCTGGGTACAGTATTCAGTGTAACACACTGGGTATAATATTCAGTGTAACACTGGGTACATTATTCAGTGTAACACTCTGGGTACAGTATTCAGTGTAACACTGGGTACAGTATTCAGTGTAACACTGGGGACAGTATTCAGTGTAACACTCTGGGTACAGTATTCAGTGTAACACTGTGTACAGTATTCATTGTAACACTGGGTACAGTGTTCAGTGTAACACTCTGGGAACAGTATTCAGTGTAACACACTGGTACAGTATTCATTGTAACACTGGGTACAGTATACAGTGTAACACTGGGTACAGTATTCAATGTAACACTGGGTACAGTATTCAGTTTAACACACTGGGTACAGGATTCAGTGTAACATTGGGTACAGTATTCAGTGTAACAGTCTGGGTACATTATTCAGTGTAACACTGGGTACAGTATTCAGTGTAACACTCTGTGTACATTATTCAGTGTAACACTGGGTACAGGATTCAGTGTAGCACTGGGTACAGTATTCAGTGTAACACTGGGTACAGTATTCAGTGTAACACTGGGTACAGTATTCAGTGTAACACTGGGTACAGTATTCAGTGTAACACTCTGGGTGCAGTATTCAGTGTAACACTGGGTACAGTATACAGTGTAACACAGGGTACAGTATTCAGTGTAACACACTGGGTAGAGTATTCAGTTTAACACTGGGTACAGTATACAGTGTAACACACGGTACAGTATTCAGTGTTAAACACTGGGTACAGTATTCAGTGTAACACACTGGGTACAGTATTCAGTGTAACACAGGTTACAGTATTCAGTGTAACACACTGGGTACATTATTCAGTGTAACACTGTTTACAGCATTCAGTGTAACACAGGGTACAGTTTTCAGTGTAACGCTGGGTACAGTATTCAGTGTAACACTCTGGGTACATTATTCAGTGTAACACTGGGTACAGTATTCAGTGTAACACTCTGGGTACATTATTCAGTGTAACACTGGGTACAGTATTCAGTGTAACACTCTGGGTACATTATTCAGTGTAACACTGGGTACAGTATTCAGTGTAACACTCTGGGTAAATTATTCAGTGTAACACTGGGTACAGGATTCAGTGTAACACTGGGTACAGTATTCAGTGTAACATTCTGGGTACATTATTCAGTGTAACACTGGGTACAGTATTCAGTGTAACACTCTGGGTAAATTATTCAGTGTAACACTGGGTACAGGATTCAGTGTAATACTGGGTACAATATTCAGTGTAACATTCTGGGTACATTATTCAGTGTAACGCTGGGTACAGTATTCAGTGTAACACTCTGGGTACATTATTCAGTGTAACACTGGGTACAGTATTCAGTTTAACACTCTGGGTACATTATTCAGTGTAACACTAGGTACTGGATTCAGTGTAACACTCTGGGTAAATTATTCAGTGTAACACTGGGTACAGGATTCAGTGTAACACTGGGTACAGTATTCAGTGTAACATTCTGGGTACATTATTCAGTGTAACACTGGGTACAGTATTCAGTGTAACACTCTGGGTAACTTATTCAGTGTAACACTGGATACAGGATTCAGTGTAACACTGGGTACAATATTCAGTGTAACATTCTGGGTACATTATTCAGTGTAACGCTGGGTACAGTATTCAGTGTAACACTCTGGGTACATTATTCAGTGTAACACTGGGTACAGTATTCAGTTTAACACTCTGGGTACATTATTCAGTGTAACACTGGGTACAGGATTCAGTGTAACACTGGGTACAGAATTCAGTGTAACATTCTGGGTACATTATTCAATGTAACACTGGGTACAGTATTCAGTGTAACACAATGGGTACAATATTCAGTGTAACACTGGGTACATTATTCAGTGTAACACTGGGGACAGTATTCAGTGTAACTCTGGGTACAGTATTCAGTGTAACACTCTGGGTATAGTATTTAGTGTAAAACTGGGTACAGTATTCAATGTAACACATTGGGTACAGTATTCAGTGTAATACTTGGTACAGTATTCAGTGAAACATTCTGGGTGCAGTATTCAATTTAACACTCTGGGTACAGAATTCAGTGTAACACTGGGTACATAATTCAGTGTAACACTCTGGGTATAGTATTTAGTGTAAAACTGGGTACAGTATTCAGTGTAACACTCTGGGTACAGTATTCATTGTAACACTGGGTACAGTGTTCAGTGTAACACACTGGGTACAGTATTCAGTGTAACACTCGGTACAGTGTTCAGTGTAACACTCTGGGAACAGTATTCAGTGTAACACACTGGTACAGTATTCATTGTAACACTGGGTACAGTGTTCAGTGTAACACACTGGGTACAGTATTCAGTGTAACACACTGGGTACAGTATTCAGTGTAACACAGGGTACAGTATTCAGTGTAACACATGGTACAGTTTTCAGAGTAACACTCTTGGTAAAGTATTCAGTGTAACACTCTGGGTACAGTATTCAGTGTAACACACTGGTACATTATTCATTGTAACACTGGGTACAGTGTTCAGTTTAACACACAGGGTACAGTATTCAGTGTAACACTGGGTGCAGTATTCAGTGTAACACTGGGTACAGTATTTTGTGTAACACTGGGTACTGTATTCAGTGTAACACTGGGTACAGTATAAAGTGTAACACTGGGTACAGTATTCAATGTAACACTGGGTACAGTATTCAGTTTAACACACAGGGTACAGGATTCAGTGAAACACTGGGTACAGTATTCAGTGTAACACTCTGGGTACATTATTCAGTGTAACACTGGGTACAGTATTCAGTGTAACACTGGGTAAAGTATTCAGTGTAACACTCTGGGTACAGTATTCAGTGTAACACTGGGTACAGTATTCAATGTAACACTGGGTACAGTATTCAGTGTAACACTCTGGGTGCAGTATTATGTGTAACACTGGGTACAATATACAGTGTAACACAGGGTACAGTATTCAGTGTAACACACTGGGTACAGTATTCAGTGTAACACTGGGTACAGTATTCAGTGCAACACACTGGGTACAGTATTCAGTGTAACACAGGGTACAGTATTCAGTGTAACACAGGATACAGTTTTCAGTGTAACGCTGGGTACAGTATTCAGTGTAACACTGGGTACAGTATTCAGTGTAACACTCTGGGTACATTATTCAGTGTAACACTGGGTACAGTACTCAGTGTAACACTCTGGGTACATTATTCTGTGTAACACTGGGTACAGGATTCAGTGTAACACTGGGTACAGTATTCAGTGTAACACTCTGGGTACATTATTCAGTGTAACACTGGGTACAGTATTCAGTGTAACACACTGGGTACAGTATTCAGTGTAACACTTGGTACAGTATTAAGAGTAACATTCTGGGTGCAGTATTCAATTTAACACTCTGGGTACAGTATTCAGTGTAACACTCTGGGTACAGTATTCAGTGTAACACTCTGGGTATAGTATTTAGTGTAAAACTGGGTACAGTATTCATTGTAACACTGGGCACAGTGTTCAGTGTAACACTCTGGGAACAGTATTCAGTGTAACACACTGGGTACAGTATTCAGTGGAACACTGGGTACAGTATTCAGAGTAACACTCTTGGTACAATATTCAGTGTAACACACTGGGTACAGTATTCAGTGTAACACACTGGGTACAGTATTCAGTGTCACACTCTGGGTACAGTATTCAGTGTAACAATGGGTACAGTATTCAGTGTAACAATGGGTACAGTATTCAGTGTAACACAGGGTACAGTATTCAGTGTAACACACTGGGTACAGTTTTCAGAGTAACACTCTGGGTACAGTATTCAGTGTAACACACTGGTACAGTATTCATTGGAACACTGGGTACACTGTTCAGTTTAACACACAGGGTACAGTATTCAGTGTAACACTGGGTGCAGTATTCAGTGTAACACTGGGTACAGTATTTAGTGTAACACTCGGTACTGTATTCAGTGTAACACTGGATACAGTATAAAGTGTAATACTGGGTACAGTATTCAATGTAACACTGGGTACAGTATTCAGTTTAACACACTGGGTACAGGATTCAGTGAAACACTGGGTACAGTATTCAGTGTAACACTCTGGGTACATTATTCAGTGTAACACTGGGTACAGTATTCAGTGTAACACTCTGGGTATATTATTCAGTGTAACACTGGGTACAGGATTCAGTGTAACACTGGGTACAGTATTCAGTGTAACACTCTGGGTACATTATTCAGTGTAACACTGGGTAAAGTATTCAGTGTAACACTCTGGGTACAGTATTCAGTGTAACACTGGGTACAGTATTCAATGTAACACTGGGTACAGTATTCAGTGTAACACTCTGGGTGCAGTATTCAGTGTAACACTGGGTACAGTATACAGTGTAACACAGGGTACAGTATTCAGTGTAACACACTGGTACGGTATTCAGTGTAACACTTGGTACATTATTCAGTGTAAACCATTGGGTACAGTATTCAGTGTAACACTGGGTACAGTATTCAGAGTAACACTCTTGGTACAATATTCAGTGTAACACACTGGGTACAGTATTCAGTGTAACACTGGGTACAGTATTCAGTGTAACACTCTGGGTAAAGTATTCAGTGTAACACTGGGGACAATATTCAGTGTAACACTCTGGGTACAGTATTCAGTGTAACACTGGGTACAGTATTCATTGTAACACTGGGTACAGTGTTCAGTGTAACACTCTGGGAACAGTATTCAGTGTAACACACTGGTACAGTATTCATTGTAACACTGGGTACAGTGTTCAGTGTAACACACTGGGTACAGTATTCAGTGTAACACTGGGTACTGTATTCAGTGTAACACTGGGTACTGTATTCAGTGTAACACTAGGTACAGTATTCAGTGTAACACTGGGTACAGTATTCAGTGTAACACTCTGGGTGCAATATTCAGTGTAACACTGGGTACATTATACAGTGTAACACTGGGTACAGTAGTCAATGTAACAATGGGTACAGTATTCAGTGTAACACTGGGTGCAGTATTCAGTGTAACACTGGGTACAGTATTCAGAGTAACACTCTTGGTAATGTATTCAGTGTAACACTGGGTGCAATATTCAGTGTAACACTGGGTACAGTATTCAGTGTAACACTGGGGACAGGATTCAGTGTAACACTGGGTACAGTATTTAGTGTAACACTCTGGGTACATTATTCAGTGTAACACTGGGTACAGTATTCAGTGTAACACACTGGGTACAGTATTCAGTGTATCACACGGGGTACAGTATTCAGTGTAACACTGGGTACAGTATTCAGTGTAACACTGGGTACAGTATTCAGTGTAACACAGGGTACAGTATTCAATGTAACACTGGGTACAGTATTCAGTGTAACACACTGGGTACAGTATTCAGTGTAAGACTGGGTGCAGTATTCAGTGTAACACTGGGTACAGTATTCAGTGTAACACTGGTTACAGTATTCAGAGTAACACTGGGTACAGTATTCAGTGTAACACTCTGTGTACATTATTCAGTGTAACACTGGGTACAGGATTCAGTGTAACACTCTGGGTACATTATTCAGTGTAACACTCTGGGTACATTATTCAGTGTAACACTGGGTACAGTATTCAGTGTAACACTCTGGGTACAGTATTCAGTGTAACACTGGGTACAGTATTCAGTGTAACACTGGGTACAGTATTCAGTGTAACACTCTGGGTGCAGTATTCAGTGTAACACTGGGTACAGTATACAGTGTAACACAGGGTACAGTATTCAGTGTAACACACTGGGTAGAGTATTCAGTTTAACACTGGGTACAGTATACAGTGTAACACACGGTACAGTATTCAGTGTAAAACACTGGGTACAGTATTCAGTGTAACACACTGGGTACAGTATTCAGTGTAACACAGGTTACAGTATTCAGTGTAACACACTGGGTACATTATTCAGTGTAACACTGTTTACAGCATTCAGTGTAACACAGGGTACAGTTTTCAGTGTAACGCTGGGTACAGTATTCAGTGTAACACTCTGGGTACATTATTCAGTGTGACACTGGGTACAGTATTCAGTGTAACACTCTGGGTACATTATTCAGTGTAACACTGGGTACAGTATTCAGTGTAACACTCTGGGTACATTATTCAGTGTAACACTGGGTACAGTATTCAGTGTAACACTCTGGGTAAATTATTCAGTGTAACACTGGGTACAGGATTCAGTGTAACACTGGGTACAGTATTCAGTGTAACATTCTGGGTACATTATTCAGTGTAACACTGGGTACAGTATTCAGTGTAACACTCTGGGTAAATTATTCAGTGTAACACTGGGTACAGGATTCAGTGTAACACTGGGTACAATATTCAGTGTAACATTCTGGGTACATTATTCAGTGTAACGCTGGGTACAGTATTCAGTGTAACACTCTGGGTACATTATTCAGTGTAACACTGGGTACAGTATTCAGTTTAACACTCTGGGTACATTATTCAGTGTAACACTCGGTACTGGATTCAGTGTAACACTCTGGGTAAATTATTCAGTGTAACACTGGGTACAGGATTCAGTGTAACACTGGGTACAGTATTCAGTGTAACATTCTGGGTACATTATTCAGTGTAACACTGGGTACAGTATTCAGTGTAACACTCTGGGTAACTTATTCAGTGTAACACTGGATACAGGATTCAGTGTAACACTGGGTACAATATTCAGTGTAACATTCTGGGTACATTATTCAGTGTAACGCTGGGTACAGTATTCAGTGTAACACTCTGGGTACATTATTCAGTGTAACACTGGGTACAGTATTCAGTTTAACACTCTGGGTACATTATTCAGTGTAACACTGGGTACAGTATTCAGTGTAACACTCTGGGTAAATTATTCAGTGTAACACTGGGTACAGGATTCAGTGTAACACTGGGTACAGAATTCAGTGTAACATTCTGGGTACATTATTCAATGTAACACTGGGTACAGTATTCAGTTTAACACTCTGGGTACAGTATTCAGTGTAACATGGGTACAGTATTCAGTGTAACACAATGGGTACAATATTCAGTGTAACACTGGGTACATTATTCAGTGTAACACTCTGGGTACAGTATTCAGTGTAACACTGGGTACAGTATTCAGTGTAACACTGGGTACAGTATTCAGTGTAACACTCTGGGTATAGTATTTAGTGTAAAACTGGGTACAGTATTCAATGTAACACATTGGGTACAGTATTCAGTGAAACACTTGGTACAGTATTCAGTGTAACATTCTGGGTGCAGTATTCAATTTAACACTCTGGGTACAGAATTCAGTGTAACACTGGGTACATTATTCAGTGTAACACTCTGGGTATAGTATTTAGTGTAAAACTGGGTACAGTATTCAGTGTAACACTCTGGGTACAGTATTCATTGTAACACTGGGTACAGTGTTCAGTGTAACACACTGGGTACAGTATTCAGTGTAACACTGGGTACAGTGTTCAGTGTAACACTCTGGGAACAGTATTCAGTGTAACACACTGGTACAGTATTCATTGTAACACTGGGTACAGTGTTCAGTGTAACACACTGGGTACAGTATTCAGTGTAACATTGGGTACAGTATTCAGTGTAACACTGGGTACAGTATTCAGTGTAACACACTGGGTAGAGTATTCAGTGTAACACTGGGTACAGTATTCAGTGTAACACAGGGTACAGTATTCAGTGTAACACATGGTACAGTTTTCAGAGTAACACTCTTGGTAAAGTATTCAGTGTAACACTCTGGGTACAGTATTCAGTGTAACACACTGGTACATTATTCATTGTAACACTGGGTACAGTGTTCAGTTTAACACACAGGGTACAGTATTCAGTGTAACACTGGGTGCAGTATTCAGTGTAAAACTGGGTACAGTATAAAGTGTAACACTGGGTACAGTATTCAATGTAACACTGGGTACAGTATTCAGTTTAACACACAGGGTACAGGATTCAGTGAAACACTGGGTACAGTATTCAGTGTAACACTCTGGGTACATTGTTCAGTGTAACACTGGATACAGTATTCAGTGTAACACTCTGAGTATATTATTCAGTGTAACACTGGGTACAGGATTCAGTGTAACACTGGGTACAGTATTCAGTGTAACACACTGGTACAGTATTCATTGTAACACTGGGTACACTGTTCAGTTTAACACACAGGGTACAGTATTCAGTGTAACACTGGGTGCAGTATTCAGTGTAACACTGGGTACAGTATTTAGTGTAACACTGGGTACTGTATTCAGTGTAACACTGGATACAGTATAAAGTGTAATACTGGGTACAGTATTCAATGTAACACTGGGTACAGTATTCAGTTTAACACACTGGGTACAGGATTCAGTGAAACACTGGGTACAGTATTCAGTGTAACACTCTGGGTACATTATTCAGTGTAACACAGGGTACAGTATTCAGTGTAACACTCTGGGTATATTATTCAGTGTAACACTGGGTACAGGATTCAGTGTAACACTGGGTACAGTATTCAGTGTCACACTCTGGGTACATTATTCAGTGTAACACTGGGTACAGTATACAGTGTAACACAGGGTACAGTATTCAGTGTAACACACTGGTACGGTATTCAGTGTAACACTTGGTACATTATTCAGTGTAAACCATTGGGTACAGTATTCATTGGAACACTGGGTACAGTATTCAGAGTAACACTCTTGGTACAGTATTCAGTGTAACACTCTGGGTAAAGTATTCAGTGTAACACTGGGGACAATATTCAGTGTAACACTCTGGGTACAGTATTCAGTGTAACACTGGGTACAGTATTCATTGTAACACTGGGTACAGTGTTCAGTGTAACACTCTGGGAACAGTATTCAGTGTAACACACTGGTACAGTATTCATTGTAACACTGGGTACAGTGTTCAGTGTAACACACTGGGTACATTATTCAGTGTAACACTGGGTGCAGTATTCAGTGTAACACTGGGTACATTATACAGTGTAACACTGGGTACAGTAGTCAATGTAACACTGGGTACAGTATTCAGTGTAACACTCTGGGTACATTATTCAGTGTAACACTGGGTACAGTATTCAGTGTAACACACTGGGTACAGTATTCAGTGTATCACACGGGGTACAGTATTCAGTGTAACACTGGGTACAGTATTCAGTGTAACACTGGGTACAGTATTCAGTGCAACACACTGGGTACAGTATTCAGTGTATCACACTGGGTACAGTATTCAGTGTAACACTGGGTACAGTATTCAGTGTAACACAGGTTACAGTATTCAGTGTAACACACTGGGTACAGTATTCAGTGTATCACACTGGGTACAGTATTCAGTGTAACACTGGGTACAGTATTTAGTGTAACACTCTAGGTACATTATTCAGTGTAACACTGGGTACAGTATTCAGTGTAACACACTGGGTACAGTATTCAGTGTATCACACGGGGTACAGTATTTAGTGTAACACTCTAGGTACATTATTCAGTGTAACACTGGGTACAGTATTCAGTGTAACACTGGGTACAGTATTCAGTGCAACATACTGGGTACAGTATTCAGTGTATCACACTGGGTACAGTATTCAGTGTAACACTGGGTACAGTATTCAGTGTAACACAGGTTACAGTATTCAGTGTAACACACTGGGTGCAGTATTCAGTGTAACACTGTGTACAGTATTCAGTGTAACACTCTAGGTACATTATTCAGTGTAACACTGGGTACAGTATTCAGTGTAACACAGGGTACCATATTCAATGTAACACTGGGTACAGTATTCAGTGTAAGACTGGGTGCAGTATTCAGTGTAACACTGGGTACAGTATTCAGTGTAACACTGGTTACAGTATTCAGAGTAACACTCTTGGTAATGTATTCAGTGTAACATTGGGTGCAGTATTCAGTGTAACACTGGGTACAGTATTCAGTGTAACACTGGGGACAGGATTCAGTGTAACACTGGGTACAGTATTTAGTGTAACACTCTGGGTACATTATTCAGTGTAACACTGGGTACAGTATTCAGTGTAACACACTGGGTACAGTATTCAGTGTATCACACTGGGTACAGTATTCAGTGTAACACTGGGTACAGTATTCAGTGCAACACACTGGGAACAGTATTCAGTGTATCACACAGGGTACAGTATTCAGTGTAACACTGGGTACAGTATTCAGTGTAACACAGGTTACAGTATTCAGTGTAACACACTGGGTGCAGTATTCAGTGTAACACTGTGTACAGTATTCAGTGTAACACAGGGTACAGTTTTGAGTGTAACACTGGGTACAGTATTCAGTGTAACACAGGGTACAGTATTCAGTGTAACACTGGGAACAGTATTCAGAGTAACACTCTTGGTAAACTATTCACTGTAACACTCTGGGTACAGTATTCAGTGTAACACTGGGTACAGTATTCAGTGTAACACTCTGGGTACAGTATTCAGTGTAACACTGGGTACAGTATTCAATGTAACACTGGGTACAGTATTTAGTGTAACAATCTGGGTACATTATTCAGTGTAACACTGCGTACAGTATTCAAAGTAACACTCTGGGTACATTATTCAGTGTAACACTGGGTACCGTATTCAGTGTAACACTGGGTACAGTATTCAGTGTAACACTGGGTACAGTATTCAGTGTAACACAGGGTACAGTATTCAGTGTAACACACTGGGTACAGTATTCAGTGTAACACTCTGGGTACAGAATTCAGTGTAACACTAGGTACAGTATTCAGTGTAACACTCTGGGTATCGTATTTAGCGTAAAACTGGGTACAGTATTCATTGTAACACTGGGCACAGTGTTCAGTGTAACACTCTGGGAACAGTATTCAGTGTAACACACTGGGTACTGTATTCAGTGGAACACTGGGTACAGTATTCAGAGTAACACTCTTGGTACAATATACAGTGTAACACACTGGGTACAGTATTCAGTGTAACACTGGGTACAGTATTCAGAGTAACACTCTGGGTACAGTATTCAGTATAACACTGCGGACAATATTCAGTGTAACACTCTGGGTACAGTATTCAGTGCAACACTGGGTAGAGTATTCATTGTAACATTGGGTACAGTGTTCAGTGTAACACTCTGGGAACAGTATTCAGTGTAACACACTGGTACAGTATTCATTGTAACACTGGGTACAGTGTTCAGTGTAACACACTGTGTACAGTATTCAGTGTAACACTGGGTACAGTATTCATTGTAACACTGGGTACAGTATTCAGTGTAACACTGGGTACAGTATTCAGTGTAACACTGGGTACAGTATTCAATGTAACACTCTGGGTGCAGTATTCAGTGTAACAATGGGTACCGTATTCAGTGTAACACTGGGTACAGTATTCAGTTTAACACTGGGTACAGTATTCAGTGTAACACTCTGGGTGCAGTATTCTGTGTAACACTGGGTACAGTATACAGTGTAACACTGGGTACAGTATTCAATGTAACACTGGGTACAGTATTCAGTGTAACACACTGGGTACAGTATTCAGTGTAACACAGGGTACAGTATTCAGTGTAACACACTGGGTACAGTATTCAGTGTAACACTCTGGGTACAGAATTCAGTGTAACACTAGGTACAGTATTCAGTGTAACACTCTGGGTATAGTATTTAGCGTAAAACTGGGTACAGTATTCATTGTAACACTGGGCACAGTGTTCAGTGTAACACTCTGGGAACAGTATTCAGTGTAACACACTGGGTACTGTATTCAGTGGAACACTGGGTACAGTATTCAGAGTAACACTCTTGGTACAATATACAGTGTAACACACTGGGTACAGTATTCAGTGTAACACTGGGTACAGTATTCAGAGTAACACTCTGGGTACAGTATTCAGTATAACACTGCGGACAATATTCAGTGTAACACTCTGGGTACAGTATTCAGTGCAACACTGGGTAGAGTATTCATTGTAACATTGGGTACAGTGTTCAGTGTAACACTCTGGGAACAGTATTCAGTGTAACACACTGGTACAGTATTCATTGTAACACTGGGTACAGTGTTCAGTGTAACACACTGTGTACAGTATTCAGTGTAACACTGGGTACAGTATTCATTGTAACACTGGGTACAGTATTCAGTGTAACACTGGGTACAGTATTCAGTGTAACACTGGGTACAGTATTCAATGTAACACTCTGGGTGCAGTATTCAGTGTAACAATGGGTACCGTATTCAGTGTAACACTGGGTACAGTATTCAGTTTAACACTGGGTACAGTATTCAGTGTAACACTCTGGGTGCAGTATTCTGTGTAACACTGGGTACAGTATACAGTGTAACACTGGGTACAGTATTCAATGTAACACTGGGTACAGTATTCAGTGTAACACACTGGGTACAGTATTCAGTGTAACACTTGGTACAGTATTCAGTGTAACATTCTGGGTGCAGTATTCAATTTAACACTCTGGGTGCAGTATTCAGAGTAACACTCTTGGTACAATATTCAGTGTAACACACTGGGTACAGTATTCAGTGTAACACTGGGTACAGTATTCAGTGTAACACTCTGGGTAAAGTATTCAGTGTAACACTGGGGACAATATTCAGTGTAACACTCTGGGTACAGTATTCAGTGTAACACTGGGTACAGTATTCATTGTAACACTGGGTACAGTGTTCAATGTAACACTCTGGGAACAGTATTCAGTGTAACACACTGGTACAGTATTCATTGTAACACTGGGTACAGTGTTCAGTGTAACACACTGGGTACAGTATTCAGTGTAACACTGGGTACTGTATTCAGTGTAACACTGGGTACAGTATTCAGTGTAACACTAGGTACAGTATTCAGTGTAACACTGGGTACAGTATTCAGTGTAACACTCTGGGTGCAGTATTCAGTGTAACACTGGGTACATTATACAGTGTAACACTGGGTACAGTAGTCAATGTAACACTGGGTACAGTATTCAGTGTAACACACTGGGTACAGTATTCAATGTAACACTGGGTGCAGTATTCAGTGTAACACTGGGTACAGTATTCAGTGTAACACTGGTTACAGTATTCAGAGTAACACTCTTGGTAATGTATTCAGTGTAACACTGGGTACAGTATTCAGTGTAACACTGGGGACAGGATTCAGTGTAACACTGGGTACAGTATTTAGTGTAACACTCTGGGTACATTATTCAGTGTAACACTGGGTACAGTATTCAGTGTAACACACTGGGTACAGTATTCAGTGTATCACACGGGGTACAGTATTCAGTGTAACACTGGGTACAGTATTCAGTGTAACACTGGGTACAGTATTCAGTGCAACACACTGGGTACAGTATTCAGTGTAACACACTGGGTACAGTATTCAGTGTATCACACTGGGTACATTATTCAGTGTAACACTGGGTACAGTATTCAGTGCAACACACTGGGTACAGTATTCAGTGTATCACACTGGGTACAGTATTCAGTGTATCACACTGGGTACAGTATTCAGTGTAACACAGGTTACAGTATTCAGTGTAACACACTGGGTACAGTATTCAGTGTATCACACTGGGTACAGTATTCAGTGTAACACTGGGTACAGTATTTAGTGTAAGACTCTAGGTACTTTATTCAGTGTAACACTGGGTACAGTATTCAGTGTAACACACTGGGTACATTATTCAGTGTATCACACGGGGTACAGTATTCAGTGTAACACTGGGTACAGTATTCAGTGTAACACTGGGTACAGTATTCAGTGCAACATACTGGGTACAGTATTCAGTGTATCACACTGGGTACAGTATTCAGTGTAACACTGGGTACAGTATTCAGTGTAACACAGGTTACAGTATTCAGTGTAACCCACTGGGTGCAGTATTCAGTGTAACACTGTGTACAGTATTCAGTGTAACACTGGGTACAGTATTCAGTGTAACACTGGGTACAGTATTCAGTGTAAGACTGGGTGCAGTATTCAGTGTAACACTGGGTACAGTATTCAGTGTAACACTGGTTACAGTATTCAGAGTAACACTCTTGGTAATGTATTCAGTGTAACATTGGGTGCAGTATTCAGTGTAACACTGGGTACAGTATTCAGTGTAACACTGGGGACAGGATTCAGTGTAACACTGGGTACAGTATTTAGTGTAACACTCTGGGTACATTATTCAGTGTAACACTGGGTACAGTATTCAGTGTAACACACTGGGTACAGTATTCAGTGTATCACACTGGGTACAGTATTCAGTGTAACACTGGGTACAGTATTCAGTGTAACACTGGGTACAGTATTCAGTGCAACACACTGGGTACAGTATTCAGTGTATCACACAGGGTACAGTATTCAGTGTAACACTAGGTACAGTATTCAGTGTAACACAGGTTACAGTATTCAGTGTAACACACTGGGTGCAGTATTCAGTGTAACACTGTGTACAGTATTCAGTGTAACACAGGGTACAGTTTTGAGTGTAACACTGGGTACAGTATTCAGTGTAACACAGGGTACAGTATTCAGTGTAACACTGGGAACAGTATTCAGAGTAACACTCTTGGTAAACTATTCACTGTAACACTCTGGGTACAGTATTCAGTGTAACACTGGGTACAGTATTCAGTATAACACTCTGGGTACAGTATTCAGTGAAACACTGGGTACAGTATTCAATGTAACACTGGGTACAGTATTTAGTGTAACAATCTGGGTACATTATTCAGTGTAACACTGCGTACAGTATTCAAAGTAACACTCTGGGTACATTATTCAGTGTAACACTGGGTACCGTATTCAGTGTAACACTGGGTACAGTATTCAGTGTAACACTGGGTACAGTATTCAGTGTAACACTCTGGGTACAGTATTCAGTGTATCACACTGGGTACAGTATTCAGTATAACACTGGGTACAGTATTCAGTGTAACACAGGGTACAGTATTCAGTGTAACACACTGTGTACAGTATTCAGTGTAACACTCTGGGTACAGAATTCAGTGTAACACTAGGTACAGTATTCAGTGTAACACTCTGGGTATAGTATTTAGCGTAAAACTGGGTACAGTATTCATTGTAACACTGGGCACAGTGTTCAGTGTAACACTCTGGGAACAGTATTCAGTGTAACACTCTGGGTACAGTATTCAGTATAACACTGCGGACAATATTCAGTGTAACACTCTGGGTACAGTATTCAGTGCAACACTGGGTAGAGTATTCATTGTAACATTGGGTACAGTGTTCAGTGTAACACTCTGGGAACAGTATTCAGTGTAACACACTGGTACAGTATTCATTGTAACACTGGGTACAGTGTTCAGTGTAACACACTGTGTACAGTATTCAGTGTAACACTGGGTACAGTATTCATTGTAACACTGGGTACAGTATTCAGTGTAACACTGGGTACAGTATTCAGTGTAACACTGGGTACAGTATTCAGTGTAACACTCTGGGTGCAGTATTCGGTGTAACAATGGGTACCGTATTCAGTGTAACAATGGGTACAGTATTCAGTTTAACACTGGGTACAGTATTCAGTGTAACACTCTGGGTGCAGTATTCTGTGTAACACTGGGTACAGTATACAGTGTAACACTGTTTACAGTATTCAATGTAACACTGGGTACAGTATTCAGTGTAACACACTGGGTACAGTATTCAGTGTAACACTTGGTACAGTATTCAGTGTAACATTCTGGGTGCAGTATTCAATTTAACACTCTGGGTGCAGTATTCAGTGTAACACTGGGTACAGTATTCAGTGTATCACACTGGGTGCAGTATTCAGTGTATCACACTGGGTGCAGTATTCAGTTTAACACTGGGTACAGTATTCAGTGTAACACAGGGTACAGTACTCAGTGTAACATACTGGGCACAGTATTCAGTGTAACACTGGGTACAGTATTCAGTGTAACACAGGGTACAGTATTCAGTGTAACACTGGGTACAGTATTCAGTGTAACACAGGATACAGTATTCAGTGCATCACACTGGGTACAATATTCAGAGTAACACTCTTGGTAAACTATTCAGTGTAACACTCTGGGTACAGTATTCAGTGTAACACTGGGTACAGCATTCATTGTAACGCTGGGTACAGTGTTCAGTGTAACACTCTGGGAACAGTATTCAGTGTAACACACTGGTACAGTATTTAGTGTAAAACTGGGTACACTATTCAGTGTAACACATTGGGTACAGTATTCAGTGTAACACTTGGTACAGTATTCAGTGTAACATTCTGGGTGCAGTATTCAATTTAACACTCTGGGTACAGTATTCAGTGTAACACTTTGGGAACAGTATTCAGTGTAACACACTGGGCACAGTATTCAGTGGAACACTGGGTACAGTATTCAGAGTAACACTCTTGGTACAATATTCAGTGTAACACACTGGATACAGTATTCAGTGTAACACTGGGTACAGTATTCAGTGTAACACTCTGGGTACAGTATTCAGTGTAACACTGGGGACAATATTCAGTGTAACACTCTGGGTACAGTATTCAGTGTAACACTGGGTACAGTATTCATTGTAACACTGGGTACAGTGTTCAGTGTAACACTCTGGGAACAGTATTCAGTGCAACACACTGGGCACAATATTCAGTGTAACACTGGGTACAGTATTCATTGTAACACTGGGTACAGTGTTCAGTGTAACACTCTGGGAACAGTATTCAGTGTAACACATTGGTACAGTATTCATTGTAACACTGGGTACAATGTTCAGTGTCACACACTGGGTACAGTATTCAGTGTAACACTGGGTGCAGTATTCAGTGTAACACTGGGTACAGTATTCAGTGTAACACTGGGTACAGTATTCAATGTAACACTGGATACTGTATTCAGTGTAACATTGGGTACAGTATTCAGTGTAACACTCTGGGTATAGTATTTAGTGTAAAACTGGGTACAGTATTCAATGTAACAATCTGGGTATAGTATTTAGTGTAACACTGGGTACAGTATTCAGTGTAACACTGGGTGCAGTATTCAGTGTAACACTGGGTACAGTATTCAGTGTAACATTTGGTACAGTATTCAGTGTAACACACTGGGTACAGTATTCAGTGTAACACTGGGTACAGTATTCAGTGTAACACTCTGGGTATAGTATTTAGTGTAAAACTGGGTACAGTATTCATTGTAACACTGGGCACAGTGTTCAGTGTAACACTCTGGGAACAGTATTCAGTGTAACACACTGGTTACAGTATTCAGTGGAACACTGGGTACAGTATTCAGAGTAACACTCTTGGTACAATATTCAGTGTAACACACTGGGCACAGTATTCAGTGTAACACTGGGTACAGTATTCAGTGTAACACAGGGTACAGTTTTCAGTGTAACGCTGGGTACAGTATTCAGTGTAACACTGGGTACAGTATTCAGTGTAACACTCTGGGTACATTATTCAGTGTTACACTGGGTACAGTATTCAGTATAACACTCTGGGTACATTATTCAGTTTAGCACTGGGTACAGGATTCAGTGTAACACTGGGTACAGTATTCAGTGTAACACACTGGGTACATTATTCAGTGTAACACTGGGTACAGTATTCAGTGTAACACTCTGGGTACAGTATTCAGTGTAACATGGGTACATTATTCAGTGTAACACTGGGTACAGTATTCAGTGTAACACACTGGGTACAATATTCAGTGTAACACTGGGTACAGTTTTCAGTGTAACACTGGGTACAGTATTCAGTGTAACACTCTGGGTATAGTATTTAGTGTAAAACTGGGTACAATATTCAATGTAACACATTGGGTACAGTATTCAGTGTAACACTTGGTACAGTATTCAGTGTAACATTCTGCGTGCAGTATTTAATTTAACACTCTGGGTACAGTATTCAGTGTAACATTCTGGGTACATTATTCAGTGTAACACTGGGTACAGCATTCAGCGTAACACTCTGGGTATAGTATTTAGTGTGAAACTGGGTACAGTATGCATTGAAACACTGGGCACAGTATTCAGTGTAACACACTGGGTACAGTATTCAGTGTAACACTGGGTACAGTATTCAGATGTAACACTCTGGGTACATTATTCAGTGTAACAATGGGTACAGTATTCAGTGTAACACTCTGGGTACATTATTCAGTGTAACACTCTGGGTACAGGATTCAGTGTAACACTGGGTACAGTATTCAGTGTAACACTCTGGGTACATTATTCAGTGTAACACTTGGTACATTATTCAGTGTAACACACTGGGTACAATATTCAGTGTAACACTGGGTACATTATTCAGTGTAACACTCTGGGTACAGTATTCAGTGTAACATTCTGGGTGCAGTATTCAATTTAACACTCTGGGTACAGTATTCAGTGTAACACTCTGGTTACATTATTCAGTGTAACAATGGGTACAGTATTCTGTGTAACACTCTGGGTACATTATTCAGTGTAACACTGGGTACAGGATTCAGTGTAACACTGGGTACAGTATTCAGTGTAACACTCTGGGTACATTATTCAGTGTAACACTTGGGACATTATTCAGTGTAACACTCTGGGTACAGTATTCAGTGTAACATTCTGGGTGCAGTATTCAATTTAACACTCTGGGTACATTATTCAGTGTAACACTGGGCACAGTGTTCAGTGTAACACTCTGGGAACAGTAGTTAGTGCAACACACTGGGTACAGTATTCAGTGGAACACTGGGTACAGTATTCAGAGTAACACTCTTGGTACAATATTCAGTTTAACACTGGGGACAGTATTCAGTGTAACACTCTGGGTACAGTATTCAGTGTAACACTGGGTACAGTATTTATTGTAACACTGGGCACAGTGTTCAGTGTAACACTCTGGGAAAAGTATTCAGTGTAACACACTGGGTACAATATTCAGTGTAACACTGGGTACAGTATTCAGTGTAACACTCTGGGTACAGTATTCAGTTTAACACTGGGGACAGTATTCAGTGTAACACTCTGGGTACAGTATTCAGTGTAACACTGGGTACAGTATTCATTGTAACACTGGGTACAGTGTTCAGTGTAACACTCTGGGAACAGTATTCAGTGCAACACACTGGTACAGTATTCAGTTTAACACTGGGTACAGTATTCAGTGTAACACTGGGTACAGTATTCAGTGTAACACTGGGTACAGTATTCAGTGTAACACAGGGTACAGTATTCAGTGTATCACACTGGGTACAATATTCAGAGTAACACTCTTGGTAAACTATTCAGTGTAACACTCTGGGTACAGTATTCAGTGTAACACTGGGTACAGCATTCATTGTAACGCTGGGTACAGTATTCAGTGTAACACTCTGGGAACAGTATTCAGTGTAACACTGGGTACAGTATTTATTGTAACACTGGGCACAGTGTTCAGTGTAACACTCTGGGAAAAGTATTCAGTGTAACACACTGGGTACAATATTCAGTGTAACACTGGGTACAGTATTCAGTGTAACACTCTGGGTACAGTATTCAGTTTAACACTGGGGACAGTATTCAGTGTAACACTCTGGGTACAGTATTCAGTGTAACACTGGGTACAGTATTCATTGTAACACTGGGTACAGTGTTCAGTGTAACACTCTGGGAACAGTATTCAGTGCAACACACTGGTACAGTATTCAGTTTAACACTGGGTACAGTATTCAGTGTAACACTGGGTACAGTATTCAGTGTATCACACTGGGTACAATATTCAGAGTAACACTCTTGGTAAACTATTCAGTGTAACACTCTGGGTACAGTATTCAGTGTAACACTGGGTACAGCATTCATTGTAACGCTGGGTACAGTGTTCAGTGTAACACTCTGGGAACAGTATTCAGTGTAACACACTGGTGCAGTATCTGGTGTAAAACTGGGTACAGTATTCAGTGTAACACATTGGGTACAGTATTCAGTGTAACACTTGGTACAGTATTCAGTGTAACATTCTGGGTGCAGTATTCAATTTAACACTCTGCGTACAGTATTCAGTGTAACACTCTGGGAACAGTATTCAGTGTAACACACTGGGCACAGTATTCAGTGGAACACTGGGTACAGTATTCAGAGTAACACTCTGGGTACAGTATTCAGTGTAACACTGGGGACAATATTCAGTGTAACACTCTGGGTACAGTATTCAGTGTAACACTGGGTACAGTATTCATTGTAACACTGGGTACAGTGTTCAGTGTAACAGTCTGGGAACAGTATTCAGTGTAACACATTGGTACAGTATTCATTGTAACACTGGGTACAATGTTCAGTGTAACACACTGGGTACAGTATTCAGTGTAACACTGGGTGCAGTATTCAGTGCAACACTCTGGATACATTATTCAGTGTAACACTGGGTGCAGTATTCAGTGTAACACTGGGTACAGTATTTAGTGAAAAACACTGGGTGCAGTATTCAGTGCAACACTCTGGATACATTATTCAGTGTAACACTGGGTACAGTATTCAATGTAACACTGGGTACAGTATTCAGTGTAACACACTGGGGACAGTATTCAGTTTAACACACTGGGTACAGTATTCAGTGTAACAAACTGGGTACAGTGTTCTGTGTAACACTCTGGGTACAATATTCAGTGTAACAACCGGTACAGTATTCAGTGTAACACTGGGTACAATATACAGTGTAACACTCTGGGTACAGTATTCATTGTAACACTGGGTACAATATTCAGTGTAACAATCTGGGTACAGTATTCAGTGTAACACTGGGTACAGTATTCAGTGTAACACTGAGTACAGTATTCAGTGTAAACTGGGGACAATATTCAGTGTAACACTCTGGGTACAGTATTCAGTGCAACACTCTGGGTACAGTATTCAGTGTAACACTGGGTTCAGTGTTCAGTGTAACACTGGGTACAGTATTCAGTGTAACACTCCGGGTAGAGTATTCAGTGTAACACTGGGTACAGTATTCAGTGTAACACTCTGGGTACAGTATTCAGTGTAACACTGGGTACAGTAGTCATTGCAACACTGGGTACAGTGTTCAGTGTAACACTCTGGGAACAGTATTCAGTGTAACACACTGGGTACAATATTCAGTGTAACACTGGGTACATTATTCAGTGCAACACACAGGTAAAGTATTCAGTGTAACACTGGGTACAGTATACAGTGTAACACTCTGCATACAGTATTCAGTGTAACACTGGGTACAGTATACAGTGTAACACTGGGTACAGTATTCAATGTAACACTGGGTACATTATACAGTGTAACACTCTGGGTACAGTATTCAGTGTAACACTGGGTACAGTATTCATTGCAACACAATGGGTACAGTATTCAGTGTAGCACACTGGGTACAGGATTCAGTGTAACAGTGGTTACAGTATTCAGTGTAACACACTGGGTACAGTATTCAGTGTAACACTGGGTATAATATTCAGTGTAACAGACTATGTACAGTATTCATTGTAACACTGGGTACAATATTCACTGTAACACTGGGTACAGTATTCAGTGTAACACTCTGGGTACATTATTCAGTGTAACACTGGGTACAATATTCAGTGTAACACTGGGTACAGTATTCAGAGTAACACTCTTGGTAAGTATTCAGTGTAACACTGGATACTGTATACAGTGTAACACTGGGTACAGTATTCAATGTAACACTGGGTACAGTATTCAGTGTAACAGTTGGTACATTATACAGTGTAACACTCTGGGTACATTATTCAGTGTAACACTGGGTACAGTAGTCATTGCAACACACTGGGTACAGTATTCAGTGTAGCACACTGGGTACAGGATTCAGTGTAACACTGGGTACAGTATTCAGTGTAACACACTGGTTAGAGTATTCAGTGTAACACTGGGTACAATATACAGTGTAACACACTATGTACAGTATTCAGTGTAACACTGGGTACAGTATTCAGTGTAACACACTGGGTACAGTATTCATGGTAACACTTGGTACAGTATTCAGTGTAACACTGGGTACAGTATGCAGTGTAACACTCTGGGTACAGTATTCAGTGTAACACTGGGTGCAGTATTCAGTGTAACACTGGGTACAGTATTCAGTGTAACACACTGGGGACAGTATTCAGTGTAACACACTGGGTACAGTATTCAGTGTAACACTGGGTACAATATTCAGTGTAACACACTATGTACAGTATTCAGTGTAACACTGGGTACAGTATTCAGTGTAACACTGGGTACAGTATTCAGTGTAACACACTGGGGACAGTATTCAGTGTAACACACTGGGTACAGTATTCAGTGTAACACTGGGTACAATATTCAGTGTAACACACTATGTACAGTATTCAGTGTAACACTGGGTACAGTATTCAGTGTAACACTTGGTACAGTATTCAGTGTAACACTGGGTACAGCATTCAGTGTAACTCTGGCTGCAGTAGTCAGTGTAACACTGGGTACAGTATTCAGTGTAACACTCTGGGGACATTATTCAGTGTAACACTGGGTGCAGTATTCAGTGTAACACACTGGGGACAGTATTCAGTGTAACACACTGGGTATAGTATTCAGTGTAACACTGGGTACAGTATTCAGTGTAACACACTGGGGACAGTATTCAGTTTAACACACTGGGGACAGTATTCAGTGTAACACATTGGGAACAGTATTCAGTGTAACACTAGGTACAGTATTCAATGTAACACGCTGGGTACAGTATTCAGTGTAACACTCTGGATACAGTATTCAGTGTAACACTGGGTACAGTATTCAGTGTAACGCTGGGTACAGTATTCAGTGTAACACTGGGTACAATATTCAGTGCAACACACTGGGTACAGTATTCAGTGTAACACTGGGTACAGTATACAGTGTAACACTCTGGGTACAGTATTCAGTGTAACACTGGGTACATTATACAGTGTAACACTGGATACAGTATTCAATGTAACACTGGGTACAGTATTCATTGTAACACTGTACAGGATTCAGTGTAACACTGGTTACAGCATTCAATGTAACATTGGGTACAGTATCCAGTGTAACACTGGGCACAGGATTCAGTGTAACACTGGTTACAGCATTCAATGTAACATTGGGTACAGTATCCAGTGTAACACTGGGCACAGTATTCAGTGTAACACTGGCTGCAGTATTCAGTGTAACACTGCTACAGTATTCAGTGTAACACTGCGTACAGTATTCAGTGTAACACACGTTACAGTATTCAGTGTAACACTGGGTACAGTATTCAATGTAACACTCTGGGTAGATTATTCAGTGTAACACTCACAGTAGAGTATTCAGTGTAACACTGGGTACAGTATTCAGTGCAAAACTGGGTAGAGTATTCAGTGTAACTCTCTCAGTACAGTATTCAGTGTAACACTGGGTACAGTATTCAGTGTAACACTCTGGTTACAGTATTCAGATTAACACACTGGGTACAGTATTCAGTGTAACACACTGGGTACAGTATTCAGTGTAACACTGGGTACAGCATTCAGTGTAACTCTGCGTATAATATTCAGTGTAACAGTGGGTACAGTATTCAGTGTAACACTGGGTACAGTATTCAGTGTAACACTCTGGGTACAGTATTCAGTGTAACACTGGGTACAGTATTCAGTGTAACACTGAGTACAGTATTCAGTGTAAACTGGGGACAATATTCAGTGTAACACTCTGGGTACAGTATTCAGTGCAACACTCTGGGTACAGTATTCAGTGTAACACTGGGTTCAGTGTTCAGTGTAACACTGGGTACAGTATTCAGTGTAACACTCCGGGTACAGTATTCAGTGTAACACTGGGTACAGTATTCAGTGTAACACTCTGGGTACAGTATTCAGTGTAACACTGGGTACAGTCGTCATTGCAACACTGGGTACAGTGTTCAGTGTAACACTCTGGGAACAGTATTCCGTGTAACACACTGGGTACAATATTCACTGTAACACTGGGTACAGTATTCAGTGCAACACACAGGTACAGTAATCAGTGTAACACTGGGTACAGTATACAGTGTAACACTCTGCATACAGTATTCAGTGTAACGCTGGGTACAGTATACAGTGTAACACTGGGTACAGTATTCAATGTAACACTGGGTACATTATACAGTGTAACACTCTGGGTACAGTATTCAGTATAACACTGGGTACAGTATTCATTGCAACACAATGGGTACAGTATTCAGTGTAGCATACTGGGTACAGGATTCAGTGTAACAGTGGTTACAGTATTCAGTGTAACACACTGGGTACAGTATTCAGTGTAACACTGGGTATAATATTCAGTGTAACACACTATGTACAGTATTCATTGTAACACTGGGTACAATATTCAGTGTAACACTGGGTACAGTATTCAGTGTAACACTCTGGGTACATTATTCAGTGTAACCTGGGTACAATATTCAGTGTAACACTGGGTACAGTATTCAGAATAACACTCTTGACACAGTATTCAGTGTAACACTGGGTACAGTATTCAATGTAACACTGGGTACAGTATTCAGTGTAACATTGGGTACAGTATTCAGTGCAACACTCTGGGTACAGTATTCAGTGTAACACTGGGTACAGTATACAGTGTAACACTGGGTACAGTGTTCAATGTAACACTTGGTACATTATACAGTGTAACACTCTGGGTACAGTATTCAGTGTAACACTGGGTACAGTATTCAGTGTAACACACTGGTTAGAGTATTCAGTGTAACACTGGGTACAATATTCAGTGTAACACACTATGTACAGTATTCAGTGTAACACTGGGTACAGTATTCAGTGTAACACTGGGTACAGTATTCATGGTAACACTTGGTACAGTATTCAGTGTAACACTGGGTACAGCATTCAGTGTAACTCTGGGTACAGTATTCAGTGTAACACAGGGTACAGTATTCAGTGTTACACTGGGTACAGTATTCAATGTAACACTCTGGGTACATTTTTCAGTGTAGCAGACTGGGTACAGGATTCAGTGTAACGGTGGTTACAGTATTCAGTGTAACACACTGGGTACAGTATTCAGTGTAACACTGGGTATAATATTCAGTGTAACAGACTATGTACAGTATTCATTGTAACACTGCGTACAATATTCACTGTAACACTGGGTACACTATTCAGTGTAACACTGGGTACAGTATTCAGAGTAACACTCTTGGTACAGTATTCAGTGTAACACTGGGTACTGTATACAGTGTAACACTGGGTACAGTATTCAATGTAACACTGGGTACAGTATTCAGTGTAACACTGGGTACAGTATTCAGTGCAACACTCTGGGTACAGTATTCAGTGTAACACTGGGTACAGTATACAGTGTAACACTGGGTACAGTGTTCAATGTAACACTTGGTACATTATACAGTGTAACACTCTGGGTACAGTATTCAGTGTAACACTGGGTACAGTATTCATTGCAACACACTGGGTACAGTATTCAGTGTAGCACACTGGGTACAGGATTCAGTGTAACAGTGGGTACAGTATTCAGTGTAACACACTGGTTAGAGTATTCAGTGTAACACTGGGTACAATATTCAGTGTAACACACTATGTACAGTATTCAGTGTAACACTGGGTACAGTATTCAGTGTAACACACTGGGTACAGTATTCATGGTAACACTTGGTACAGTATTCAGTGTAACACTGGGTACAGCATTCAGTGTAACTCTGGGTACAGTATTCAGTGTAACACAGGGTACAGTATTCAGTGTTACACTGGGTACAGTATTCAATGTAACACTCTGGGTACATTTTTCAGTGTAGCACACTGGGTACAGGATTCAGTGTAATGGTGGTTACAGTATTCAGTGTAACACACTGGGTACAGTATTCAGTGTAACACTGGGTATAATATTCAGTGTAACAGACTATGTACAGTATTCATTGTAACACTGGGTACAATATTCACTGTAACACTGGGTACACTATTCAGTGTAACACTGGGTACAGTATTCAGAGTAACACTCTTGGTACAGTATTCAGTGTAACACTGGGTACTGTATACAGTGTAACACTGGGTACAGTATTCAATGTAACACTGGGTACAGTATTCAGTGTAACACTGGGTACAGTATTCAGTGCAACACTATGGGTACAGTATTCAGTGTAACACTGGGTACAGTATACAGTGTAACACTGGGTACACTGCTCAATGTAACACTTGGTACATTATACAGTGTAACACTCTGGGTACAGTATTCAGTGTAACACTGGGTACAGTATTCATTGCAACACACTGGGTACAGTATTCAGTGTAGCACACTGGGTACAGGATTCAGTGTAACAGTGGGCACAGTATTCAGTGTAACACACTGGTTAGAGTATTCAGTGTAACACTGGGTACAATATTCAGTGTAACACACTATGTACAGTATTCAGTGTAACACTGGGTACAGTATTCAGTGTGACACACTGGGTACAGTATGCATGGTAACACTTGGTACAGTATTCAGTGTAACACTGGGTACAGTATTCAGTGTAACACTCTTGGTACATTATTCAGTGTAACACTGGGTGCAGTATTCAGTGTAACACTGGGTACAGTATTCAGTGTAACACACTGGGGACAGTATTCAGTGTAACACACTTGGTACAGTATTCAGTGTAACACTGGGTACAATATTCAGTGTAACACACTATGTACAGTATTCAGTGTAACACAGGGTACAGTATTCAGTGTAACACTTGGTACAGTATTCAGTGTAACACTGGGTACAGCATTCAGTGTAACTCTGGCAGCAGTATTCAGTGTAACACTCTGGGGACATTATTCAGTGTAACACTGGGTGCAGTATTCAGTGTAACACTGGGTACAGTATTCAGTGTAACACACTGGGGACAGTATTCAGTGTAACACACTGGGTACAGTATTCAGTGTAACACTGGGTGCAGTATTCAGTGTAACACTGGGTACAGTATTCAGTGTAACACACTGGGGACAGTATTCAGTTTAACACACTGGGGACAGTATTCAGTGTAACACATTGGGAACAGTATTCAGTGTAACACTAGGTACAGTATTCAATGTAACACTCTGGGTACAGTATTCAGTGTAACACTCTGGATACAGTATTCAGTGTAACACCGGGTACAGTATTCAGTGTAACGCTGGGTACAGTATTCAGTGTAACACTGGGTACATTATTCAGTGCAACACACTGGGTACAGTATACAGTGTAACACTGGGTACAGTATTCAATGTAACACTGGTTACAGCATTCAATGTAACACTGGGTACAGTATTCAGTGTAACACTCTGGGTAGATTATTCAGTGTAACACTCACAGTACAGTATTCAGTGTAACACCGGGTACAGTATCCAATGTAACACTGGGCACAGTATTCAGTGTAACACTGGCTGCAGTATTCAGTGTAACACTGGTACAGTATTCAGTGTAACACTGCGTACAGTATTCAGTGAAACACACGTTACAGTATTCAGTGTAACACTGGGTACATTATTCAGTGTAACACTCTGGGTAGATTATTCAGTGTAACACTCACAGTACAGTATTCAGTGTAACACTGGGTACAGTATTCAGTGCAACACTGGGTAGAGTATTCAGTGTAACACTCTCAGTACAGTATTCAGTGTAACACTGGGTACAGTATTCAGTGTAACACTCTGGGTACAGTATTCAGAGTAACACGCTGTGTACAGTATTCAGTGTAACACACTGGGTACAGTATTCAGTGAAACACTGGGTACAGTATTCAGTGTAACACTGGGTACAATATTCAGTGTAACACACTATGTACAGTATTCAGTGTAACACTGGGTACAGTATTCAGTGTAACACACTGGGTACAGTATTCAGTGTAACACTGGGTACAGCATTCAGTGTAACTCTGGGTATAATATTCAGTGTAACAGTGGGTACATTATTCAGTGTAACACTGGGTACAGTATTCAGTGTAACACTCTGGGTACAGTATTCAGTGTAACACTGGGTACAGTATTCAGTGTAACACTGAGTACAGTAATCAGTGTAAACTGGGGACAATATTCAGTGTAACACTCTGGGTACAGTATTCAGTGTAACACTGAGTTCAGTGTTCAGTGTAACACTGGGTACAGTATTCAGTGTAACACTCCGGGTACAGTATTCAGTGTAACACTGGGTACAGTATTCAGTGTAACACTCTGGGTACAGTATTCAGTGTAACACTGGGTACAGTCGTCATTGCAACACTGGGTACAGTATTCAGTGTAACACTGGGTACAATATACAGTGTAACACTCTGCATACAGTATTCAGTGTAACACTGGGTACAGTATACAGTGTAACACTGGGTACAGTATTCAATGTAACACTGGGTACACTATACAGTGTAACACTCTGGGTACAGTATTCAGTGTAACACTGGGTACAGTATTCATTGCAACACAATGGGCACAGTATTCAGTGTAGCATACTGGGTACAGGACTCAGTGTAACAGTGGTTACAGTATTCAGTGTAACACACTGGGTACAGTATTCAGTGTAACACTGGGTATAATATTCAGTGTAACACACTATGTACAGTATTCATTGTAACACTGGGTACAATATTCAGTGTAACACTGGGTACAGTATTCAGTGTAACACTCTGGATACATTATTCAGTGTAACCTGGGTACAATATTCAGTGTAACACTGGGTACAGTATTCAGAGTAACACTCTTGGTACAGTATTCAGTGTAACACTGGGTACAGTATTCAGTGTAACACTGGGTACAGCATTCAGTGTAACACTCTGGGGATATTATTCAGTGTAACACTGGGTGCAGTATTCAGTGTAACACTGGGTACAGTATTCAGTGTAACACACTGGGGACAGTATTCAGTTTAACACACTGGGGACAGTATTCAGTGTAACACATTGGGAACAGTATTCAGTGTAACACTAGGTACAGTATTCAATGTAACACTCTGGGTACAGTATTCAGTGTAACACTCTGGATACAGTATTCAGTGTAACACCGGGTACAGTATTCAGTGTAACGCTGGGTACAGTATTCAGTGTAACACTGGGTACATTATTCAGTGCAACACACTGGGTACAGTATTCAGTGTAACACTGGGTACAGTATTCAGTGCAACACTGGGTACAGTATACAGTGTAACACTGGGTACAGTATTCAATGTAACACTGGTTACAGCATTCAATGTAACATTGGGTACAGTATCCAATGTAACACTGGGCACAGTATTCAGTGTAACACTGGCTACAGTATTCAGTGTAACACTGCGTACAGTATTCAGTGAAACACACGTTACAGTATTCAGTGTAACACTGGGTACAGTATTAAGTGCAACACTGGGTAGAGTATTCAGTGTAACACTCTCAGTACAGTATTCAGTGTAACACTGGGTACAGTATTCAGTGTAACACTCTGGGTACAGTATTCAGAGTAACACACTGGGTACAGTATTCAGTGTAACACACTGGGTACAGTATTCAGTGAAACACTGGGTACAGTATTCAGTGTAACACTGGGTACAATATTCAGTGTAACACACTATGTACAGTATTCAGTGTAACACTGGGTACAGTATTCAGTGTAACACACTGGGTACAGTATTCAGTGTAACACTGGGTACAGCATTCAGTGTAACTCTGGGTATAATATTCAGTGTAACAGTGGGTACAGTATTCAGTGTAACACTGGGTACAGTATTCAGTGTAACACTCTGGGTACAGTATTCAGTGTAACACTGGGTACAGTATTCAGTGTAACACTGAGTACAGTAATCAGTGTAAACTGGGGACAATATTCAGTGTAACACTCTGGGTACAGTATTCAGTGTAACACTGAGTTCAGTGTTCAGTGTAACACTGGGTACAGTATTCAGTGTAACACTGGGTACAGTATTCAGTGTAACACTCTGGGTACAGTATTCAGTGTAACACTGGGTACAGTCGTCATTGCAACACTGGGTACAGTATACAGTGTAACACTCTGCATACAGTATTCAGTGTAACACTGGGTACAGTATAGAGTGTAACACTGTGTACAGTATTCAATGTAACACTGGGTACACTATACAGTGTAACACTCTGGGTAGAGTATTCAGTGTAACACTGGGTACAGTATTCATTGCAACACAATGGGCACAGTATTCAGTGTAGCATACTGGGTACAGGATTCAGTGTAACAGTGGTTACAGTATTCAGTGTAACACACTGGGTACAGTATTCAGTGCAACACTGGGTATAATATTCAGTGTAACACACTATGTACAGTATTCATTGTAACACTGGGTACAATATTCAGTGTAACACTGGGTACAGTATTCAGTGTAACACTCTGGGTACATTATTCAGTGTAACCTGGGTACAATATTCAGTGTAACACTGGGTACAGTATTCAGAGCAACACTCTTGGTACAGTATTCAGTGTAACACTGGGTACAGTATTCAATGTAACACTGGGTACAGTATTCAGTGTAACACTGGGTACAGTATTCAGTGCAACACTCTGGGTACAGTATTCAGTGTAACACTGGGTACAGTATACAGTGTAACACTGGGTACAGTGTTCAATGTAACACTTGGTACATTATACAGTGTAACACTCTGGGTACAGTATTCAGTGTAACACTGGGTACAGTATTCATTGCAACACACTGGGTACAGTATTCAGTGTAGCACACTGGGTACAGGATTCAGTGTAACAGTGGGTACAGTATTCAGTGTAACACACTGGTTAGAGTATTCAGTGTAACACTGGGTACAATATTCAGTGTAACACACTATGTACAGTATTCAGTGTAACACTGGGTACAGTATTCAGTGTAACACACTGGGTACAGTATTCATGGTAACACTTGGTACAGTATTCAGTGTAACACTGGGTACAGCATTCAGTGTAACTCTGGGTACAGTATTCAGTGTAACACACTGGGGACATTATTCAGTGTAACACACTGGGTACAGTATTCAATGTAACACTGGGTACAGTATTCAGTGTAACACACTCGGGACAGTAATCAGTTTAACACACTGGTTACACTATTCAGTGTAACACTCTGGGTACAGTATTCAGTGTAACACTGGGTACAGTATTCAATGTAACACTCTGGGTACAGTATTCAGTGTAACACTCTGGGTACAGTATTCAGTGTAACACCTTGTACAGTATTCAGTGAAACACTGGGTACAATATACAGTGTACCACTCTGGGTACAGTATTCATTGTAACACTGGGTACAGTATTCAGTGTAACATTCTGGGTACAGTACTCAGTGTAACACTGGGTACAGTATTCAGTGTAAAACTGAGTACAGTATTCAGTGTAAAACTGGGGACAATATTCAGTGTAACACTCTGGGTACAGTATTCAGTGCAACACTCTGGGTACAGTATTCAGTGTAACACTGGGTACAGTGTAACACTGGGTACAGTATTCAGTGTAACACTGGGTACAGTAGTCATTGTAACACTGGGTACAGTGTTCAGTATAACACTCTGGGAACAGTTTTCAGTGTAACACACTGGGTACAATATTCAGTGTAACACCGGGTACAGTATTCAGTGTAACACTGGGTACAGTATACAGTGTAACTCTCTGGGTACAGTATTCAGTGTAACACTGGGTAAAGTATACAGTGTAACATGGGGTACAGTATTCAATGTAACACTGGGTACAGTATATAGAGTAACACTGGGTACAGTATTCAGTGTAACACTCTGGGTACAGTATTCAGTGTATCACTGGGTACAGTAGTCATTGCAACACTGGGTACAGTGTTCAGTGTAACACTCTGGGAACAGTATTCAGTGTAACACACTGGGTACAATATTCAGTGTAACACTGGGTACAGTATTCAGTGCAACACACAGGTACAGTATTCAGTGCAACACTGGGTACAGTATACAGTGTAACACTCTGCATACAGTATTCAGTGTAACACTGGGTACAGTATACAGTGTAACATTGGGTACAGTATTCAATGTAACACTGGGTACATTATACAGTGTAACACTCTGGGTACAGTGTTCAGTGTAACACTCTGGGAACAGTATTCAGTGTAACACACTGGGTACAATATTCAGTGTAACACTGGGTACAGTATTCAGTGCAACACACAGGTACAGTATTCAGTGTAACACTGGGTACAGTATACAGTGTAACACTCTGCATACAGTATTCAGTGTAACACTGGGTACAGTATACAGTGTAACACTGGGTACAGTATTCAATGTAACACTGGGTAAATTATACAGTGTAACACTCAGGGTACAGTATTCAGTGTAACACTGGGTACAGTATTCATTGCAACACGATGGGTACAGTATTCAATGTAACACTGGGTACAGCATTCAGTGTAACACTGGGTACAGTATTCAGTGCAACACTCTGGGTACAGTATTCAGTGTAACACTGGGTACAGTATACAGTGTAAGACTGGGTACAGTGTTCAATGTAACACTTGTTACATTATACAGTGCAACACTCTGGGTACAGTATTCAGTGTAACACTGGGTACAGTATTCATTGCAACACACTGGGTACAGTATTCAGTGTAGCACACTGGGTACAGGATTCAGTGTAACAGTGGGTACACTATTCTGTGTAACACACTGGTTAGAGTATTCAGTGTAACACTGGGTACAATATTCAGTGTAACACACTATGTACAGTATTCAGTGTAACACTGGGTACAGTATTCAGTGTAACACACTGCGTACAGTATTCATGGTAACACTTGGTACAGTATTCAGTGTAACACTCTGGGTACATTATTCAGTGTAACACTGGGTGCAGTATTCAGTGTAACACTGGGTACAGTATTCAGTGTAACACACTGGGGACATTATACAGTGTAACTCACTGGGTACAGTATTCAGTGTAACACTGGGTGCAGTATTCAGTGTAACACACTCGGGACAGTATTCAGTTTAACACACTGGGTAGAGTATTCAGTGTAACACTCTGGGTACAGTACTCAGTGTAACACTGGGTACAGGATTCAATGTAACACTCTGGGTACAGTATTCAGTGTAACACTCTGGATAGAGTATTCAGTGTAACACCTTGTACAGTATTCAGTGAAACACTGGGTACAATATACAGTGTACCACGCTGGGTACAGTATTCATTGTAACACTGGGTACAGTATTCAGTGTAACACTCTGGGTACAGTACTCAGTGTAACACTGGGTACAGTATTCAGTGTAAAACTGAGTACATTATTCAGTGTAAAACTGGGGACAATATTCAGTGTAACACTCAGGGTACAGTATTCAGTGCAACACTCTGGGTACAGTATTCAGTGCAACACTGGGTACAGTGTTCAGTGTAACACTGGGTACAGTGTTCAGTGTAACACTCCGGGTACAGTATTCAATGTAACACTGGGTACAGTATTCAGTGTAACACTCTGGGTACAGTATTCAGTGTAACACTGGGTACAGTAGTCATTGGAACACTGGGTACAGTGTTCAGTATAACACTCTGGGAACAGTTTTCAGTGTAACACACTGGGTACAATATTCAGTGTAACACCGGGTACAGTATTCAGTGTAACACTTGGTACAGTATACAGTGTAACACTGGGTACAGTATACAGTGTAACACTGGTTACAGTATACAGTGTAACATGGGGTACAGTATTCAATGTAACACTGGGTACAGTATATAGAGTAAGACTGGGTACATTATTCAGTGTAACACTCTCGGTACAGTATGCAGTGTATCAGTGGGTGCAGTATTCAGTTTAACACACTGGGTACAGTATTCAGTGTAACATTGGTTACAGGATTCTGTGCAACACTGGGTACAGTATTCAGTGTAAAACTGGGGACAATATTCAGTGTAACACTCTGGGTACAGTATTCAGTGCAACACTCTGGGTACAGTATTCAGTGTAACACTGGGTACAGTGTTCAGTGTAAAACTGGGTACAGTGTTCAGTGTAACACTCTGGGAACAGTATTCAGTGTAACACACTGGGTACAATATTCAGTGTAACACTGGGTACAGTATTCAGAGTAACACTCTTGGTACAATATTCAGTGTAACACTGGGTACAGTATACAGTGTACCACTGGGTACAGTATTCAATGTAACACTCATTACAGTATTCAGTGTAACACTGGGTACAGTATTCAGTGCAACACACTGGGTACAGTATTCAGTGTAACAATGGGTACAGTATACAGTGTAACACTCTGGGTACAGTATTCAGTGTAACACTGGGTACAGTATTCAGTGTAACACTGGGTACAGTTTTCATTGCAACACACTGGGTACAGTATTCAGTGTAGCACACTGGATACAGTATTCAGTGTAACACTGGGTACAGTATTCAGTGTAACACACTGGGTACATTATTCAGTGTAACACTGGGTACAATATTCAGTGTAACACACTGTGTACAGTTTTCAGTGTAACACTGGGTACAATATTCAGTGTAATACAGGGTACAGTATTCAGTGTAACACTGGGTACAATATTCAGAGTAACACTCTTGGTACAGTATTCAGTGTAACACTGGGTACAGTATTCACTGTAGCACTCTGGGTACAGTATTCAGTGTAACACTGGGTACATAATTCAGTGTAACACTCTGGTTACAGTATTCAGTGTAACACGCTGGGTGCAGTATTCAGTGTAACACTTGGTACAGTATTCAGTGTAACATTCTGGGTGCAGTATTCAATGTAACACTCTGGGTACAGTATTCAGTGTAACACTGGGTACAGTATTCAGTGTAACACTCTGGGTATAGTATTTAGTGTAAAACTGGGTACATTATTCAAAGTAACACATTGCGTACAGTATTCAGTGTAACACTGGGAACAGTATTCAATGTAACGCTGGTCCAGTATTCAGTGTAACATACTGGGTAAAGTATTCAGTGTAACACTAGGTACAGTATTCATTGTAACACTGGTTACAGTGTTCAGTGTAACAATGGGTACAGTATACAGTGTAACACTCTGGGTACAGTATTCAGTGTAACACTGGGTACAGTATACAGTGTAACACTGGGTACAGTATTCAATGTAACACTGGGTACAGTATACAGTGTAACTCTCTGGGTACAGTATTCAGTGTAACACTGGGTACAGTATTCAGTGTAACACTGGGTACAGTTTTCATTGTAACACACTGGGTACAGTATTCAGTGTAGCACACTGGTTACAGTATTCAGTGTAACACTGGGTACAGTATTCAGTGTAACACACTGGGTACATTATGCAGTGTAACACTGGGTACAATATTCAGTGTAACACACTGTGTACAGTTTTCAATGTAACACTGGGTACAGTATTCAGTGTAACACTGGGTACAGTATTCAGTGTAACACTCTGGGTATAGTATTTAGTGTAAAACTGGGTACATTATTCAAAGTAACACATTGCGTACAGTATTCAGTGTAACACTGGGAACAGTATTCAATGTAACGCTGGTCCAGTATTCAGTGTAACATACTGGGTAAAGTATTCAGTGTAACACTAGGTACAGTATTCATTGTAACACTGGTTACAGTGTTCAGTGTAACAATGGGTACAGTATACAGTGTAACACTCTGGGTACAGTATTCAGTGTAACACTGGGTACAGTATACAGTGTAACACTGGGTACAGTATTCAATGTAACACTGGGTACAGTATACAGTGTAACTCTCTGGGTACAGTATTCAGTGTAACACTGGGTACAGTATTCAGTGTAACACTGGGTACAGTTTTCATTGTAACACACTGGGTACAGTATTCAGTGTAGCACACTGGTTACAGTATTCAGTGTAACACTGGGTACAGTATTCAGTGTAACACACTGGGTACATTATGCAGTGTAACACTGGGTACAATATTCAGTGTAACACACTGTGTACAGTTTTCAATGTAACACTGGGTACAGTATTCAGTGTAATACAGGGTACAGTATTCAGTGTAACACTGGGTACAATATTCAGAGTAACACTCTTGGTACAGTATTCAGTGTAACACTGGGTACAGTATTCACTGTTACACTCTGGGTACAGTATTCAGTGTAACACTGGGTACATAATTCAGTGTAACACTCTGATTACAGTATTCAGTGTAACACTCAGGGTGCAGTATTCAGTGTAACACTTGGTACAGTATTCAGTGTAACATTCTGGGTGCAGTATTCAATGTAACACTCTGGGTACAGTATTCAGTGTAACACTCTGGGTACAGTATTCAGTGTAACACTGGGTACAGTATTCAGTGTAACACTCTGGGTATAGTATTTAGTGTAAAACTGGGTACATTATTCAATGTAACACATTGCGTACAGTATTCAGTGTAACACTGGGAACAGTATTCAATGTAACGCTGGTCCAGTATTCAGTGTAACACACTGGGTAAAGTATTCAGTGTAACACTAGGTACAGTTTTCATTGTAACACTGGTTACAGTGTTCAGTGTAACAATCTGGGAACAGCATTCAGTGTAACACACCGGGTACAGTATTCAGTGTAACACTGGGTACAATATTCAGAGTAACACTCTTGGTACAGTATTCAGTGTAACACACTGGGTACAATATTCAGTGTAACACTGGGTACAGTATTCAGTGTAACACTCTGGGTACAGTATTCAGAGTATCACAGGGTACAGTATTCAGTGTAACATTCTGGTACAGTATTCAGTGTAACACTCTGGGTACAGTATTTAGTCTAACACTGGGTACAGTATTCAGTGTAACACTGGGTACAGTATACAGTGTAACCCTCTGGGTAAAGTATGCAGTATGACACTGGGTAGAGTATTAAGCATAACACTCTGGGTACAGTAATCAGTGTAACACTCTGGGTAGAGTATGCAGTGTAACATTGGGTACAGTATTCAGTGTAATACTCTGGGTACAGTATTCAGTGTAACAGTGGGTATAGTATTCAGTGTAACAGTCTGGGTACAGTATTCAGTGTAACACTCTGGGTACAGTATTCAGTGTAACACTGGTTACAGTATTCAGTGTAACACTCTGGGTAAAGTATTCAGTGTAACAATCTGAGTACAGTATTCAGTGTAACACTGGGGACAGTATTTTGTGTAACACTGGGTACAGTATTCAATGTAGCACTGGGTACAGTATTCAGCGTAACCCTCTGAGTACAGTATTCAGTTTAACACTGGGTACAGTATTCAGTGTAACACTCTGGGTAGAGTATTCAGTGTAACATTGGGTACAGTATTCAGTGCAACACTCTAGGTACAGTATTCAGTGTAACACACTGGGTACAGTATGCAGTGTAACACTGGGTACAGTATTCAGTGTAACACACTGGGTACAGTATGCAGTGTAACACTGGGTACAGTATTCAGTGTAACACACTGGTAACGTATTCAGTGACACACTGGGTACATTATTCACTGAAACACGCTGGGTGCAGTATTCAGTGTAACACTGGTAAAGTATTCAGTGTAACACACTGGGTACAGTATTCACTGTAACACTGGGTACAATATTCAGTGTAATACTCTGGGTAAAGTATTCAGTGTAACACAGGGTGCAGTATTCAGAGAAACACTCTGGGTACAGTATTCAGTGCAACACTCTGGGTACAGTATTCAGTGCAACACTGGGTACAGTGTTCAGTGTAACACTGGGTACAGTGTTCAGTGTAACACTCCGGGTACAGTATTCAATGTAACACTGGGTACAGTATTCAGTGTAACACTCTGGGTACAGTATTCAGTGTAACACTGGGTACAGTAGTCATTGGAACACTGGGTACAGTGTTCAGTATAACACTCTGGGAACAGTTTTCAGTGTAACACACTGGGTACAATATTCAGTGTAACACCGGGTACAGTATTCAGTGTAACACTTGGTACAGTATACAGTGTAACACTCTGGGTACAGTATACAGTGTAACACTGGTTACAGTATACAGTGTAACATGGGGTACAGTATTCAATGTAACACTGGGTACAGTATATAGAGTAAGACTGGGTACATTATTCAGTGTAACACTCTGGGTACAGTATGCAGTGTATCAGTGGGTGCAGTATTCAGTTTAACACACTGGGTACAGTATTCAGTGTAACATTGGTTACAGGATTCTGTGCAACACTGGGTACAGTATTCAGTGTAAAACTGGGGACAATATTCAGTGTAACACTCTGGGTACAGTATTCAGTGCAACACTCTGGGTACAGTATTCAGTGTAACACTGGGTACAGTGTTCAGTGTAAAACTGGGTACAGTGTTCAGTGTAACACTCTGGGAACAGTATTCAGTGTAACACACTGGGTACAATATTCAGTGTAACACTGGGTACAGTATTCAGAGTAACACTCTTGGTACAATATTCAGTGTAACACTGGGTACAGTATACAGTGTACCACTGGGTACAGTATTCAATGTAACACTCGTTACAGTATTCAGTGTAACACTGGGTACATTATTCAGTGCAACACACTGGGTACAGTATTCAGTGTAACAATGGGTACAGTATACAGTGTAACACTCTGGGTACAGTATTCAGTGTAACACTGGGTACAGTATTCAGTGTAACACTGGGTACAGTTTCATTGCAACACACTGGGTACAGTATTCAGTGTAGCACACTGGATACAGTATTCAGTGTAACACTGGGTACAGTATTCAGTGTAACACACTGGGTACATTATTCAGTCTAACACTGGGTACAATATTCAGTGTAACACACTGTGTACAGTTTTCAGTGTAACACTGGGTACAATATTCAGTGTAATACAGGGTACAGTATTCAGTGTAACACTGGGTACAATATTCAGAGTAACACTCTTGGTACAGTATTCAGTGTAACACTGGGTACAGTATTCACTGTAGCACTCTGGGTACAGTATTCAGTGTAACACTGGGTACATAATTCAGTGTAACACTTGGTACAGTATTCAGTGTAACATTCTGGGTGCAGTATTCAATGTAACACTCTGGGTACAGTATTCAGTGTAACACTCTGGGTACAGTATTCAGTGTAACACTGGGTACAGTATTCAGTGTAACACTCTGGGTATAGTATTTAGTGTAAAACTGGGTACATTATTCAAAGTAACACATTGCGTACAGTATTCAGTGTAACACTGGGAACAGTATTCAATGTAACGCTGGTCCAGTATTCAGTGTAACATACTGGGTAAAGTATTCAGTGTAACACTAGGTACAGTATTCATTGTAACACTGGTTACAGTGTTCAGTGTAACAATGGGTACAGTATACAGTGTAACACTCTGGGTACAGTATTCAGTGTAACACTGGGTACAGTATACAGTGTAACACTGGGTACAGTATTCAATGTAACACTGGGTACAGTATACAGTGTAACTCTCTGGGTACAGTATTCAGTGTAACACTGGGTACAGTATTCAGTGTAACACTGGGTACAGTTTTCATTGTAACACACTGGGTACAGTATTCAGTGTAGCACACTGGTTACAGTATTCAGTGTAACACTGGGTACAGTATTCAGTGTAACACACTGGGTACATTATGCAGTGTAACACTGGGTACAATATTCAGTGTAACACACTGTGTACAGTTTTCAATGTAACACTGGGTACAGTATTCAGTGTAATACAGGGTACAGTATTCAGTGTAACACTGGGTACAATATTCAGAGTAACACTCTTGGTACAGTATTCAGTGTAACACTGGGTACAGTATTCACTGTTACACTCTGGGTACAGTATTCAGTGTAACACTGGGTACATAATTCAGTGTAACACTCTGATTACAGTATTCAGTGTAACACTCAGGGTGCAGTATTCAATGTAACACTTGGTACAGTATTCAGTGTAACATTCTGGGTGCAGTATTCAATGTAACACTCTGGGTACAGTATTCAGTGTAACACTCTGGGTACAGTATTCAGTGTAACACTGGGTACAGTATTCAGTGTAACACTCTGGGTATAGTATTTAGTGTAAAACTGGGTACATTATTCAATGTAACACATTGCGTACAGTATTCAGTGTAACACTGGGAACAGTATTCAATGTAACGCTGGTCCAGTATTCAGTGTAACACACTGGGTAAAGTATTCAGTGTAACACTAGGTACAGTATTCATTGTAACACTGGTTACAGTGTTCAGTGTAACAATCTGGGAACAGCATTCAGTGTAACACACCGGGTACAGTATTCAGTGTAACACTGGGTACAATATTCAGAGTAACACTCTTGGTACAGTATTCAGTGTAACACACTGGGTACAATATTCAGTGTAACACTGGGTACAGTATTCAGTGTAACACTCTGGGTACAGTATTCAGAGTAACACAGGGTACAGTATTCAGTGTAACATTCTGGTACAGTATTCAGTGTAACACTCTGGGTACAGTATTCAGTCTAACACTGGGTACAGTATTCAGTGTAACACTGGGTACAGTATACAGTGTAACCCTCTGGGTAAAGTATGCAGTATGACACTGGGTAGCGTATTAAGCATAACACTCTGGGTACAGTATTCAGTGTAACACTCTGGGTAGAGTATGCAGTGTAACATTGGGTACAGTATTCAGTGTAATACTCTGGGTACAGTATTCAGTGTAACAGTGGGTATAGTATTCAGTGTAACAGTCTGGGTACAGTATTCAGTGTAACACTCTGGGTACAGTATTCAGTGTAACACTGGTTACAGTATTCAGTGTAACACTCTGGGTAAAGTATTCAGTGTAACAATCTGAGTACAGTATTCAGTGTAACACTGGGGACAGTATTTTGTGTAACACTGGGTACAGTATTCAATGTAGCACTGGGTACAGTATTCAGCGTAACCCTCTGAGTACAGTATTCAGTTTAACACTGGGTACAGTATTCAGTGTAACACTCTGGGTAGAGTATTCAGTGTAACATTGGGTACAGTATTCAGTGCAACACTCTAGGTACAGTATTCAGTGTAACACACTGGGTACAGTATGCAGTGTAACACTGGGTACAGTATTCAGTGTAACACACTGGGTACAGTATGCAGTGTAACACTGGGTACAGTATTCAGTGTAACACACTGGTAACGTATTCAGTGACACACTGGGTACATTATTCACTGAAACACTCTGGGTGCAGTATTCAGTGTAACACTGGTAAAGTATTCAGTGTAACACACTGGGTACAGTATTCACTGTAACACTGGGTACAATATTCAGTGTAATACTCTGGGTAAAGTATTCAGTGTAACACAGGGTGCAGTATTCAGAGAAACACTCTGGGTACAGTATTCAGTGTAACACTGGGTACAATATTCAGTGTAAGACTGGGTATAGTATTTTGTGTAACACTCTGCGTACAGTATTCAGTGTAACACTCTGGGTACAGTATTCAGTGTATCACTGGGTACAGTAGTCATTGCAACACTGGGTACAGTGTTCAGTGTAACACTCTGGGAACAGTATTCAGTGTAACACACTGGGTACAATATTCAGTGTAACACTGGGTACAATATTCAGTGCAACACACAGGTACAGTATTCAGTGTAACACTGGGTACAGTATACAGTGTAACACTCTGCATACAGTATTCAGTGTAACACTGGGTACAGTATACAGTGTAACACTGGGTACATTATTCAATGCAACACTGGGTACATTATACAGTGTAACACTCTGGCTACAGTATTCAGTGTAACACTGGGTACAGTATTCATTGCAACACAATGGGTACAGTATTCAGTGTAGCACACTGGGTACAGGATTCAGTGTAACAGTGGTTACAATATTCAGTGTAACACACTGGGTACAGTATTCAGTGTAACACTGGGTATAATATTCAGTGTAACACACTACGTACAGTATTCAGTGTAACACTGGGTACAATATTCAGTGTAACACTGGGTACAGTATTCAGTGTAACACTCTGGGTACATTATTCTGTGTAACACTGGGTACAATATTCAGTGTAACACTGGGTACAGTATTCAGAGTAACAGTCTTGGTACAGTATTCAGTGTAACACTGGGTACTGTATACAGTGTAACACTGGGTACAGTATTCAATGTAACACTGGGTACAGTATTCAGTGTAACACTGGGTACAGTATTCAGTGCAACACTCTGGGTACAGTATTCAGTGAAACACTGGGTACAGTATACAGTGTAACACTGGGTACAGTGTTCAATGTAACACACTGGGTACAGTATTCAGTGTAGCACACTGGGTACAGGATTCAGTGCAACAGTGGGTACACTATTCTGTGTAACACACTGGTTAGAGTATTCAGTGTAACACTGGGTACAATATTCAGTGTAACACACTATGTACAGTATTCAGTGTAACACTGGGTACAGTATTCAGTGTAACACACTTGGTACAGTATTCATGGTAACACTTGGTACAGTATTCAGTGTAACACTGGGTACAGCATTCAGTGTAACTCTGGGTACAGTATTCAGTGTAATACAGGGTACAGTATTCAGTGTTACACTGGGTACAGTATTCAATGTAACACTCTGGGTATATTATTCAGTGTAACACTGGGTGCAGTATTCAGTGTAACACTGGGTACAGTATTCAGTGTAACACACTGGGGACATTATTCAGTGTAACACACTGGGTACAGTATTCAGTGTAACACTGGGTACAGTATTCAGTGTAACACACTCGGGACAGTATTCAGTTTAACACACTGAGTACAGTATTCAGTGTAACACTCTGGGTACAGTATTCAGTGTAACACTGGGTACAGTATTCAATGTAACACTCTGGGTACAGTATTCAGTGTAACACTCTGGATACAGTATTCAGTGTAACACCTTGTACAGTATTCAGTGAAACACTGGGTACAATATACAGTGTACCACGCTGGGTGCAGTATTCATTGTAACACTGGGTACAGTATTCAGTGTAACACTCTGGGTACAGTACTCAGTGTAACACTGGGTACAGTATTCAGTGTAAAACTGAGTAAAGTATTCAGTGTAAAATTGGGGACAATATTCAGTGTAACACTCTGGGTACAGTATTCAGTGCAACACTCTGGGTACAGTATTCAGTGTAACACTGGGTACATTGTTCAGTGTAACACTGGGTACAGTGTTCAGTGTAACACTCCGGGTACAGTATTTAGTATAACACTGGGTACAGTATTCAGTGTAACACTCTATCTACAGTATTCAGTGTAACACTGGGTACAGTAGTCATTGTAACACTGGGTACAGTGTTCAGTATAACACTATGGGAACAGTTTTCAGTGTAACACACTGGGTACAATATTCAGTGTAACACCGGGTACAGTATTCAGTGTAACACTGGGTACAGTATACAGTCTAACACTCTGGGTACAGTATTCAGTGTAACACTGGTTACAGTATACAGTGTAACATGGATAACAGTATTCAATGTAACACTGGGTACAGTATATAGAGTAACACTGGGTACAGTATTCAGTGTAACACTCTGGGTACAGTATGCAGTGTATCAGTGGGTGCAGTATTCAGTTTAACACACTGCGTACAGTATTCAGTGTAACATTGGTTACAGGATTCTGTGCAACACTGGGTACAGTATTCAGTGTAAGACTGGGTATATTATTCAGTGTAACACTCTGGGTGCAGTATTCAGTGTAACACTCTGGGTACAGTATTCAGTGTAACACTGGTTACAGTATTCAGTGCAACACTGGGTACAATGTTCAGTGTAACACTCTGGGTACAGTATTCAGTGTAACAGTCTGGGTACAGTATTCAGTGTAACACTGGGTACAGTATTTTGTGTAACACTGCGTACACTATTCAGAGTAACACTGGGTCCAGTATTCAGTGTAACACACTGGGTACAGTATTCACTGTAACACTGGGTACAGTATTCAGTGTAACACTCTGGGTAGAGTATTCAGTGTAACATTGGATACAGTATTCAGTGTAACACTCTGGGTAGAGTATTCAGTGCAACACTCTGGGTACAGTATTCAGTGTAACACTGGTTACAGTATTCAGTGCAACACTGGGTCAATGTTCAGTGTAACACTCTGGGTACAGCATTCAGTGTAACCGTCTGGGTACAGTATTCAGTGTAACACTGGGTACAGTATTTTGTGTAACACTGGGTACAGTATTCAGTGTAGCACTGGGTACAGTATTCAGTGTAACCCTATGGATACAGTATTCAGTTTAACACTGGGTATAGTATTCATTGTAACATTCTGGGTAGAGTATTCAGTGTAACATTGGGTACAGTATTCACTGTAACACTCTGGGTAGAGTATTCAGTGTAACATTGGATTCAGTATTCAGTGTAACACTCTGGGTACAGTATTCAGTGTAACACACTGGGTACAGTTTGCAGTGCAACACTGGGTTCAGTATTCATTGTAACGCACTGGGTACAGTATTCAGTGTAACACTGGGCACAGTATTCAAAGTAACACTCTGGGTACAGTATTGAGTGTAACACTGGGTACAGTATTCAGTGTAACATTCTGGGTACAGTATTCAGTATAACACTCTGGATACAATATTCAGTGTAACACTGTGGGTACAGTATTCAGTGTAACACTGGGTATAATATTCAGTGTAAAACTCTGGGTACAGTATTCAGTGTGACACTGGGTACAGTATTCAGTGCAACACTGGGTACAGTATTCAGTGTAACACTGGGTACAGTATTTTGTGTAACACTGGGTACCGTATTCAGTGTAACACTCTGGGAACATTATTCACTGTAACACTGGGTACAGTATTCAGTGTAACACTCTGGGTACAGTTTTCAGAGTAACACTGGGTACAGTATTCAGCGTAACACTCTGGTACAGTATTCAGTGTAACACTCTGGGTACAGTATTCTGTTTAACACTGGGTACAGTATTCAGTGTAACACTGGGTACAGTATACAGTGTAACCCTCTGAGTAAAGTATGCAGTATGACACTGGGTAGAGTATTAAGCATAACACTCTGGGTACAGTATTCAGTGTAACAATGTGGCTAAAGTATTCAGTAATACACTGGGTACAGTATTCAGTGTAACACTCTGGGTAGAGTATTCAGTGTAACATTGGGTACAGTATTCAGTGTAATACTCTGGGTACAGTATTCAGTGTAACAGTGGGTATAGTATTCAGTGTAACACTCTGGGTACAGTATTCAGTGTAACACTCTGGGTACAGTATTCAGTGTAACACTGGTTACAGCATTCAGTGCAACACTGGGTACAATGTTCAGTGTAACACTCTGGGTACAGTATTCAGTGTAACAATCTGAGTACAGTATTCAGTGTAACACTGGGGACATTATTTTGTGTAACACACTGGGTACAGTATTCAATGTAGCACTGGGTACAGTATTCAGCGTAACCCTCTGGGTACAGTATTCAGTTTAACACTGGGTACAGTATTCAAAGTAACACTCTGTGTACAGTATTGAGTGTAACACTGGGTGCAGTATTCAGAGCAACGCTGGGTACAGTATTCAGTGTAACACTCTGGGTACAATATTCAGTGTAACTCTGTGGGTACAATATTCAGTGTAACACTGGGTACAATATTCAGTGTAACACTCTGGGTACAGTATTCAGTGTGACACTGGGTACACTATTCAAAGCAACGCTGGGTACAGTATTCAGTGTAACACTGGGTACAGTATTTTGTGTAACACTGGGTACCGTATTCAGTGTAACACTCTGGGGAAATTATTCACTGTAACACTGGGTACATTATTCAGTGTAACACTCTGGGTACAGTATTCAGAGGAAGACTGGGTAAAGTATTCAGCGTAACACTCTGGTACAGTATTCATTGTAACACTGGTTACAGTATTCAGTGAAACACTCTGGGTACAGTATTTAGTGTAACACTGGTACAGTATTCAGTGTAAGACTGGGTATATTATTCAGTGTAACACTCTGGGTACAGTATTCAGTATAACACTGGTTACAGTATTCAGTGCAACACTGGGTACAATGTTCAGTGTAACACTCTGGGTACAGTATTCAGTGTAACAGTCTGGGTACAGTATTCAGTGTAACACTGGGTACAGTATTTTGTGTAACACTGCGTACAGTATTCAGAGTAACACTGGGTACAGTATTCAGTGTAACACACTGGGTACAGTATTCACTGTAACACTGGGTACAGTATTCAGTGTAACACTCTCGGTAGAGTATTCAGTGTAAAATTGGGTACAGTATTCAGTGTAACACTCTGGGTAGAGTATTCAGTGTAACACGCTGGGTACAGTAATCAGTGTAACAGTCTGGGTACAGTATTGAGTGTAACACTGGGTACAGTATTCAGTGTAACACTGGGTACAGTATACAGTGTAACCCTCTGGGTAAAGTATGCAGTATGACACTGGGTAGAGTAATAAGCATAACACTCTGGGTACAGTATTCAGTGTAACAATGTGGCTAAAGTATTCAGTGTTACACAAGGTACAGTATTCAGTGTAACACTCTGGGTAGAGTATTCAGTGTAACATTGGGTACAGTATTCTGTGTAATACTCTGGGTAGAGTATTCAGTGTAACAGTGGGTATAGTATTCAGTGTAACACTCTGGGTACAGTATTCAGTGTAACACACTGGGTACAGTATTCAGTGTAACACTGGTTACAGTATTCAGTGCAACACTGCGTACAATGTTCAGTGTAACACTCTGGGTACAGTATTCAGTGTAACAATCTGAGTACAGTATTCAGTGTAACACTGGGGACAGTATTTTGTGTAACACTGGGTAGAGTATTCAATGTAGCACTGGGTACAGTATTCAGCGTAACCCTCTGGGTACAGTATTCAGTTTAACACTGGGTGCAGTATTCAGTGTAACACTCTGGGTAGAGTATTCAGTGTAACATTGGGTACAGTATTCAGTACAACACTCTGGGTACAGTATTCAGTGTAACATACTGGGTACAGTATGCAGTGTAACACTGGGTACAGTATTCAGTGTAACACACTGGGTACAGTCTTCAGTGTAACACTGGGTACAGTATTCAAAGTAACACTCTGTGTACAGTATTGAGTGTAACACTGGGTACAGTATTCAGTGTAAAACTCTGGGTACAGTATTCATTGTACACTGCGTACAGTATTCAGTGTAACACTCTGGGTACAATATTCAGTGTAACACTGTGGGTACAGTATTCAGTGTAACACTGGGTACAATATTCAGTGTAACACTCTGGGTACAGTATTCAGTGTGACACTGGGTACAGTATTCAGTGTAACACTGGGTACAGTATTTTGTGTAACACTGGGTACCGTATTCAGTGTAACACTCTGGGAAAATTATTCACTGTAACACTGGGTACAGTATTCAGAGGAAGACTGGGTAAAGTATTCAGTGTAACACTCTGGTACAGTATTCATTGTAACACTGGTTACAGTATTCAGTGTAACACTCTGGGTACAGTATTCTGTGTAATACTCTGGGTACAGTATTCAGTGTAACACTCTGGGTACAGTATTCAGTGTAACAGTGGGTATAGTATTCAGTGTTACACTGGGTACAGTATTCTGTGTAATACTCTGGGTACAGTATTCAGTGTAACACTCTGGGTACAGTATTCAGTGTAACACAAGTTACAGCATTCAGTGCAACACTGGGTACAATGTTCAGTGTAACACTCTGGGTACAGTATTCTGTGTAATACTCTGGGTACAGTATTCAGTATAACAATCTGAGTACAGTATTCAGTGTAACACTGGGGACAGTATTTTGTTACACACTAGGTACAGTATTCAATGTAGCACTGGGTACAGTATTCAGCGCAACCCTCTGGGTACAGTATTCAGTTTAACACTGGGTACAGTATTCAAAGTAACACTCTGGGTACAGTATTCAGTGTAACACTGGGTACAGTATTTTGTGTAACACTGGGTACAGTATTCAGTGTAACACTCTGGGAAAATTATTCACTGTAACACTGGGTACAGTATTCAGCGTAACACTCTGGTACAGTATTCATTGTAACACTCTGGGTACCGTATTCAGTGTAACAGTGGGTATAGTATTCAGTGTTACACTGGGTACAGTATTCTGTGTAATACTCTGGGTACAGTATTCAGTGTAACACTCTGGGTAGAGTATTCAGTGTAACACTCTGGGTACAGTATTCAGTGTAACACAAGTTACAGCATTCAGTGCAACACTGGGTACACTGTTCAGTGTAACACTCTGGGTACAGTATTCAGTGTAACAATCTGAGTACAGTATTCAGTGTAACACTGGGTACAGTATTCAGAGCAACGCTGGGTACAGTATTCAGTGTAACACTCTGGGTACAATATTCAGTGTAACATTGTGGGTACAATATTCAGTGTCACACTCTGGGTAGAGTATTCAGTGTAACATTGGGTACAGTATTAAGTGTAACATTCTGGGGACAGTATTCAGTGTAACACTGGGTACATTATTCAGTGTAACCCTCTGGGTACAGTATTCAGTGTAACACTGGGTACAGTATTCAGTGTAACAGTCTGGGTACATTATTCAGTGTAACACTGGGTACAGTATTCAGTGTAACACTCGGTACAGTATTCAGTGCAACACACTGGGTACAGTATTCAGTGTAAAACTGGGTACAGTATTCAGCATTACACTCTGGGTACAGTATTCATTGTAACACTGGTTACAGTATTCAGCATAACACTTGGTACAGTATTCAGTGTAACACACTGGGTACAGTATTCAGTGTAACACTCTGGGTACAGTAATCAATCTAACACTGGATACAGTAGTCAGTGTAACACTGGGTACAGTATTCAGTGTAACTCTGGGTACGGGATTCAGTGTAACACTGGGTACAGTACTGATTTTAACACTGGGTACAGTATTCAGCGTAACACTGGGTACAGTATTCAGTGTAACACTCAGGGTACAGTATTCAGGGTAATACTGGGTACAGTATTCAGTGTAACACTGGGTAGAGTATTCAGTGTAACACTGGGTACAGTATTCAGTGTAACACTCAGGGTACAGTATTCAGGGTATCACTGGGTACAGTATTCAGTGTAACACTGGGTAGAGTATTCAGTGTAACACTCTGGGTAGAGTATTCAGTGTAACACTCTGGGTACAGTATTCAGTGTAGCACTGGTTACAGTATTCAGTGCAACACTGGGTCAATTTTCAGTGTAACACTCTGGGTACAGTATTCAGTGTAACAGTCTGGGTACAGTATTCAGTGTAACACTGGGTACAGTATTTTGTGTAACACTGGGTACAGTATTCAGTGTAGCACTGGGTACAGTATTCAGTGTAACCCTATGGGTACAGTATTCAGTTTAACACTGGGTACAGTATTCAGTGTAACACTCTGGGTACAGTTTGCAGTGTAACACTGGGTTCAGTATTCATTGTAACGCACTGGGTACAGTATTCACTGTAACACTGGGTACAGTATTCAAAGTAACACAATGGGTACATTATTCAGTTTAACACACTGGGTACAGTATTCAGTGCAACACTCTGGGTACAGTATTCAGAGTAACACTGGGTACAGTATTCAGCGTAACACTCTGGTACAGTATTCAGTGTAAAACTCTGGGTAAAGTATGCAGTGTGACACTGGGTAGAGTATTAAGCATAACACTCTGGGTACAGTATTCAGTGTAACAATGTGGCTAAAACATTCAGTTTTATACTGGGTACAGTATTCAGTGTCACCCTCTGGGTACAGTATTCAGTGTAACACAGGGTACAGTATACAGTGTAACACTGGGTACAGTATTCAGTGTAACTCTCTGGGTACTTTATTCATTGTAACACTGGTACAGTATTCAGCGTAACACTCTGGGTGCAGTATTCAGTGTAACACACTGGGTACAGTATTCAGTGTAACACTCTGGGTAGATTATTCAGTGTTACACTGGATGCAGTATTCAGTGTCACACTCTGGATACAGTATTCAATGTAGCACTGCGTACAATATTCAGTGTAACACTGGGTACAGTATTCAGGGTACCACTGGGTACAGTATTCAGTGTATCACTGGGTACAGTAATCAGTGGAACACTCTGGGTACAGCATACAGTGTAACACAGTGTACAATATTCAGTGTAACACACTGGGTACAGTAATCAGTGTAACCCTCTGGGGACAGTATTCAGTGCAACACTGGGTACAGTCTTCAGTGTAAACTTCTGGGTACAGTATTCAGTGTAACACACTGGGTACAGTATTCAGTGAAACACTCTGGGTACAGTATTCAGTGTAACACTGGGTACAGTATTCAGTGTAAGCCTCTGGGTACAGTATTCAGTGTAACACTGGGTACAGTATTCAGTGTAACACTCTGGGTAGAGTATTCAGTGTAACATTGGGTACAGTATTAAGTATAACACTCTGGGGACAGTATTCAGTGTAACACTGGGTACATTATTCAGTGTAACCCTCTGGGTACAGTATTCAGTGTAACACTGGGTACAGTATTCAGTGTAACACTCTGGGTACATTATTCAGAGTAACACTGGGTACAGTATTCAGTGTAACACTGGGTACAGTATTCAGTGTAAAACTGGGTACAGTATTCAGCATAACACTCTGGGTACAGTATTCATTGTAACACTGGTTACAGTATTCAGCGTAAGACTGGGTACAGTATTCAGTGTAACACACTGGGTACAGTATTCAGTGTAACACTCTTGGTACAGTAATCAATCTAACACTCGGTAGAGTATTCAGTGTCACACTGGGTACAGTATTCAGTGTAACACTCAGGGTACAGTATTCAGGGTAACACTGGGTACAGGATGCAGTGTAACACTGGGTAGAGTATTCAGTGTCACACTGGGCTCAGTATTCAGTGTAACACTCAGGGTACAGTATTCAGGGTAACACTGGGTACAGTATGCAGTGTAACACTGGGTACAGTATTCAGTGTTAATCACTGGTTACAGTATTCAGTGTAACACCGGGTACGGTATTCAGTGCTACACTCAAGGTACAGTATTCAGAGTAACACTGGGTACAGTAATCAGTGGAACACTCTGGGTACAGTATACAGTGTAACACAGTGTACAGTATTCAGTGTAACACACTGGGTACAGTAATCAGTGTAACCCTCTGAGGACAGTATTCATTGCAACACTGGGTACAGTCTTCAGTGTAAACTTCTGGGTACAGTATTCAGTGTAACACACTTGGTACAGTATTCAGTGAAACACTCTGGATACAGTATTCAGTGTAACACTGGGTACAGTATTCAGTGTAACACTCTGGGTAGAGTATTCAGTGTAACATTGGGTACAGTATTAAGTGTAACACTCTGGGGACAGTATTCAGTGTAACACTGGGTACATTATTCAGTGTAACCCTCTGGGTACAGTATTCAGTGTAACACTGGGTACAGTATTCAGTATATCACTCTGGGTACATTATTCAGTGTAACACTGGGTACAGTATTCAGTGTAACACTCTGGGTACAGTATTCAGTGCAAAACACTGGGTACAGTATTCAGTGTAAAACTGGGTACAGTATTCAGTGTAACACTCTGGGTACAGTATTCATTGTAACACTGGTTACAATATTCAGCGTAAGACTGGGTACAGTATTCAGTGTAATACACTGGGTACAGTATTCATTTTAACACTCTTGGTACAGTAATCAATCTAACACTGGGTAGAGTATTCAGTGTCACACTGGGTGCAGTATTCAGTGTAACACTCCGGGTACAGTATTCAGGGTAACACTGGGTACAGGATGCAGTGTAACACTGGGTAGAGTATTCAGTGTCACACTGGGTACAGTATTCAGTGTAACACTCAGGGTACAGTATTCAGGGTAACACTGGGTACAGTATGCAGTGTAACACTGGGTACAGTATTCAGTGTAACACTGGGTACAGTATTCAGTGTAACACTCAGGGTACAGTATTCAGGGTAACACAGGGTACAGTATTCAGTGTAACACTGGGTAGAGTATTCAGCGTAACACTCTGGGTAGAGTATTCAGCGTAACACTCTGGGTACAGTATTCAGTGTAACACTGGATACAGTATTCAGTGCAACACTGGGTCAATGTTCAGTGTAACACTCTGGGTACAGTATTCAGTGTAACAGTCTGGGTACAGTATTCAGTGTAACACTGGGTACAGTATTCAGTGTAACACTCTGGGTAGAGTATTCAGTGTAACATTGGGTACAGTATTCAGTGTAACACTCTGGGTACAGTATTCAGTGTAACACACTGGGTACAGTTTGCAGTGTAACACTGGGTTCAGTATTCATTGTAACGCACTGGGTACAGTATTCAGTGTAACACTGGGTACAGTTTTCAAAGTAACACTCTGGGTACAGTATTAAGTGTGACACTGGGTACAGTATTCAGTGTAACACTCTGGGTAGAGTATTCAGTGTAACATTGGGTACAGTATTCAGCGTAACACTCTGGGTACAGTATTCAGTGTAACACACTGGGTACAGTTTGCAGTGTAACACTGGGTTCAGTATTCATTGTAACTCACTGGGTACAGTATTCAAAGTAACACTCTCGGTACAGTATTGAGTGTAACACTGGGTACAGTATTCAGTGTAACACTCTGGGTACAGTATTCATTGTACACTCGGTACATTATTCAGTGTAACACTCTGGATACAATATTCAGTGTGACACTGGGTACAGTATTCAGTGTAACACTCTGGGAACATTATTCACTGTAACACTGGGTACAGTATTCAGCGCAACACTCAGGTACAGTATTCAGTGTAACACTCTGAGTACAGTATTCAGTCTAACACTGGGTACAGTATTCAGTGTAACACTGAGTACAGTATACAGTGTAACAATGTGGCTAAAGTATTCAGTTTTATACTGGGTACATTATTCAGTGTCACACTCTGGGTACAGTATTCAGTGTAACACAGGGTACAGTATACAGTGTAACAGTGGGTACAGTATTCAGTGTAACTCTCTGGGTACATTATTCATTGTAACACTGGTACAGTATTCAGCCTAACACTCTGGGTGCAGTATTCAGTGTAACACACTGGGTACAGTGTTCAGTGTAACACTCTGGGTAGATTATTCAGTGTTACACTGTATACAGTATTCAGTGTCACACTCTGGATACAGTATTCAGTGTAGCACTGCGTACAATATTCAGTGTAACTCTGGGTGCAGGATTCAGTGTAACACTGGGTACAGTATTGAATGCAACACTGGGTATAGCATTCAGTGTAACACCCGGTAAAGTATTCAGTGAATCACTCAGGGTAAAGTATTCAGGGTAACACTGGGTACAGTATTCAGTGTAACACTGGGTAGAGTATTCAGCGTAACACTCTGGGTACAGTATTGATTGTAACACTGGGTATAGCATTCAGTGTAACACCCGGTAAAGTATTCAGTGTAACACTCTAGGTACAGTATTCAGTGTAACACTGGGTACAGTATTCAGCGTAACACTCTGGGTACAGTATTCATTGTAACACTGGGTGCACTATTCAATGTAACTCTCTGGGTACAGTATTCAGTGTAACACACTGGGTACAGTATTCAGTGTAACACTGGTACAGTATTCAGCGTAACACTCTGGGTACAGTATTCAGTGTAACACACTGGGTACAGTATTCAGTGTAACACTGGGTACAATATTCAGTGTAACACTCTGCGTACAGTATTCAGTGTAACATTCTAGGTACAGTATTCAGTGTAACACTGGTTAGAGTATTCAGCGTAACACTCTGGGTACAGTATTGATTGTAACACTAGGTATAGCATTCAGTGTAACACCCGGTAAAGTATTCAGTGTAACACTCTGGGTACATTATTTAGTGTAACACTGGGCACAGTATTCAGCGTAACACTCTGGGCACAGTATTCATTGTAACACTGGTTACAGTATTCAACGTAACACTCTGAGTACAGTATTCAGTCTAACACTGGGTGCAGTATTCAGTGTAACACTGGGTGCAATATTCAGTGTAACACTCTGGGTACAGTATTCAGGGTAACACTGGGTACAGTATTCACTGTAACACTGGGTACAGTATTCAGTGTAACACTCTGGGTACAGTATTCAGAGTAACACTGGGTACAGTGTTCAGCGTAACACTCTGGTTCAGTATTCAGTGTAACACTCTGGGTACAGTATTCTGTCTAACACTGGGTACAGTATTCAGTGTAACACTGGGTACAGTATACAGTGTAACCCTCTGAGTAAAGTATGCAGTATGACACTGGGTAGAGTATTAAGCATAACACTCTGGGTACAGTATTCAGTGTAACAATGTGGCTAAAGTATTCAGTGTTACACTGGGTACAGTATTCATTGTAACACTCTGGGCAGAGTTTTCAGTGTAACATTGGGTACAGTATTCAGTGTAATACTCTGGGTACAGTATTCAGTGTAACAGTGGGTACAGTATTCAGTGTAACACTCTGGGTACAGTATTCAGTGTAACACTGGTTACAGCATTCAGTGCAACACTGGGTACAATGTTCAGTGTAACACTCTGGGTACAGTATTCAGTTTAACACTGGTTACAGCATTCAGTGCAACACTGGGTACAATGTTCAGTGTAACACTCTGAGTACAGTATTCAGTGTAACACTGGGGACATTATTTTGTGTAACACACTGGGTACAGTATTCAATGTAGCACTGGGTACAGTATTCAGCGTAACCCTCTGGGTACAGTATTCAGTTTAACACTGGGTACAGTATTCAAAGTAACACTCTGTGTACAGTATTGAGTGTAACACTGGGTACAATATTCAGTGTAACACTCTGGGTACAGTATTCAGTGTAACACTCTGGGTAGAGTATTCAGTGTAACATTGGGTACAGTATTCAGTGTAACACTCTGGGTACAGTATTCAGTGTAACACTCTGGGTAGAGTATTCAGTGTAACATTGGGTACAGTATTCAGTGTAACACTGGGTACAATATTCAGTGTAACACTCTGGGTACAGTATTCAGTGTAACACTCTGGGTAGAGTATTCAGTGTAACATTGGGTACAGTATTCAGTGTAACACTGGGTACAATATTCAGTGTAACACTCTGGGTACAGTATTCAGTGTAACACTCTGGGTAGAGTATTCAGTGTAACATTGGGTACAGTATTCAGTGTAACACTGGGTACAATATTCAGTGTAACACTCTGGGTACAGTATTCAGTGTAACACTCTGGGTAGAGTATTCAGTGTAACATTGGGTACAGTATTCAGTGTAACACTCTGGGTACAGTATTCAGTGTAACACTCTGGGTACAATATTCAGTGTAACTCTGTGGGTACAGTATTCAGTGTAACACTCTGGGTAGAGTATTCAGTGTAACATTGGGTACAGTATTCAGTGTAACACTGGGTACAGTATTCAGTGAAACACTCTGGGTACAGTATTTAGTGTAACACTGGTACAGTATTCAGTGTAAGACTGGGTATATTATTCAGTGTAACACTCTGGGTACAGTATTCAGTGTAACACTCTGGTTACAGTATTCAGTGTAACACTGGTTACAGTATTCAGTGCAACACTGGGTACAATGTTCAGTGTAACACTCTGGGTACAGTATTCAGTGTAACAGTCTGGGTACAGTATTCAGTGTCACACTGGGTACAGTATTTTGTGTAACACTGCGTACAGTATTCAGAGTAACACTGAGTACAGTATTCAGTGTAACACTCAGGGTACAGTATTCAGGGTAACACAGGGTACAGTATTCAGTGTAACACTGGGTAGAGTATTCAGCGTAACACTCTGGGTAGAGTATTCAGCGTAACACTCTGGGTACAGTATTCAGTGTAACACTGGATACAGTATTCAGTGCAACACTGGGTCAATGTTCAGTGTAACACTCTGGGTACAGTATTCAGTGTAACAGTCTGGGTACAGTATTCAGTGTAACACTGGGTACAGTATTCAGTGTAACACTCTGGGTAGAGTATTCAGTGTAACATTGGGTACAGTATTCAGTGTAACACTCTGGGTACAGTATTCAGTGTAACACACTGGGTACAGTTTGCAGTGTAACACTGGGTTCAGTATTTATTGTAACGCACTGGGTACAGTATTCAGTGTAACACTGGGTACAGTATTCAAAGTAACACTCTGGGTACAGTATTAAGTGTGACACTGGGTGCAGTATTCAGTGTAACACTCTGGGTAGAGTATTCAGTGTAACATTGGGTACAGTATTCAGTGTAACACTCTGGGTACAGTATTCAGTGTAACACACTGGGTACAGTTTGCAGTGTAACACTGGGTTCAGTATTCATTGTAACTCACTGGGTACAGTATTCAGTGTAACACTGAGTACAGTATTCAAAGTAACACTCTCGGTACAGTATTGAGTGTAACACTGGGTACAATATTCAGTGTAACACTCTGGGTACAGTATTCATTGTACACTCGGTACATTATTCAGTGTAACACTCTGGATACAATATTCAGTGTGACACTGGGTACAGTATTCAGTGCAACACTGGGTACAGTATTCAGTGTAACACTCTGGGAACATTATTCACTGTAACACTGGGTACAGTATTCAGCGCAACACTCAGGTACAGTATTCAGTGTAACACTCTGAGTACAGTATTCAGTGTAACACTGAGTACAGTATACAGTGTAACAATGTGGCTAAAGTATTCAGTTTTATACTGGGTACATTATTCAGTGTCACACTCTGGGTACAGTATTCAGTGTAACACAGGGTACAGTATACAGTGTAACAGTGGGTACAGTATTCAGTGTAACTCTCTGGGTACATTATTCATTGTAACACTGGTACAGTATTCAGCCTAACACTCTGGGTGCAGTATTCAGTGTAACACACTGGGTACAGTGTTCAGTGTAACACTCTGGGTAGATTATTCAGTGTTACACTGTATACAGTATTCAGTGTCACACTCTGGATACAGTATTCAGTGTAGCACTGCGTACAATATTCAGTGTAACTCTGGGTGCATGATTCAGTGTAACACTTGGTACAGTATTGAATGCAACACTGGGTAGAGCATTCAGTGTAACACCCGGTAAAGTATTCAGTGTAACACTCTAGGTACATTATTCAGTGTAACACTGGGTACAGTATTCAGCGTAACACTCTGGGTACAGTATTCATTGTAACACTGGGTGCAGTATTCAATGTAACTCTCTGGGTACAGTATTCAGTGTAACACACTGGGTACAGTATTCAGTGTAACACTGGGTACAATATTCAGTGTAACACTCTGGGTACAGTATTCAGTGTAACACACTGGGTACAGTATTCAGTGTAACACTGGTACAGTATTCAGCGTAACACTCTGGGTACAGTATTCAGTGTAACACACTGGGTACAGTATTCAGTGTAACACTGGGTACAATATTCAGTGTAACACTCTGCGTACAGTATTCAGTGTAACATTCTAGGTACAGTATTCAGTGTAACACTGGTTAGAGTATTCAGCGTAACACTCTGGGTACAGTATTGATTGTAACACTGGGTATAGCATTCAGTGTAACACCCGGTAAAGTATTCAGTGTAACACTCTAGGTACAGTATTCAGTGTAACACTGGGTACAGTATTCAGCGTAACACTCTGGGTACAGTATTCATTGTAACACTGGGTGCACTATTCAATGTAACTCTCTGGGTACAGTATTCAGTGTAACACACTGGGTACAGTATTCAGTGTAACACTGGTACAGTATTCAGCGTAACACTCTGGGTACAGTATTCAGTGTAACACACTGGGTACAGTATTCAGTGTAACACTGGGTACAATATTCAGTGTAACACTCTGCGTACAGTATTCAGTGTAACATTCTAGGTACAGTATTCAGTGTAACACTGGTTAGAGTATTCAGCGTAACACTCTGGGTACAGTATTGATTGTAACACTAGGTATAGCATTCAGTGTAACACCCGGTAAAGTATTCAGTGTAACACTCTGGGTACATTATTCAGTGTAACACTGGGCACAGTATTCAGCGTAACACTCTGGGCACAGTATTCATTGTAACACTGGTTACAGTATTCAACGTAACACTCTGAGTACAGTATTCAGTCTAACACTGGGTGCAGTATTCAGTGTAACACTGGGTGCAATATTCAGTGTAACACTCTGGGTACAGTATTCAGGGTAACACTGGGTACAGTATTCACTGTAACACTGGGTACAGTATTCAGTGTAACACTCTGGGTACAGTATTCAGAGTAACACTGGGTACAGTGTTCAGCGTAACACTCTGGTTCAGTATTCAGTGTAACACTCTGGGTACAGTATTCTGTCTAACACTGGGTACAGTATTCAGTGTAACACTGGGTACAGTATACAGTGTAACCCTCTGAGTAAAGTATGCAGTATGACACTGGGTAGAGTATTAAGCATAACACTCTGGGTACAGTATTCAGTGTAACAATGTGGCTAAAGTATTCAGTGTTACACTGGGTACAGTATTCATTGTAACACTCTGGGCAGAGTTTTCAGTGTAACATTGGGTACAGTATTCAGTGTAATACTCTGGGTACAGTATTCAGTGTAACAGTGGGTACAGTATTCAGTGTAACACTCTGGGTACAGTATTCTGTGTAACACTGGTTACAGCATTCAGTGCAACACTGGGTACAATGTTCAGTGTAACACTCTGGGTACAGTATTCAGTTTAACACTGGTTACAGCATTCAGTGCAACACTGGGTACAATGTTCAGTGTAACACTCTGAGTACAGTATTCAGTGTAACACTGGGGACATTATTTTGTGTAACACACTGGGTACAGTATTCAATGTAGCACTGGGTACAGTATTCAGCGTAACCCTCTGGGTACAGTATTCAGTTTAACACTGGGTACAGTATTCAAAGTAACACTCTGTGTACAGTATTGAGTGTAACACTGGGTACAATATTCAGTGTAACACTCTGGGTACAGTATTCAGTGTAACACTCTGGGTAGAGTATTCAGTGTAACATTGGGTACAGTATTCAGTGTAACACTCTGGGTACAGTATTCAGTGTAACACTCTGGGTAGAGTATTCAGTGTAACATTGGGTACAGTATTCAGTGTAACACTGGGTACAATATTCAGTGTAACACTCTGGGTACAGTATTCAGTGTAACACTCTGGGTAGAGTATTCAGTGTAACATTGGGTACAGTATTCAGTGTAACACTGGGTACAATATTCAGTGTAACACTCTGGGTACAGTATTCAGTGTAACACTCTGGGTAGAGTATTCAGTGTAACATTGGGTACAGTATTCAGTGTAACACTGGGTACAATATTCAGTGTAACACTCTGGGTACAGTATTCAGTGTAACACTCTGGGTAGAGTATTCAGTGTAACATTGGGTACAGTATTCAGTGTAACACTCTGGGTACAGTATTCAGTGTAACACTCTGGGTACAATATTCAGTGTAACTCTGTGGGTACAGTATTCAGTGTAACACTCTGGGTAGAGTATTCAGTGTAACATTGGGTACAGTATTCAGTGTAACACTGGGTACAGTATTCAGTGAAACACTCTGGGTACAGTATTTAGTGTAACACTGGTACAGTATTCAGTGTAAGACTGGGTATATTATTCAGTGTAACACTCTGGGTACAGTATTCAGTGTAACACTCTGGGTACAGTATTCAGTGTAACACTGGTTACAGTATTCAGTGCAACACTGGGTACAATGTTCAGTGTAACACTCTGGGTACAGTATTCAGTGTAACAGTCTGGGTACAGTATTCAGTGTCACACTGGGTACAGTATTTTGTGTAACACTGCGTACAGTATTCAGAGTAACACTGAGTACAGTATTCAGTGTAACACTCAGGGTACAGTATTCAGGGTAACACAGGGTACAGTATTCAGTGTAACACTGGGTAGAGTATTCAGCGTAACACTCTGGGTAGAGTATTCAGCGTAACACTCTGGGTACAGTATTCAGTGTAACACTGGATACAGTATTCAGTGCAACACTGGGTCAATGTTCAGTGTAACACTCTGGGTACAGTATTCAGTGTAACAGTCTGGGTACAGTATTCAGTGTAACACTGGGTACAGTATTCAGTGTAACACTCTGGGTAGAGTATTCAGTGTAACATTGGGTACAGTATTCAGTGTAACACTCTGGGTACAGTATTCAGTGTAACACACTGGGTACAGTTTGCAGTGTAACACTGGGTTCAGTATTTATTGTAACGCACTGGGTACAGTATTCAGTGTAACACTGGGTACAGTATTCAAAGTAACACTCTGGGTACAGTATTAAGTGTGACACTGGGTGCAGTATTCAGTGTAACACTCTGGGTAGAGTATTCAGTGTAACATTGGGTACAGTATTCAGTGTAACACTCTGGGTACAGTATTCAGTGTAACACACTGGGTACAGTTTGCAGTGTAACACTCTGGATACAATATTCAGTGTGACACTGGGTACAGTATTCAGTGCAACACTGGGTACAGTATTCAGTGTAACACTCTGGGAACATTATTCACTGTAACACTGGGTACAGTATTCAGCGCAACACTCAGGTAAGTATTCAGTGTAACACTCTGAGTACAGTATTCAGTGTAACACTGAGTACAGTATACAGTGTAACAATGTGGCTAAAGTATTCAGTTTTATACTGGGTACATTATTCAGTGTCACACTCTGGGTACAGTATTCAGTGTAACACAGGGTACAGTATACAGTGTAACAGTGGGTACAGTATTCAGTGTAACTCTCTGGGTACATTATTCATTGTAACACTGGTACAGTATTCAGCCTAACACTCTGGGTGCAGTATTCAGTGTAACACACTGGGTACAGTGTTCAGTGTAACACTCTGGGTAGATTATTCAGTGTTACACTGTATACAGTATTCAGTGTCACACTCTGGATACAGTATTCAGTGTAGCACTGCGTACAATATTCAGTGTAACTCTGGGTGCATGATTCAGTGTAACACTTGGTACAGTATTGAATGCAACACTGGGTAGAGCATTCAGTGTAACACCCGGTAAAGTATTCAGTGTAACACTCTAGGTACATTATTCAGTGTAACACTTGGTACAGTATTCAGCGTAACACTCTGGGTACAGTATTCATTGTAACACTGGGTGCAGTATTCAATGTAACTCTCTGGGTACAGTATTCAGTGTAACACACTGGGTACAGTATTCAGTGTAACACTGGGTACAATATTCAGTGTAACACTCTGGGTACAGTATTCAGTGTAACACACTGGGTACAGTATTCAGTGTAACACTGGTACAGTATTCAGCGTAACACTCTGGGTACAGTATTCAGTGTAACACACTGGGTACAGTATTCAGTGTAACACTGGGTACAATATTCAGTGTAACACTCTGCGTACAGTATTCAGTGTAACATTCTAGGTACAGTATTCAGTGTAACACTGGTTAGAGTATTCAGCGTAACACTCTGGGTACAGTATTGATTGTAACACTGGGTATAGCATTCAGTGTAACACCCGGTAAAGTATTCAGTGTAACACTCTGGGTACATTATTCAGTGTAACACTGGGCACAGTATTCAGCGTAACACTCTGGGCACAGTATTCATTGTAACACTGGTTACAGTATTCAACGTAACAATCTGAGTACAGTATTCAGTCTAACACTGGGTGCAGTATTCAGTGTAACACTGGGTGCAATATTCAGTGTAACACTCTGGGTACAGTATTCAGGGTAACACTGGGTACAGTATTCACTGTAACACTGGGTACAGTATTCAGTGTAACACACTGGGTACATTATTCAGTGTAACACTGGGCACAGTATTCAGCGTAACACTCTGGGCACAGTATTCATTGTAACACTGGTTACAGTATTCAACGTAACACTCTGAGTACAGTATTCAGTCTAACACTGGGTGCAGTATTCAGTGTAACACTGGGTGCAATATTCAGTGTAACACTCTGGGTACAGTATTCTGTCTAACACTGGGTACAGTATTCAGTGTAACACTGGGTACAGTATACAGTGTAACCCTCTGAGTAAAGTATGCAGTATGACACTGGGTAGAGTATTAAGCATAACACTCTGGGTACAGTATTCAGTGTAACAATGTGGCTAAAGTATTCAGTGTTACACTGGGTACAGTATTCAGTGTAACACTCTGGGTAGAGTATTCAGTGTAACATTGGGTACAGTATTCAGTGTAATACTCTGGGTACAGTATTCAGTGTAACAGTGGGTATAGTATTCAGTGTAACACTCTGGGTACAGTATTCAGTGTAACACTCTGGGTACAGTATTCAGTGTAACAGTGGGTATAGTATTCAGTGTAACACACTGGGTACAGTATTCAGTGTAACACTGGTTACAGCATTCAGTGCAACACTGGGTACAATGTTCAGTGTAACACTCTGGGTACAGTATTCAGTGTAACACTGGGGACATTATTTTGTGTAACACACTGGGTACAGTATTCAATGTAGCACTGGGTACAGTATTCAGCGTAACCCTCTGGGTACAGTATTCAGTTTAACACTGGGTACAGTATTCAAAGTAACACTCTGTGTACAGTATTGAGTGTAACACTGGGTACAGTATTCAGAGCAACGCTGGGTACAGTATTCAGTGTAACACTCTGGGTACAGTATTCAGTGTGACACTGGGTACAGTATTTTGTGTAACACTGGGTACCGTATTCAGTGTAACACTCTGGGGAAATTATTCACTGTAACACTGGGTACAGTATTCAGCGTAACACTCTGGTACAGTATTCAGTCTAACACTGGGTACAGTATTCACTGTAACACTGGGTACAGTATTCAGTGAAACACTCTGGGTACAGTATTCACTGTAACACTGGGTACAGTATTCAGTGAAACACTCTGGGTATATTATTCAGTGTAACACTCTGGGTACAGTATTCAGTGTAACACTCTGGGTACAGTATTCAGTGTAACACTGGTTACAGTATTCAGTGCAACACCGGGTACAATGTTCAGTGTAACACTCTGGGTACAGTATTCAGTGTAACAGTCTGGGTACAGTATTCAGTGTAACACTGGGTACAGTATTTTGTGTAACACTGCGTACAGTATTCAGAGTAACACTGGGTACAGTATTCAGTGTAACACACTGGGTACAGTATTCACTGTAACACTGGGTACAGTATTCAGTGTAACACTCTCGGTAGAGTATTCAGTGTAACATTGGGTACAGTATTCAGTGTAACACTCTGGTACAGTATTCAGTGTAACACTGGTTACAGTATTCAGTGCAACACTGGGTCAATGTTCAGTGTAACACTCTGGGTACAGTAATCAGTGTAACAGTCTGGGTACAGTATTGAGTGTAACACTGGGTACAGTATTCAGTGTAACACTGGGTACAGTATACAGTGTAACCCTCTGGGTAAAGTATGCAGTATGACACTGGGTAGAGTAATAAGCATAACACTCTGGGTACAGTATTCAGTGTAACAATGTGGCTAAAGTATTCAGTGTTACACTTGGTACAGTATTCAGTGTAACACTCTGGGTAGAGTATTCAGTGTAACATTGGGTACAGTATTCTGTGTAATACTCTGGGTACAGTATTCAGTGTAACAGTGGGTATAGTATTCAGTGTAACACTCTGGGTACAGTATTCAGTGTAACACTCTGGGTACAGTATTCAGTGTAACACTGGTTACAGTATTCAGTGCAACACTGCGTACAATGTTCAGTGTAACACTCTGGGTACAGTATTCAGTGTAACAATCTGAGTACATTATTCAGTGTAACACTGGGGACAGTATTTTGTGTAACACTGGGTAGAGTATTCAATGTAGCACTGGGTACAGTATTCAGCGTAACCCTCTGGGTACAGTATTCAGTTTAACACTGGGTGCAGTATTCAGTGTAACACTCTGGGTAGAGTATTCAGTGTAACATTGGGTACAGTATTCAGTACAACACTCTGGGTACAGTATTCAGTGTAACATACTGGGTACAGTATGCAGTGTAACACTGGGTACAGTATTCAGTGTAACACACTAGGTACAGTCTTCAGTGTAACACTGGGTACAGTATTCAAAGTAACACTCTGTGTACAGTATTGAGTGTAACACTGGGTACAGTATTCAGTGTAACACTCTGGGTACAGTATTCATTGTACACTGCGTACAGTATTCAGTGTAACACTCTGGGTACAATATTCAGTGTAACACTGTGAGTACAGTATTCAGTGTAACACTGGGTACAATATTCAGTGTAACACTCTGGGTACAGTATTCAGTGTAACACTCTGGGTAGAGTATTCAGTGTAACATTGGGTACAGTATTCAGTGTAACACTCTGGGTACAGTATTCAGTGTAACACTCTGGGTAGAGTATTCAGTGTAACATTGGGTACAGTATTCAGTGTAACACTGGGTACAATATTCAGTGTAACACTCTGGGTACAGTATTCAGTGTAACACTCTGGGTAGAGTATTCAGTGTAACATTGGGTACAGTATTCAGTGTAACACTGGGTACAATATTCAGTGTAACACTCTGGGTACAGTATTCAGTGTAACACTCTGGGTAGAGTATTCAGTGTAACATTGGGTACAGTATTCAGTGTAACACTGGGTACAATATTCAGTGTAACACTCTGGGTACAGTATTCAGTGTAACACTCTGGGTAGAGTATTCAGTGTAACATTGGGTACAGTATTCAGTGTAACACTCTGGGTACAGTATTCAGTGTAACACTCTGGGTACAATATTCAGTGTAACTCTGTGGGTACAGTATTCAGTGTAACACTCTGGGTAGAGTATTCAGTGTAACATTGGGTACAGTATTCAGTGTAACACTGGGTACAGTATTCAGTGAAACACTCTGGGTACAGTATTTAGTGTAACACTGGTACAGTATTCAGTGTAAGACTGGGTATATTATTCAGTGTAACACTCTGGGTACAGTATTCAGTGTAACACTCTGGGTACAGTATTCAGTGTAACACTGGTTACAGTATTCAGTGCAACACTGGGTACAATGTTCAGTGTAACACTCTGGGTACAGTATTCAGTGTAACAGTCTGGGTACAGTATTCAGTGTCACACTGGGTACAGTATTTTGTGTAACACTGCGTACAGTATTCAGAGTAACACTGAGTACAGTATTCAGTGTAACACTCAGGGTACAGTATTCAGGGTAACACAGGGTACAGTATTCAGTGTAACACTGGGTAGAGTATTCAGCGTAACACTCTGGGTAGAGTATTCAGCGTAACACTCTGGGTACAGTATTCAGTGTAACACTGGATACAGTATTCAGTGCAACACTGGGTCAATGTTCAGTGTAACACTCTGGGTACAGTATTCAGTGTAACAGTCTGGGTACAGTATTCAGTGTAACACTGGGTACAGTATTCAGTGTAACACTCTGGGTAGAGTATTCAGTGTAACATTGGGTACAGTATTCAGTGTAACACTCTGGGTACAGTATTCAGTGTAACACACTGGGTACAGTTTGCAGTGTAACACTGGGTTCAGTATTTATTGTAACGCACTGGGTACAGTATTCAGTGTAACACTGGGTACAGTATTCAAAGTAACACTCTGGGTACAGTATTAAGTGTGACACTGGGTGCAGTATTCAGTGTAACACTCTGGGTAGAGTATTCAGTGTAACATTGGGTACAGTATTCAGTGTAACACTCTGGGTACAGTATTCAGTGTAACACACTGGGTACAGTTTGCAGTGTAACACTCTGGATACAATATTCAGTGTGACACTGGGTACAGTATTCAGTGCAACACTGGGTACAGTATTCAGTGTAACACTCTGGGAACATTATTCACTGTAACACTGGGTACAGTATTCAGCGCAACACTCAGGTAAGTATTCAGTGTAACACTCTGAGTACAGTATTCAGTGTAACACTGAGTACAGTATACAGTGTAACAATGTGGCTAAAGTATTCAGTTTTATACTGGGTACATTATTCAGTGTCACACTCTGGGTACAGTATTCAGTGTAACACAGGGTACAGTATACAGTGTAACAGTGGGTACAGTATTCAGTGTAACTCTCTGGGTACATTATTCATTGTAACACTGGTACAGTATTCAGCCTAACACTCTGGGTGCAGTATTCAGTGTAACACACTGGGTACAGTGTTCAGTGTAACACTCTGGGTAGATTATTCAGTGTTACACTGTATACAGTATTCAGTGTCACACTCTGGATACAGTATTCAGTGTAGCACTGCGTACAATATTCAGTGTAACTCTGGGTGCATGATTCAGTGTAACACTTGGTACAGTATTGAATGCAACACTGGGTAGAGCATTCAGTGTAACACCCGGTAAAGTATTCAGTGTAACACTCTAGGTACATTATTCAGTGTAACACTTGGTACAGTATTCAGCGTAACACTCTGGGTACAGTATTCATTGTAACACTGGGTGCAGTATTCAATGTAACTCTCTGGGTACAGTATTCAGTGTAACACACTGGGTACAGTATTCAGTGTAACACTGGGTACAATATTCAGTGTAACACTCTGGGTACAGTATTCAGTGTAACACACTGGGTACAGTATTCAGTGTAACACTGGTACAGTATTCAGCGTAACACTCTGGGTACAGTATTCAGTGTAACACACTGGGTACAGTATTCAGTGTAACACTGGGTACAATATTCAGTGTAACACTCTGCGTACAGTATTCAGTGTAACATTCTAGGTACAGTATTCAGTGTAACACTGGTTAGAGTATTCAGCGTAACACTCTGGGTACAGTATTGATTGTAACACTGGGTATAGCATTCAGTGTAACACCCGGTAAAGTATTCAGTGTAACACTCTGGGTACATTATTCAGTGTAACACTGGGCACAGTATTCAGCGTAACACTCTGGGCACAGTATTCATTGTAACACTGGTTACAGTATTCAACGTAACAATCTGAGTACAGTATTCAGTCTAACACTGGGTGCAGTATTCAGTGTAACACTGGGTGCAATATTCAGTGTAACACTCTGGGTACAGTATTCAGGGTAACACTGGGTACAGTATTCACTGTAACACTGGGTACAGTATTCAGTGTAACACACTGGGTACATTATTCAGTGTAACACTGGGCACAGTATTCAGCGTAACACTCTGGGCACAGTATTCATTGTAACACTGGTTACAGTATTCAACGTAACACTCTGAGTACAGTATTCAGTCTAACACTGGGTGCAGTATTCAGTGTAACACTGGGTGCAATATTCAGTGTAACACTCTGGGTACAGTATTCTGTCTAACACTGGGTACAGTATTCAGTGTAACACTGGGTACAGTATACAGTGTAACCCTCTGAGTAAAGTATGCAGTATGACACTGGGTAGAGTATTAAGCATAACACTCTGGGTACAGTATTCAGTGTAACAATGTGGCTAAAGTATTCAGTGTTACACTGGGTACAGTATTCAGTGTAACACTCTGGGTAGAGTATTCAGTGTAACATTGGGTACAGTATTCAGTGTAATACTCTGGGTACAGTATTCAGTGTAACAGTGGGTATAGTATTCAGTGTAACACTCTGGGTACAGTATTCAGTGTAACACTCTGGGTACAGTATTCAGTGTAACAGTGGGTATAGTATTCAGTGTAACACACTGGGTACAGTATTCAGTGTAACACTGGTTACAGCATTCAGTGCAACACTGGGTACAATGTTCAGTGTAACACTCTGGGTACAGTATTCAGTGTAACACTGGGGACATTATTTTGTGTAACACACTGGGTACAGTATTCAATGTAGCACTGGGTACAGTATTCAGCGTAACCCTCTGGGTACAGTATTCAGTTTAACACTGGGTACAGTATTCAAAGTAACACTCTGTGTACAGTATTGAGTGTAACACTGGGTACAGTATTCAGAGCAACGCTGGGTACAGTATTCAGTGTAACACTCTGGGTACAGTATTCAGTGTGACACTGGGTACAGTATTTTGTGTAACACTGGGTACCGTATTCAGTGTAACACTCTGGGGAAATTATTCACTGTAACACTGGGTACAGTATTCAGCGTAACACTCTGGTACAGTATTCAGTCTAACACTGGGTACAGTATTCACTGTAACACTGGGTACAGTATTCAGTGAAACACTCTGGGTACAGTATTCACTGTAACACTGGGTACAGTATTCAGTGAAACACTCTGGGTATATTATTCAGTGTAACACTCTGGGTACAGTATTCAGTGTAACACTCTGGGTACAGTATTCAGTGTAACACTGGTTACAGTATTCAGTGCAACACCGGGTACAATGTTCAGTGTAACACTCTGGGTACAGTATTCAGTGTAACAGTCTGGGTACAGTATTCAGTGTAACACTGGGTACAGTATTTTGTGTAACACTGCGTACAGTATTCAGAGTAACACTGGGTACAGTATTCAGTGTAACACACTGGGTACAGTATTCACTGTAACACTGGGTACAGTATTCAGTGTAACACTCTCGGTAGAGTATTCAGTGTAACATTGGGTACAGTATTCAGTGTAACACTCTGGTACAGTATTCAGTGTAACACTGGTTACAGTATTCAGTGCAACACTGGGTCAATGTTCAGTGTAACACTCTGGGTACAGTAATCAGTGTAACAGTCTGGGTACAGTATTGAGTGTAACACTGGGTACAGTATTCAGTGTAACACTGGGTACAGTATACAGTGTAACCCTCTGGGTAAAGTATGCAGTATGACACTGGGTAGAGTAATAAGCATAACACTCTGGGTACAGTATTCAGTGTAACAATGTGGCTAAAGTATTCAGTGTTACACTTGGTACAGTATTCAGTGTAACACTCTGGGTAGAGTATTCAGTGTAACATTGGGTACAGTATTCTGTGTAATACTCTGGGTACAGTATTCAGTGTAACAGTGGGTATAGTATTCAGTGTAACACTCTGGGTACAGTATTCAGTGTAACACTCTGGGTACAGTATTCAGTGTAACACTGGTTACAGTATTCAGTGCAACACTGCGTACAATGTTCAGTGTAACACTCTGGGTACAGTATTCAGTGTAACAATCTGAGTACAGTATTCAGTGTAACACTGGGGACAGTATTTTGTGTAACACTGGGTAGAGTATTCAATGTAGCACTGGGTACAGTATTCAGCGTAACCCTCTGGGTACAGTATTCAGTTTAACACTGGGTGCAGTATTCAGTGTAACACTCTGGGTAGAGTATTCAGTGTAACATTGGGTACAGTATTCAGTACAACACTCTGGGTACAGTATTCAGTGTAACATACTGGGTACAGTATGCAGTGTAACACTGGGTACAGTATTCAGTGTAACACACTAGGTACAGTCTTCAGTGTAACACTGGGTACAGTATTCAAAGTAACACTCTGTGTACAGTATTGAGTGTAACACTGGGTACAGTATTCAGTGTAACACTCTGGGTACAGTATTCATTGTACACTGCGTACAGTATTCAGTGTAACACTCTGGGTACAATATTCAGTGTAACACTGTGAGTACAGTATTCAGTGTAACACTGGGTACAATATTCAGTGTAACACTCTGGGTACAGTATTCAATGTGACAGTGGGTATAGTATTCAGTGTGACACTGGGTACAGTATTCAGTGCACCGCTGGGTACAGTATTCAGTGTAACACTGGGTACAGTATTTTGTGTAACACTGGGTACCGTATTCAGTGTAACACTCTGGGAAAATTATTCACTGCAACACTGGGTACAGTATTCAGAGGAAGACTGGGTAAAGTATTCAGCGTAACACTCTGGTACAGTATTCATTGTAACACTGGTTACAGTATTCAGCGTAACACTCTGGGTACAGTATTCAGTCTAACATTGGGTACAGTATTCAGTGTAACACTCTGGGTACAGTATTCAGTGTAACACTCTGGGTACAGTATTCAGTGTAACAGTGGGTATAGTATTCAGTGTTACACTGGGTACAGTATTCTGTGTAATACTCTGGGTACAGTATTCAGTGTAACACTCTGGGTACAGTATTCAGTGTAACACTCTTTGTACAGTATTCAGTGTAACACAAGTTACAGCATTCAGTGCAACACTGGGTACAGTATTCAGTGTAACACTCTGGGTACAATATTCAGTGTAACACTGTGGGTACAATATTCAGTGTCACACTCTGGGTAGAGTATTCAGTGTAACATTGGGTACAGTATTAAGTGTAACACACTGGGGACAGTATTCAGTGTAACACTGGGTACATTATTCAGTGTAACCCTCTGGGTACAGTATTCAGTGTAACACTGGGTACAGTATTCAGTGTAACACTCTGGGTACATTATTCAGTGTAACACTGGATACAGTATTCAGTGTAACACTGGGTACAGTATTCAGTGTAACTCTGGGTACGGGATTCAGTGTAATACTGGGTACAGTATTCAGTGTAACTCTGGGTGCAGGATTCAGTGTAACACTGGGTACAGTACTGATTTTAACACTGGGTACAGTATTCAGCGTAACACTGGGTACAGTATTCAGTGTAACACTCAGGGTACAGTATTCAGGGTAACACTGGGTACAGTATTCAGTGTAACACTGGGTAGAGTATTCAGTGTAACACTGGGTACAGTATTCAGTGTAACACTCAGGTTACAGTATTCAGGGTAACACTGGGTACAGTATTCAGTGTAACACTGGGTAGAGTATTCAGTGTAACACTCTGGGTAGAGTATTCAGTGTAACACTCTGGGTACAGTATTCAGTGTAACACTGGTTACAATATTCAGTGCAACACTGGGTCAATTTTCAGTGTTACACTCTGGGTACAGTATTCAGTGTAACAGTCTGGGTACAGTATTCAGTGTAACACTGGGTACAGTATTTTGTGTAACACTGGGTACAGTATTCAGTGTAGCACTGGGTACAGTATTCAGTGTAACCCTATGGGTACAGTATTCAGTTTAACACTGGGTACAGTATTCAGTGTAACACTCTGGGTACAGTTTGCAGTGTAACACTGGGTACAGTATTCAAAGTAACACAATGGGTACATTATTCAGTTTAACACACTGGGTACAGTATTCAGTGCAACACTCTGGGTACAGTATTCAGAGTAACACTGGGTAGAGTATTCAGCGTAACACACTGGGTACAGTGTTAGTATAACACTCTGGTTACGGTATTCAGTGTAACACTGGGTAGAGTATTCAGTGTAACCCTCTGGGTACAGTATTCAGTGAAACCCTCTGGGTACAGTATTCAGTGTAATACTGGGTACAGTATTCAGTGTAACACACTGGGTACAGTATGCAGTGTAACACTGGGTACAGTAATCAGTGGAACACTCTGGGTACAGCATACAGTGTAACACAGTGTACAGTATTCAGTGTAACACACTGGGTACAGTAATCAGTGTAACCATCTGGGGGCAGTATTCAGTGCAACACTGGGTACAGTCTTCAGTGTAAACTTCTGGGTACAGTATTCAGTGTAACACACTGGGTGCAGTATTCAGTGAAACACTCTGGGTACAGTATTCAGTGTAACACTGGGTACAGTATTCAGTGTAACCCTCTGGGTACAGTATTCAGTGTAACACTGGGTACAGTATTCAGTGTAACACTCTGGGTAGAGTATTCAGTATAACTTTGGGTACAGTATTAAGTGTAACACTCTGGGGACAGTATTCAGTGTAACACTGGGTACATTATTCAGTGTAACCCTCTGGGTACATTATTCAGTGTAACACTGGGTACAGTATTCAGTGTAACACTCTGGGTACATTATTCAGAGTAACACTGGGTACAGTATTCAGTGTAACACTGGGTACAGTATTCAGTGTAAAACTGGGTACAGTATTCAGCATAACACTCTGGGTACAGTATTCATTGTAACACTGGTTACAGTATTCAGCGTAAGACTGGGTACAGTATTCAGTGTAACACACTGGGTACAGTATTCAGTGTAACACTCTTGGTACAGTAATCAATCTAACACTCGGTAGAGTATTCCGTGTCACACTGGGTACAGTATTCAGTGTAACACTCAGGGTACAGTATTCAGGGTAACACTGGGTACAGGATGCAGTGTAACACTGGGTAGAGTATTCAGTGTCACACTGGGTACAGTATTCAGTGTAACACTCAGGGTACAGTATTCAGGGTAACACTGGGTACAGTATGCAGTGTAACACTGGGTACAGTATTCAGTGTTAATCACTGGTTACAGTATTCAGTGTAACACCGGGTACGGTATTCAGTGCTACACTCAAGGTACAGTATTCAGAGTAACACTGGGTACAGTAATCAGTGGAACACTCTGGGTACAGTATACAGTGTAACACAGTGTACAGTATTCAGTGTAACACACTGGGTACAGTAATCAGTGTAACCCTCTGGGGACAGTATTCAGTGCAACACTGGGTACAGTCTTCAGTGTAAACTTCTGGGTACAGTATTCAGTGTAACACACTTGGTACAGTATTCAGTGAAACACTCTGGATACAGTATTCAGTGTAACACTGGGTACAGTATTCAGTGTAACACTCTGGGTACAGTATTCAGTGTAACACTGGGTACATTATTCAGTGTAACCCTCTGGGTACAGTATTCAGTGTAACACTGGGTACAGTATTCAGTGTAACACTCTGGGTACATTATTCAGTGTAACACTGGGTACAGTATTCAGTGTAACACTCTGGGTACAGTATTCAGTGCAAAACACTGGGTACAGTATTCAGTGTAAAACTGGGTAAAGTATTCAGTGTAACACTCTGGGTACAGTATTCATTGTAACACTGGTTACAGTATTCAGCGTAAGACTGGGTACAGTATTCAGTGTAACACACTGGGTACAGTATTCATTTTAACACTCTTGGTACAGTAATCAATCTAACACTGGGTAGAGTATTCAGTGTCACACTGGGTACAGTATTCAGTGTAACACTCCGGGTACAGTATTCAGGGTAACACTGGGTACAGGATGCAGTGTAACACTGGGTAGAGTATTCAGTGTCACACTGGGTAGAGTATTTAGTGTAACACTCAGGGTACAGTATTCAGGGTAACACTGGGTACAGTATGCAGTGTAACACTGGGTACAGTATTCAGTGTAACACTGGGTACAGTATTCAGTGTAACACTCAGGGTACAGTATTCAGGGTAACACAGGGTACAGTATTCAGTGTAACACTCAGGGTACAGTATTCAGGGTAACACTGGGTAGAGTATTCAGCGTAACACTCTGGGTAGAGTATTCAGTGTAACACTCTGGGTATAGTATTCAGTGTAACACTGGATACAGTATTCAGTGCAACACTGGGTCAATGTTCAGTGTAACACTCTGTGTACAGTATTCAGTGTAACAGTCTGGGTACAGAATTCAGTGTAACACTGGGTACAGTATTTTGTGTAACACTGGGTACAGTATTCAGTGTAACACTCTGGGTAGAATATTCAGTGTAACATTGGGTACAGTATTCAGTGTAACACTCTGGGTACAGTATTCAGTGTAACACACTGGGTACAGTTTGCAGTGTAACACTGGGTTCAGTATTCATTGTAACGCACTGGGTATAGTATTCAGTGTAACACTGGGTACAGTATTCAAAGTAACACTCTGGGTACAGTATTAAGTGTGACACTGGGTACAGTATTCAGTGTAACACTCTGGGTAGAGTATTCAGTGTAACATTGGGTACAGTATTCAGTGTAACACTCTGGGTACAGTATTCAGTGTAACACACTGGGTACAGTTTGCAGTGTAACACTGGGTTCAGTATTCATTGTAACTCACTGGGTACAGTATTCAGTGTAACACTGGGTACATTATTCAAAGTAACACTCTCGGTACAGTATTGAGTGTAGCACTGGGTACAGTATTCAGTGTAACACTCTGGGTACAGTATTCATTGTACACTCGGTACAGTATTCAGTGTAACACTCTGGATACAATATTCAGTGTGACACTGGGTACAGTATTCAGTGCAACACTGGGTACAGTATTCAGTGTAACACTCTGGGAACATTATTCACTGTAACACTGGGTACAGTATTCAGCGTAACACTCTGGTACAGTATTCAGTGTAACACTCTGAGTACAGTATTCAGTCTAACACTGGGTACAGTATTCAGTGTAACACTGAGTACAGTATACAGTGTAACAATGTGGCTAAAGTATTCAGTTTCATACTGGGTACATTATTCAGTGTCACACTCTGGGTACAGTATTCAGTGTAACACAGGGTACAGTATACAGTGTAACAGTGGGTACAGTATTCAGTGTAACTCTCTGGGTACATTATTCATTGTAACACTGGTACAGTATTCAGCCTAACACTCTGGGTGCAGTATTCAGTGTAACACACTGGGTACAGTGTTCAGTGTAACACTCTGGGTAGATTATTCAGTGTTACACTGTATACAGTATTCAGTGTCACACTCTGGATACAGTATTCAGTGTAGCACTGCGTACAATATTCAGTGTAACTCTGGGTGCAGGATTCAGTGTAACACTGGGTACACTATTGAATGTAACACTGGGTATAGCATTCAGTGTAACACCCGGTAAAGTATTCAGTGAAACACTCAGGGTAAAGTATTCAGGGTAACACTGGGTACAGTATTCAGTGTAACACTGGGTACAGTATTCAGCGTAACACTCTGGGTACAGTATTGATTGTAACACTGGGTATAGCATTCAGTGTAACACCCGGTAAAGTATTCAGTGTAACACTCTAGGTACATTATTCAGTGTAACACTGGGTACAGTATTCAGCGTAACACTCTGGGTACAGTATTCATTGTAACACTGGGTGCAGTATTCAATGTAACTCTCTGGGTACAGTATTCAGTGTAACACACTGGGTACAGTATTCAGTGTAACACTGGGTACAATATTCAGTGTAACACTCTGGGTACAGTATTCAGTGTAACACACTGGGTACAGTATTCAGTGTAACACTGGTACAGTATTCAGCATAACACTCTGGGTACAGTATTCAGTTTAACACTGGGTACAATATTCAGTGTAACACTCTGCGTACATTATTCAGTGTAACATTCTAGGTACAGTATTCAGTGTAACACTGGGTAGAGTATTCAGCGTAACACTCTGGGTACAGTATTGATTGTAACACTGGGTATAGCATTCAGTGTAACACCCGGTAAAGTATTCAGTGTAACACTCTGGGTACAGTATTCATTGTAACACTGGGTGCAGTATTCAATGTAACTCTCTGGGTACAGTATTCAGTGTAACACACTGGGTACAGTATTCAGTGTAACACTGGGTACAATATTCAGTGTAACACTCTGGGTACAGTATTCAGTGTAACACACTGGGTACAGTATTCAGTGTAACACTGGTACAGTATTCAGCATAACACTCTGGGTACAGTATTCAGTGTAACACTGGGTACAATATTCAGTGTAACACTCTGCGTACAGTATTCAGTGTAACATTCTAGGTACAGTATTCAGTGTAACACTGGGTAGAGTATTCAGCGTAACACTCTGGGTACAGTATTGATTGTAACACTGGGTATAGCATTCAGTGTAACACCCGGTAAAGTATTCAGTGTAACACTCTGGGTACATTATTCAGTGTAACACTGGGCACAGTATTCAGCGTAACACTCTGGGTACAGTATCCATTGTAACACTGGTTATAGTATTCAACGTAACACTCTGAGTACAGTATACAGTCTAACACTGGGTGCAGTATTCAGTGCAACACTGGGTGCAATATTCAGTGTAACACTCTGGGTAGAGTATTCAGGGTAACACTGGGTACAGTATTCACTGTAACACTGGGTACAGTATTCAGTGTAACACTCTGGGTACAGTATTCAGAGTAACCCTCTGAGTAAAGTATGCAGTATGACACTGGGTAGAGTATTAAGCATAACACTCTGGGTACAGTATTCAGTGTAACAATGTGGCTAAAGTATTCAGTGTTACACTGGGTACAGTATTCAGTGTAACACTCTGGGTAGAGTATTCAGTGTAACATTGGGTACAGTATTCAGTGTAATACTCTGGGTACAGTATTCAGTGTAACAGTGGGTATAGTATTCAGTGTAACACTCTGGGTACAGTATTCAGTGTAACACTATGGGTACAGTATTCAGTGTAACACTGGTTACATCATTCAGTGCAACACTGGGTACAATGTTCAGTGTAACACTCTGGGTACAGTATTCAGTGTAACAATCTGAGTACAGTATTCAGTGTAACACTGGGGACATTATTTTGTGTAACACACTGGGTACAGTATTCAATGTAGCACTGGGTACAGTATTCAGCGTAACCCTCTGGGTACAGAATTCAGTTTAACACTGGGTACAGTAGTCAAAGTAACACTCTGTGTACAGTATTGAGTGTAACACTGGGTACAGTATTCAGAGCAACGCTGGGTACAGTATTCAGTGTAACACTCTGGGTACAATATTCAGTGTAACTCTGTGGGTACAGTATTCAGTGTAACACTGGGTACAATATTCAGTGTAACACTCTGGGTACAGTATTCAGTGTGACACTGGGTACAGTATTCAGAGCAACGCTGGGTACAGTATTCAGTGTAACACTGGGTACAGTATTTTGTGTAACACTGGGTACCGTATTCAGTGTAACACTCTGGGGAAATTATTCACTGTAACACTGGGTACAGTATTCAGTGTAACACTCTGGGTACAGTATTCAGAGGAAGACTGGGTAAAGTATTCAGCGTAACACTCTGGTACAGTATTCATTGTAACACTGGTTACATTATTCAGCGTAACACTCTGGGTACCGTATTCAGTCTAACACTGGGTACAGTATTCACTGTAACACTGGGTACAGTATTCAGTGAAACACTCTGGGTACAGTATTTAGTGTAACACTGGTACAGTATTCAGTGTAAGACTGGGTATATTATTCAGTGTAACACTCTGGGTACAGTATTCAGTGTAACACTCTGGGTACAGTATTCAGTGTAACACTGGTTACAGTATTCAGTGCAACACTGGGTCAATGTTCAGTGTAACACTCTGGGTACAGTAATCAGTGTAACAGTCTGGGTACAGTATTGAGTGTAACACTGGGTACAGTATTCAGTGTAACCCTCTGGGTAAAGTATGCAGTCTGACACTGGGTAGAGTAATAAGCATAACACTCTGGGTACAGTATTCAGTGTAACAATGTGGCTAAAGTATTCAGTGTTACACTAGGTACAGTATTCAGAGTAACACTGGGTACAGTATTCAGTGTAACACTCTCGGTAGAGTATTTAGTGTAACATTGGGTACAGTATTCAGTGTAACACTCTGGGTAGAGTATTCAGTGTAACACTCTTGGTACAGTATTCAGTGTAACACTGGTTACAGTATTCAGTGCAACACTGGGTCAATGTTCAGTGTAACACTCTGGGTACAGTAATCAGTGTAACAGTCTGGGTACAGTATTGAGTGTAACACTGGGTACAGTATTCAGTGTAACACTGGGTACAGTATACAGTGTAACCCTCTGGGTAAAGTATGCAGTCTGACACTGGGTAGAGTAATAAGCATAACACTCTGGGTACAGTATTCAGTGTAACAATGTGGCTAAAGTATTCAGTGTTACACTAGGTACAGTATTCATTGTAACACTCTGGGTAGAGTATTCAGTGTAACATTGGGCACAGTATTCTGTGTAATACTCTGGGTACAGTATTCAGTGTAACAGTGGGTATAGTATTCAGTGTAACACTCTGGGTACAGTATTCAGTGTAACACTCTGGGTACAGTATTCAGTGTAACACTGGTTACAGTATTCAGTGCAACACTGCGTACAATGTTCAGTGTAACACTCTGGGTACAGTATTCCGTGTAACAATCTGAGTACAGTATTCAGTGTAACACTGGGGACAGTATTTTGTGTAACACTGGGTAGAGTATTCAATGTAGCACTGGGTACAGTATTCAGCGTAACCCTCTGGGTACAGTATTCAGTTTAACACTGGGTGCAGTATTCAGTGTAACACTCTGGGTAGAGTATTCAGTGTAACATTGGGTACAGTATTCAGTACAACACTCTGGGTACAGTATTCAGTGTAACATACTGGGTACAGTATGCAGTGTAACACTGGGTACAGTATTCAGTGTAACACACTGGGTACAGTCTTCAGTGTAACACTGGGTACAGTATTCAAAGTAACACTCTGTGTACAGTATTGAGTGTAACACTGGGTACAGTATTCAGTGTAATACTCTGGGTACAGTATTCATTGTACACTGCGTACAGTATTCAGTGTAACACTCTGGGTACAATATTCAGTGTATCACTGTGGGTACAGTATTCAGTGTAACACTGGGTACAATATTCAGTGTAACACTCTGGATACAGTATTCAGTGTGACACTGGGTACAGTATTCAGTGCACCGCTGGGTACAGTATTCAGTGTAACACTGGGTACAGTATTTTATGTAACACTGGGTACCGTATTCAGTGTAACACTCTGGGGAAATTATTCACTGTAACACTGGGTACAGTATTCAGAGGAAGACTGGGTAAAGTATTCAGCGTAACACTCTGGTACAGTATTCATTGTAACACTGGTTACAGTATTCAGCGTAACGCTCTGGGTACAGTATTCAGTGTAACACTCTGGGTACAGTATTCAGTGTAACACAAGTTACAGCATTCAGTGCAACACTGGGTACAATGTTCAGTGCAACACTCTGGGTACAGTATTCAGTGAAACAATCTGAGTACAGTATTCAATGTAGCACTGGGTACAGTATTCAGCGCAACCCTCTGGGTACAGTATTCAGTTTAACACTGGGTACAGTATTCAGTGTAACACTCTGGGTACAGTATTCAGTGTAACACAAGTTACAGCATTCAGTGCAACACTGGGTACAATGTTCAGTGCAACACTCTGGGTACAGTATTCAGTGAAACAATCTGAGTACAGTATTCAGTGTAACACTGGGGACAGTATTTTGTGTAACACACTAGGTACAGTATTCAATGTAGCACTGGGTACAGTATTCAGCGCAACCCTCTGGGTACAGTATTCAGTTTAACACTGGGTACAGTATTCAAAGTAACACTCTGTGTACAGTATTGAGTGTAACACTGGGTACAGTATTCAGAGCAATGCTGGGTACAGTATTCAGTGTAACACTCTGGGTACAATATTCAGTGTAACACTGTGGGTACAATATTCAGTGTCACACTCTGGGTAGAGTATTCAGTGTAACATTGGGTACAGTATTAAGTGTAACACTCTGGGGACAGTATTCAGTGTAACACTGGGTACATTATTCAGTGTAACCCTCTGGGTACAGTATTCAGTGTAACACTGGGTACAGTATTCAGTGTAACACTCTAGGTACATTATTCAGTGTAACACTGGGTACAGTTTTCAGTGTAACACTCGGTACAGTATTCAGTGCAACACATTGGGTACAGTATTCAGTGTAAAACTGGGTACAGTATTCAGCATTACACTCTGGGTAAAGTATTCATTGTAACACTGGTTACAGTATTCAGCGTAACACTGGGTACAGTATTCAGTGTAACACACTGGGTACAGTATTCAGTGTAACACTCTGGGTACAGTAATCAATCTAACACTGGATACAGTATTCAGTGTAACTCTGGGTACGGGATTCAGTGTAATACTGGGTACAGTATTCAGTGTAACTCTGGGTACAGGATTCAGTGTAACACTGGGTACAGTACTGATTTTAACACTGGGTACAGTATTCAGCGTAACACTGGGTACAGTATTCAGTGTAACACTCAGGGTACAGTATTCAGGGTAACACTGGGTACAGTATTCAGTGTAACACTGGGTAGAGTATTCAGTGTAACACTGGGTACAGTATTCAGTGTAACACTCAGGGTACAGTATTCAGGGTAACACTGGGTACAGTATTCAGTGTAACACTGGGTAGAGTGTTCAGTGTAACACTCTGGGTAGAGTATTCAGTGTAACACTCTGGGTACAGTATTCAGTGTAACACTGGTTACAGTATTCAGTGCAACACTGGGTCAATTTTCAGTGTAACACTCTGGGTACAGTATTCAGTGTAACAGTCTGGGTACAGTATTCAGTGTAACACTGGGTACAGTATTTTGTGTAACACTGGGTACAGTATTCAGTGTAGCACTGGGTACAGTATTCAGTGTAACCCTATGGGTACAGTATTCAGTTTAACACTGGGTACAGTATTCAGTGTAACACTCTGGGTACAGTTTGCAGTGTAACACTGGGTTCAGTATTCATTGTAACGCACTGGGTACAGTATTCAGTGTAACACTGGGTACAGTATTCAAAGTAACACAATGGGTACATTATTCAGTTTAACACACTGGGTACAGTATTCAGTGCAACACTCTGGGTACAGTATTCAGAGTAACACTGGGTACAGTATTCAGCGTAACACTCTGGTACAGTATTCAGTGTAACACTCTGGGTACAGTATTCAGTCTAACACTGGGTACAGTATTCAGTGTAACACTGGGTACAGTATACAGTGTAACCCTCTGGGTAAAGTATGCAGTGTGACACTGGGTAGAGTATTAAGCATAACACTCTGGGGACAGTATTCAGTGTAACACAGGGTACAGGATACAGTGTAACACTGGGTACAGTATTCAGTGAAACTCTCTGGTTACTTTATTCATTGTAACACTGGTACAGTATTCAGCGTAACACTCTGGGTGCAGTATTCAGTGTAACACACTGGGTACAGTATTCAGTGTAACACTCTGGGTAGATTATTCAGTGTTACACTGGATACAGTATTCAGTGTCACACTCTGGATACAGTATTCAATGTAGCATTGCGTACAATATTCAGTGTAACTCTGGGTACAGTATTCAGGGTACCACTGGGTACAGTATTCAGTGTAACAGTGGGTAGAGTATTCAGCGTAACACTCTGGTTACGGTATTCAGTGTAACACTGGGTAGAGTATTCAGTGTAACCCTCTGGGTACAGTATTCAGTGAAACCCTCTGGGTACAGTATTCAGTGAAATACTGGGTACAGTATTCAGTGTAACACTCTGGGTAGAGTATTCAGTGTAACATTAGGTACAGTATTAAGTGTCACACTCTGGGTACAGTATTCAGTGTAACACACTGGGTACAGTATGCAGTGTAACATTGGGTACAGTATTCAGTGTAAATCGCTTGGTTACAGTAGTCAGTGTAACACCGGGTACGGTATTCAGTGCTACACTCAAGGTACAGTATTCAGAATAAAACTGGGTACAGTAATCAGTGGAACACTCTGGGTACAGTATACAGTGTAACACAGGGCACAGTATTCAGTGTAACACACTGGGTACAGTAATCAGTGTAACCATCTGGGGGCAGTATTCAGTGCAACACTGGGTACAGTCTTCAGTGTAAACTTCTGGGTACAGTATTCAGTGTAACACACTGGGTACAGTATTCAGTGAAACACTCTGGGTACAGTATTCAGTGTAACACTGGGTACAGTATTCAGTGTAACCCTCTGGGTACAGTATTCAGTGTAACACTGGGTACAGTATTCAGTGTAACACTCTGGTTAGAGTATTCAGAGTAACATTAGGTACAGTATTAAGTGTAACACTCTGGGGACAGTATTCAGTGTAACACTGGGTACATTATTCAGTGTAACCCTCTGGGTACAGTATTCAGTGTAACACTCTGGGTACATTATTCAGAGTAACACTGGGTATAGTATTCAGTGTCACACTGGGTACAGTATTCAGTGTAACACTCAGGGTACAGTATTCAGGGTAACACTGGGTACAGGATGCAGTGTAACACTGGGTAGAGTATTCAGTGTCACACTGGGTACAGTATTCAGTGTAACACTCAGGGTACAGTATTCAGGGTAACACTGGGTACAGTATGCAGTGTAACACTGGGTACAGTATTCAGTGTTAATCACTGGTTACAGTATTCAGTGTAACACCGGGTACGGTATTCAGTGCTACACTCAAGGTACAGTATTCAGAGTAACACTGGGTACAGTAATCAGTGGAACACTCTGGGTACAGTATACAGTGTAACACAGTGTACAGTATTCAGTGTAACACACTGGGTACAGTAATCAGTGTAACCCTCTGGGGACAGTATTCAGTGCAACACTGGGTACAGTCTTCAGTGTAAACTTCTGGGTACAGTATTCAGTGTAACACACTTGGTACAGTATTCAGTGAAACACTCTGGATACAGTATTCAGTGTAACACTGGGTACAGTATTCAGTGTAACACTCTGGGTAGAGTATTCAGTGTAACATTGGGTACAGTATTAAGTGTAATACTCTGGGGACAGTATTCAGTGTAACACTGGGTACATTATTCAGTGTAACCCTCTGGGTACAGTATTCAGTGTAAAACTGGGTACAGTATTCAGTGTAACACTCTGGGTACAGTATTCATTGTAACACTGGTTGCAGTATTCAGCGTAAGACTGGGTACAGTATTCAGTGTAACACACTGGGTACAGTATTCATTTTAACACTCTTGGTACAGTAATCAATCTAACACTGGGTAGAGTATTCAGTGTCACACTGGGTACAGTATTCAGTGTAACACTCCGGGTACAGTATTCAGGGTAACACTGGGTACAGGATGCAGTGTAACACTGGGTAGAGTATTCAGTGTCACACTGGGTACAGTATTCAGTGTAACACTCAGGGTAGAGTATTCAGGGTAACACTGGGTACAGTATGCAGTGTAACACTGGGTACAGTATTCAGTGTAACACTGGGTACAGTATTCAGTGTAACACTCTGGGTACAGTATTCAGTGTAACACACTGGGGACAGTATTCAGTGTAACACACTTGGTACAGTATACAGTGTAACCTTCTGGGTAGAGTATTCAGTGTAACACACTGGGTACAGTAATCAGTGTAACACTCTGGGTACAGTCTTCAGTGTAACCCTCTGGGTACAGTATTCAGTGTAACACTCAGGGTATAGTATTCAGTGTAACACTGGCTACAGTATTCAGCGTATGACTCTGTGTACAGTATTCATTGTAGCACTGGGTACAGTATTCAGTGTAACACTCTGGGTGCAGTGTTCAATGTAACACTGGTTACAGTATTCAGCGTAACACTGGGTACAGTATTCAGTGTAACACACTGGGTACAGTAATCAATCTAACACTGGGTAGAGTATTCAGTGTAACACACTAGGTATAGTATTAAGTGTAACACGGGGGACAGTATTCAGTGTAACAACTTGGGTACAGTATTCAGTGTAAAACTGGGTACAGTATTCAGTGTAACACTCTGGGTACAGTATTCATTGTAACACTGGTTACAGTATTCAGCGTAAGACTGGGTACAGTATTCAGTGTAACACACTGGGTACAGTATTCATTTTAACACTCTTGGTACAGTAATCAATCTAACACTGGGTAGAGTATTCAGTGTCACACTGGGTACAGTATTCAGTGTAACACTCAGGTACAGTATTCAGGGTAACACTGGGTGCAGGATGCAGTGTAACACTGGGTAGAGTACACAGTGACACACTGGGTACAATATTCAGTCTAACACTCAGGGTACAGTATTCAGGGTAACACTGGGTACAGTATGCAGTGTAACACTGGGTACAGTATTCAGTGTAAATCACTGGTTACAGTATTCAGTGTAACACCGGGTATGGTATTCAGTGCTACACTCAAGGTACAGTATTCAGAGTAACACTGGGTACAGTAATCAGTGGAACACTCTGGGTACAGTATACAGTGTAACACAGTGTACAGTATTCAGTGTAACACACTGGATACAGTAATCAGTGTAACCCTCTGGGGACAGTATTCAGTGCAACACTGGGTACAGTCTTCAGTGTAACCCTCTGGGTAGAGTATTCAGTGTAACATTGGGTACAGTATTAAGTGTAACACTCTGGGGACAGTATTCAGTGTAACACTGGGTACATTATTCAGTGTAACCCGCTGGGTACAGTATTCAGTGCAACACTGGGTACAGTATTCAGTGTAACGCTCTGGGTACATTATTCAGTGTCACACTGGGTACAGTATTCAGTGTAACACTCTGGGTACAGTATTCAGTGCTACACACTGGGTACAGTATTCAGTGTAAAACTGGGTACAGTATTCAGCATAACACTCTGGGTACAGTATTCATTGTAACACTGGTTACAGTATTCAGCGTAACACTGGGTACAGTATTCAGTGTAACACACTGGTTACAGTATTCATTGTAACACTCTGGGTACAGTAATCAATCTAACACTGGGTACAGTATTCAGTGTAACAATGGGTACAGTATTCAGTGTAACTCTGGGTACAGGATTCAGTGTAAGACTGGGTACAGTATTCAGTGTAACTCTGGGTACAGGATGCAGTGTAACACTGGGTAGAGTATTCAGTGTAACATTGGGTACAGTATTCAGTGTAACACTCTGGGTAAAGTATTCAGTGTAACACACTGGGCACAGTTTGCAGTGTAACACTGGGTTCGGTATTCATTGTAACGCACTGGGTACAGTATTCAGTGTAACACTGGGTACAGTATTCAAAGTAACACTCTGGGTACAGTATTGAGTGTAACACTGGTACAGTATTCAGTGTAACACTCTGGATACAATATTCAGTGTGACATTGGGTACATTATGCAGTGCAACACTGGGTACAGTATTTTGTGTAACACTGGGTACCGTATTCAGTGTAACACTCTGGGAACATTATTCACTGTAACACTGGGTACAGTATTCAGTGTAACACTCTGGGTACAGTATTCAGAGTAACACTGGGTACAGTATTCAGCGTAACACTCTGGTACAGTATTCAGTGTAACACTCTGGGTACAGTATTCAGTCTAACACTGGGTACAGTATTGAGTGTAACACTGGGTACAGTATACAGTGTAACCCTCTGGGTAAAGTATGCAGTGTGACACTGGGTAGAGTATTAAGCATAACACTCTGGGTACAGTATTCAGTATAACAATGTAGCTAAAGTATTCAGTTTTATACTGGGTACAGTATTCAGTGTCACACTCTGGGTACAGTATTCAGTGTAACACAGGGTACAGTATACAGTGTAACAGTGGGTACAGTATTCAGTGTAACTCTCTGGGTACATTATTCAGTGTAGCACTGCGTACAATATTCAGTGTATATCTGGGTGCAGGATTCAGTGTAACACTGGGTACAGTATTGATTGTAACACTGGGTACAGTATTCAGTGTAACACTCAGGGTAAAGTATTCAGCATAACACTCTGGGTACAGTATTCATTGTAACACTGGGTATAGCATTCAGTGTAACACCCGGTAAAGTATTCAGTGTAACACTCTGGGTACATTACTCAGTGTAACACTGGGTACAGTATTCAGCGTAACACTCTGGGTACAGTATTCAGTGCAACATTCTAGGTACAGTATTCAGTGTAACACTGGGTAGAGTATTCAGCGTAACACTCTGGGTACAGTATTGATTGTAACACTGGGTATAGCATTCAGTGTAACACCCGGTAAAGTATTCAGCGTAACACTCTGGGTACAGTATTCATTGTAACACTGGTACATTATTCAGCGTAACACACTGGGTACAGTATTCATTGTAACACTGGTACAGTATTCAGCGTAACACACTGGGTACAGTATTCAGTGTTACAATGGGTACAGTATTCAGTGTAACCCTCTGGGTACAGTATTCAGTGTAACACTGGGTAGAGTATTCAGTGTAACACTCTGGTTACAGTATTCAGTGTAACACTGGGTACAGTATTCAGTGTAACACTCTGGGTACAGTATTCAGTGTAACACTGGGTATAGTATTCAGTGTAACCGTCTGGGTACAGTATTCAGTGTAACACTGGGTACAGTATTCAGTGTAATACTCTGGGTAGAGTATTCAGTGTAACATTGGGAACAGTATTAAGTGTAACACTTTGGGGACAGTATTCAGTGTAACACTGGGTGCATTATTCAGTGTAACCCTCTGGGTACAGTATTCAGTGTAACACTCTGGGTACATTATTCAGTGTAACACTGGGTACAGTATTCAGTGTAACACTCTGGGTACAGTATTCAGTGCAACACACTGGGTACAGTATTCAGTGTAAAACTGGGTACAGTATTCAGCATAACACTCTGGGTACAGTATTCATTGTAACACTGGATACAGTATTCAGCGTAACACTGGGTACAGTATTCAGTGTAACACACTGGGTACAATATTCAGTGTCACACTCTGGGTACAATAATGAGTCTAACACTGGGTACAGTATTCAGTGTAACACTTGGTACAGTATTCAGTGTAACTCTGGGTACAGGATTCAGTGTAAGACTGGGTACAGTATTCAGTGTAACTCTGGGTACAAGATTCAGTGTAACACTGGGTACAGTACTGATTGTAACACTGGGTACAGTACTCAGTGTAACACTGGGTACAGGATGCAGTGTAACACTGGGTAGAGTATTCAGTGTCACACTGGGTACAGTATTCATTGTAACACTCTGGGTACAGTATTCAGGGTAACACTGGGTACAGTATTCAGTGTAACACTGGGTAGAGTATTCAGTGTGACACTCTGGGTACAGTATTGATTGTAACACTGGGTATAGCATTCAGTGTAACACCCAGTAAAGTATTCAGTGTAACACTCTGGGTACATTATTCAGTGTCGCACTGGGTACAGTATTCAGCGTAACAATCTGAGTACAGTATTCAGTCTAACACTCGGTACAGTATTCAGTGTAACACTGGGTACAGTATTCAGTGTTACACTCTGGGTACAGTATTCAGGGTTACACTGGGTACAGTATTCAGTGTAACACTGGGTAGAGTATTCAGCGTAACACTCTGGGTACAGTATTCAGTGTAATACTGGGTACAGTATTCAGTGTAACACTCTGGGTAGAGTATTCAGTGTAACATTAGGTACAGTATTAAGTGTAACACTCTGGGGACAGTATTCAGTGTAACACACTGGGTACAGTATGCAGTGTAACACTTGGTACAGTATTCAGTGTAAATCACTGGTTACAGTATTCAGTGTAACACCGGGTACAGTATTCAGTGCTACACTCAATGTACAGTATTCAGTGTAGCACTGGGTACAATAATCAGTGGAACCCTCTGGGGACAGTATTCAGTGCAACAATGGGTACAATCTTCAGTGTAACATTCTGGGTACAGTATTCAGTCTAACACTTGGTACAGTATTCAGTGTAACACTGGGTACAGTATTCAGTGTAACACTGGGTACAGTATTCAGGGTAACACTTGGCACAGTAATCAGTGGAACACTCTGGGTACAGTATACAGTGTAACACAGTGTACAGTATTCAGTGTTACACACTGGGTACAGTAATCAGTGTAACCCTCTGGGGATAGTATTCAGTGCAACACTGGGTACAGTCTTCAGTGTAATCTTCTGGGTACAGTAATCAGTGTAACCCTCTGGGGATAGTATTCAGTGCAACACTGGGTACAGTCTTCAGTGTAATCTTCTGGGTACAGTATTCAGTCTAACATTGGGTACAGTATTCATGTAACACTGGGTACAGTATTTAGTGTAACACTCTGGGTATAGTATTCAGGGTAACACACTGGGTACAGTATGCAGTGTAACACTTGGTACAGTATTCAGTGTAAATCACTGGTTACAGTATTCAGTGTAACACCGGGTACAGTATTCAGTGCTACACTCAAGGTACAGTATTCAGTGTAGCACTGGGTACAGTAATCAGTGGAACCCTCTGGGGACAGTATTCAGTGCAACAATGGGTACAGTCTTCAGTGTAACATTCTGGGTACAGCATTCAGTCTAACACTTGGTACAATATTCAGTGTAACACTGGGTACAGTATTCAGTGTAACACTCTGGGTACAGTATTCAGGGTAACACTTGGTACAGTAATCAGTGGAACACTCTGGGTACAGTATACAGTGTAACACAGTGTACAGTATTCAGTGTTACACACTGGGTACAGTAATCAGTGTAACCCTCTGGGGATAGTATTCAGTGCAACACTGGGTACAGTCTTCAGTGTAATCTTCTGGGTACAGTATTCAGTCTAACACTGGGTACAGTATTCATGTAACACTGGGTACAGTATTTAGTGTAACACTCTGGGTACAGTATTCAGGGTAACACTGGGTACATTATTCAGTGTAACCCGCTGGGTACAGTATTCAGTGTAACACTGGGTACAGTATTCAGTGTAACACTCTGGGTACATTATTCAGTGTCACACAGGTTACACTATTCAGTGTAACACTCTGGGTACAGTATTCAGTGCTACACACTGGGTACAGTATTCAGTGTAAAACTGGGTACAGTATTCAGCATAACACTCTGGGTACAGTATTCATTGTAACACTGGTTACAGTATTCAGCGTAACACTGGGTACAGTATTCAGTGTAACACACTGGTTACAGTATTCATTGTAACACTCTGGGTACAGTAATCAATCTAACACTGGGTACAGTATTCAGTGTAACAATGGGTACAGTATTCAGTGTAACTCTGGGTACAGGATTCAGTGTAAGACTGGGTGCAGTATTCAGTGTAACTCTGGGTACAGGATGCCGTGTAACACTGGGTAGAGTATTCAGTGTAACATTGGGTACAGTATTCAGTGTAACACTCTGGGTAAAGTATTCAGTGTAACACACTGGGCACAGTTTGCAGTGTAACACTGGGTTCGGTATTCATTGTAACGCACTGGGTACAGTATTCAGTGTAACACTGGGTACAGTATTCAAAGTAACACTCTGGGTACAGTATTGAGTGTAACACTGGTACAGTATTCAGTGTAACACTCTGGGTACAGTATTCATTGTACACTGGGTACAGTATTCAGTGTAACACTCTGGATACAATATTCAGTGTGACATTGGGTACAGTATGCAGTGCAACACTGGGTACAGTATTTTGTGTAACACTGGGTACCGTATTCAGTGTAACACTCTGGGAACATTATTCACTGTAACACTGGTTACAGTATTCAGTGTAACACTCTGGGTACAGTATTCAGAGTAACACTGGTTACAGTATTCAGTGTAACACTCTGGGTACAGTATTCAGAGTAACACTGGGTACAGTATTCAGCGTAACACTGTGGGTACAGTATTCAGTCTAACACTGGGTACAGTATTGAGTGTAACACTGCGTACAGTATACAGTGTAACCCTCTGGGTAATGTATGCAATGTGACACTGGGTAGAGTATTAAGCATAACACTCTGGGTACAGTATTCAGTGTAACAATGTGGCTAAAGTATTCAGTTTTATACTGGGTACAGTATTCAGTGTCACACTCTGGGTACAGTATTCAGTGTAACACAGGGTACAGTATACAGTGTAACAGTGGGTACAGTATTCAGTGTAACTCTCTGGTACATTATTCAGTGTAGCACTGCGTACAATATTCAGTGTATATCTGGGTGCAGGATTCAGTGTAACACTGGGTACAGTATTGATTGTAACACTGGGTACAGTATTCAGTGTAACACTCAGGGTAAAGTATTCAGCGTAACACTCTGGGTACAGTATTGATTGTAACACTGGGTATAGCATTCAGTGTAACACCCGGTAAAGTATTCAGTGTAACATTCTAGGTACAGTATTCAGTGTAACACTGGGTAGAGTATTCAGCGTAACACTCTGGGTACAGTATTGATTGTAACACTGGGTATAGCATTCAGTGTAACACCCGGTAAAGTATTTAGTGTAACACTCTGGGTACATTATTCAGTGTAACACTGGGCATAGTATTCAGTGTAACACTCTGGTTACAGTATTCAGTGTAACACTGGGTACAGTATTCAGTGTAACACTCTGGGTACAGTATTCAGTGTAACACTGGGTATAGTATTCAGTGTAACCGTCTGGGTACAGTATTCAGTGTAACACTGGGTACAGTATTCAGTGTAATTCTCTGGGTAGAGTATTCAGTGTAACATTGGGAACAGTATTAAGTGTAACACTTTGGGGACAGTGTTCAGTGTAACACTGGGTGCATTATTCAGTGTAACCCTCTGGGTACAGTATTCAGTGTAACACTCTGGGTACATTATTCAGTGTAACACTGGGTACAGTATTCAGTGTAACACTCTGGGTACAGTATTCAGTGCAACACACTGGGTACAGTATTCATTGTAACACTGGATACAGTATTCAGCGTAACACTGGGTACAGTATTCAGTGTAACACACTGGGTACAATATTCAGTGTCACACTCTGGGTACAGTAATGAGTCTAACACTGGGTACAGTATTCAGTGTAACACTTGGTACAGTATTCAGTGTAACTCTGGGTACAGGATTCAGTGTAAGACTGGGTACAGTATTCAGTGTAACTCTGGGTACAAGATTCAGTGTAACACTGGGTACAGTATTGATTGTAACACTGGGTACAGTATTCAGTGTAACACTGGGTACAGGATGCAGTGTAACACTGGGTAGAGTATTCAGTGTCACACTGGGTACAGTATTCATTGTAACACTCTGGGTACAGTATTCAGGGTAACACTGGGTACAGTATTCAGTGTAACACTGGGTAGAGTATTCAGTGTGACACTCTGGGTACAGTATTGATTGTAACACTGGGTATAGCATTCAGTGTAACACCCAGTAAAGTATTCAGTGTAACACTCTGGGTACATTATTCAGTGTCGCACTGGGTACAGTATTCAGCGTAACACTCTGAGTACAGTATTCAGTCTAACACTCGGTACAGTATTCAGTGTAACACTGGGTACAGTATTCAGTGTTACACTCTGGGTACAGTATTCAGTGTAATACTGGGTACAGTATTCAGTGTAACACTCTGGGTAGAGTATTCAGTGTAACATTAGGTACAGTATTAAGTGTAACACTCTGGGGACAGTATTCAGTGTAACACACTGGGTACAGTATGCAGTTTAACACTTGGTACAGTATTCAGTGTAAATCACTGGTTACAGTATTCAGTGTAACACCGGGTACAGTATTCAGTGCTACACTCAAGGTACAGTATTCAGTGTAGCACTGGGTACAGTAATCAGTGGAACCCTCTGGGGACAGTATTCAGTGCAACAATGGGTACAGTCTTCAGTGTAACATTCTGGGTACAGTATTCAGTCTAACACTTGGTACAGTATTCAGTGTAACACTGGGTACAGTATTCAGTGTAACACTCTGGGTACAGTATTCAGGGTAACACTTGGTACAGTAATCAGTGGAACACTCTGGGTACAGTATACAGTGTAACACAGTGTACAGTATTCAGTGTTACACACTGGGTACAGTAATCAGTGTAACCCTCTGGGGATAGTATTCAGTGCAACACTGGGTACAGTCTTCAGTGTAATCTTCTGGGTACAGTATTCAGTCTAACACTGGGTACAGTATTCATGTAACACTGGGTACAGTATTTAGTGTAACACTCTGGGTACAGTATTCAGGGTAACACTGGGTACAGTATTCAGTGTAACACTGGGTAGAGTATTCAGTGTAACACTGGGTACAGTATTCATTTTAACACTGGTACATTATTCAGCGTAACACACTGGGTACATTATTAGTATAACACTCTGGTTACGGTATTCAGTGTAACACTGGGTCGAGTATTCAGTGTAACCCTCTGGGTACAGTATTCAGTGTAACACTGGGTACAGTATTCAGTGTAACCCTCTGGGTACAGTATTCAGTGTAACACTGGGTACAGTATTCAGTGTAACACTCTGGGTAGAGTATTCAGTGTAATATTAGGTACAGTATTAAGTGTAACACTCTGGGGACAGTATTCAGTGTAACACACTGGGTACAGTATGCAGTGTAACACTGGGTACAGTATTCAGTGTAAATCACTGGTTACAGTCTTCAGTGTAACACCGGGTACGGTATTCAGTGCTACACTCAAGGTACAGTATTCAGAGTAACACTGGGTACAGTAATCAGTGGAACACTCTGGGTACAGTATACAGTGTAACACAGTGTACAGTATTCAGTATAACACACTGGGTACAGTAATCAGTGTAACCCTCTGGGGACAGTATTCAGTGCAACACTGGGTACAGTCTTCAGTGTAAACTTCTGGGTACAGTATTCAGTGTAACACACTGGGTACAGTATTCAGTGTAACACTGGGTACAGTATTCAGTGTAACACTCTGGGTACAGTATTCAGTGCAACACACTGTGTACAGTATTCAGTGTAAAACTGGGTACAGTATTCAGCATAACACTCTGGGTACAGTATTCATTGTAACACTGGTTACAGTATTCAGCGTAAGACTGGGTACAGTATTCAGTGTAACACACTGGGGACATTATTCAGTGTAACACACTGGGTACAGTATGCAGTGTAACACTGGTTGCAGTATTCAGTGTAAATCACTGGTTACAGTATTCAGTGTAACACCGGGTACAGTATTCAGTGCTACACTCAAGGTACAGTATTCAGTGTAACACTGGGTACAGTAATCAGTGGAACACTCTGGGTACAGTATACAGTGTAACAGTGTACAGTATTCAGTGTAACACACTGGGTACAGTATACAGTGTAAATTTCTGGGTACAGTATTCAGTGTAACACTGGGTACAGTAATCAGTGGAACACTCTGGGTACAGTATACAGTGTAACAGTGTACAGTATTCAGTGTAACACACTGGGTACAGTATACAGTGTAAATTTCTGGGTACAGTATTCAGTGCAACACACTGGGTACAGTATTCAGCATAACACTCTGGGTACAGTATTCATTGTAACACTGGATACAGTATTCAGCGTAACACTGGGTACAGTATTCAGTGTAACACACTGGGTACAATATTCAGTGTCACACTCTGGGTACAGCAATGAGTCTAACACTGGGTACAGTATTCAGTGTAACACTTGGTACAGTATTCAGTGTAACTCTGGGTACAGGATTCAGTGTAAGACTGGGTACAGTATTCAGTGTAACTCTGGGTACAGGATTCAGTGTAACACTGGGTACAGTATTGATTGTGACACTGGGTACAGTATTCAGTGTAACACTGGGTACAGGATGCAGTGTAACACTGGGTAGAGTATTCAGTGTCACACTGGGTACAGTATTCATTGTAACACTCAGGGTACAGTATTCAGGGTAACACTGGGTAGAGTATTCAGTGTGACACTCTGGGTACAGTATTGATTGTAACACTGGGTATAGCATTCAGTGTAACACCCAGTAAAGTATTCAGTGTAACACTCTGGGTACATTATTCAGTGTCGCACTGGGTACAGTATTCAGCGTAACACTCTGAGTACAGTATTCAGTCTAACACTCGGTACAGTATTCAGTGTAACACTGGGTACAGTATTCAGTGTTACACTCTGGGTACAGTATTCAGGGTTACACTGGGTACAGTATTCAGTGTAACACTGGGTAGAGTATTCAGCGTAACACTCTGGGTACAGTATTCAGTGTAATACTGGGTACAGTATTCAGTGTAACACTCTGGGTAGAGTATTCAGTGTAACATTAGGTACAGTATTAAGTGTAACACTCTGGGGACAGTATTCAGTGTAACACACTGGGTATAGTATGCAGTGTAACACTTGGTACAGTATTCAGTGTAAATCACTGGTTACAGTATTCAGTGTAACACCGGGTACAGTATTCAGTGCTACACTCAAGGTACAGTATTCAGTGTAGCACTGGGTACAGTAATCAGTGGAACCCTCTGGGGACAGTATTCAGTGCAACAATGGGTACAGTCTTCAGTGTAACATTCTGGGTACAGTATTCAGTCTAACACTTGGTACAGTATTCAGTGTAACACTGGGTACAGTATTCAGTGTAACACTCTGGGTACAGTATTCAGGGTAACACTTGGTACAGTAATCAGTGGAACACTCTGGGTACAGTATACAGTGTAACACAGTGTACAGCATTCAGTGTTACACACTGGGTACAGTAATCAGTGTAACCCTCTGGGGATAGTATTCAGTGCAACACTGGGTACAGTCTTCAGTGTAATCTTCTGGGTACAGTATTCAGTCTAACACTGGGTACAGTATTCAGTGTAACACTGGGTACAGTATTTAGTGTAACACTCTGGGTACAGTATTCAGGGTAACACTGGGTACAGTATTCAGTGTAACACTGGGTAAAGTATTCAGTGTAACACTGGGTACAGTATTCATTTTAACACTGGTACATTATTCAGCGTAACACACTGGGTACAGTATTAGTATAACACTCTGGTTACGGTATTCAGTGTAACACTGGGTACAGTATTCAGTGTAACCCTCTGGATACAGCATTCAGTGTAACACTGGGTACAGTATTCAGTGTAACCCTCTGGTACAGTATTCAGTGTAACACTGGGTACAGTATTCAGTGTAACACTCTGGGTAGAGTATTCAGTGTAATATTAGGTACAGTATTAAGTGTAACACTCTGGGGACAGTATTCAGTGTAACACACTGGGTACAGTATGCAGTGTAACACTGGGTACAGTATTCAGTGTAAATCACTGGTTACAGTATTCAGTGTAACACCGGGTACGGTATTCAGTGCTACACTCAAGGTACAGTATTCAGAGTAACACTGGGTACAGTAATCAGTGGAACACTCTGGGTACAGTATACAGTGTAACACAGTGTACAGTATTCAGTATAACACACTGGGTACAGTAATCAGTGTAACACTGGTAACAGTCTTCAGTGTAAACTTCTGGGTATAGTATTCAGTGTAACACACTGGGTACAGTATTCAGTGAAACACTCTGGGTACAGTATTTAGTGTATCACTGGTTACAGTATTCAGTGTAACCCTCTGGGTACAGTATTCAGTGTAACACTGGGTACAGTATTCAGTGTAACACTCTGGGTAGAGTATTCAGTGTAACATTGGGTACAGTATTAAGTGTAACACTCTGGGGACAGTATTCAGTGTAACACTGGGTACATTATTCAGTGTAACACTCTGGGTACAGTATTCAGTGTAACACTGGGTACAGTATTCAGTGTAACACTGGGTACAGTATTCAGTGTAACACTCTGGGTACAGTATTCAGTGCAACACACTGTGTACAGTATTCAGTGTAAAACTGGGTACAGTATTCAGCATAACACTCTGGGTACAGTATTCATTGTAACACTGGTTACAGTATTCAGCGTAACACTGGGTACAGTATTCAGTGTAACACACTGGGGACATTATTCAGTGTAACACACTGGGTACAGTATGCAGTGTAACACTGGTTGCAGTATTCAGTGCAAATCACTGGTTACAGTATTCAGTGTAACACCGGGTACATTATTCAGTGCTACACTCAAGGTACAGTATTCAAGGTAACACTGGGTACAGTATTCAGTGTAACCCTCTGGGTACAGTATACAGTGTAACACAGTGTACAGTATTCAGTGTAACACACTGGGTAAATTAATCAGTGTAACACTGGGTACAGTCTTCAGTGTAACCCTCTGGATAAAGTATTCAGTGTAACACTCTGGGTACAGTATTCAATGTAACACTGGGTACAGTATTCAGTGTAACACTCAGGGTACAGTATTCAGAGTAACACCCAGGGTGCAGTATTCAGTGTAACCCTCTGGGTACAGTATTCAGTGTAACACTGGGTACAGTCTTAAGTGTAACCCTGGGGGTACAGTATTCACTGCAACACTCTGGGTACAGTATTCATTGTAACACTGGGTACAGTATTCAGTGTAACACTCAGGGTACAGTATTCAGTGTAACGCTGGCTACAGTATTCAGTGTTACACTCTGGGTACAGTGAATACTGTACCCAGAGTGTAACACTGAATACTGTACCCAGCGTGTAACACTGAATACTGAACCCAGAGTGTTACGCAGAATACTGTACCCAATGTTACAATGTTCAGTGCAACACTGGATACAGTATTTTGTGTAACACTGGGTACAGTATTCAGTGTTACACTCTGGTTAGAGTATTCATTGTAACTTTGGGTACAGTATTCACTGTAACACTCTGGGTACAGTATTCAGTGTAACACAGCGAGTACAGTATGCAGTGTAACACTGGGTACAGTATTCAGTGTAACACACTGGGTAAAGAATTCAGTGTAACACTGGGTACAGTATTCAGTGTAACACTCTGGGTACAGTATTCAGTGTAACACTGGGTATAGTCTTCAGTGTAACACACTGGGTACGGTATTCAGTGTAACACTGGGTACAGTAGTGAGTGTAACACACTGGGTACAGTAATCAGTGTAACCCTCTGGGTACAGTATTCAGTGAACACTCTGGGTAGAGTATTCAGTGTAACATTGGGTACAGTATTCAGTGTAACATTGGGTACAGTATTCAGTGTAACACACTGGGTACAGAATTCAGTGTAACACACTGGGTACAGTATGCTATATAACACTGGGTACAATATTCAGTGTAACACTCTGGGTACAGTATTCAGTGTAACACTGGGTACAGTATTCAGAGTAACACTCTGGGTACAGTATTCAGTGTAACACTGGGTACAGTATTCAGTGTAACACACTGGGTAGAGTATTCAGTGTAACATTGGGTACAGTATTCAGTGTAACACACTGGGTGCAGAATTCAGTGTAACACACTCGGTACAGTATTCAGTGTAACAACGGTACAGTATTCAGTGTTACACTCTGGGTACAGTATTCAGTGTAACACTGGGTACAGTATTCAGTGTAACACTGGGTAGAGTATTCAGCGTAATACACTGGGTACAGTATTAGTATAACACTCTGGTTACGGTATTCAGTGTAACACTGGGTACATTATTCAGTGTAACACTGGGTACAGTATTCAGTGTAACCCTCTGGGTACAGTATTAAGTGTAACACTGGGTACAGTATTCAGTGTAACCCTCTGGGTACAGTATTCAGTGTAACACTGGGTACAGTTATCAGTGGAACACTCTGGGTACAGTAATCAGTGTAACCCTCTGGGAACAGTATTCAGTGCAACACTGGGTACAGTCTTCAGTGTAACCCTCTGGGTACAGTATTCAGTGTAACACTGGGTACAATTATCAGTGGAACACTCTGGGTACAGTTTACAGTGTAACACAGTGTACAGTATTCAGTGTAACACACTGGGTACAGTAATCAGTGTAACACTGGGTACAGTCTTCAGTGTAACCCTCTGGGTACAGTATTCAGTGTAACACTCTGGGTACAGTATTCATTGTAGCACTGTGTACAGTATTCATTGTAGCACTGGGAATAGTATTCAGTGTAACATTCTGGGTACATTATTCAGTGTAACACACTGGTTACAGTTTTAAGTGTAACACTCTGGCTACAGTTTTCAGTGTAACTCTGTGGGTACAGAATTCATTGTAACACTGGTTACAGTATTCAGCTTAACACTCTGGGTAGAGTATTCAGTCTAACACTTTGCACAGTACTTAGTGTAACACTGGGTACAGTATTCAGTCTAACCCTCTGGGTGCAGTGTTCAATGTGACACTGGGTACAGTATTCCTTGTAACACTGGGTACAATATTCAGCGTAACACTCTGGGTACAGTATTCATTGCAACACTGTGTACAGTATTCAGTGTAACACTCAAGGTACAGTATTCAGTGTAATACTGTGTACAGTATTCAATGTAACACTGGGTACAGTATTCAGTGTAACACTCTGGGTACAGTATACAGTGCAACACAGTGTACAGTATTCAGTGTAACACACTGGGTACAGTAATCAGTGTAACCCTCTGGGTACAGTATTCAGTGTAACACTCTGGGTAGAGTATTCAGTGTAACATTGGGTGCAGTATTCAGTGTAACATTGGGTACAGTATTCAGTGTAACACACTGGGTACAGAATTCAGTGTAACACACTGGTACAGTATGCAGCATAACACTGGGTACAGTATTCAGTGTAACACTCTGGGTACAGTATTCAGTGTAACACTGGGTACAGTATTCAGAGTAACACTCTGGGTACAGTATTCAGTGTAACACACTGGGTGCAGTATTCAGTGTTACACTCTGGTTAGAGTATTCATTGTAACTTTGGGTACATTATTCACTGTAACACTCTGGGTACAGTATTCAGTGTAACACAGCAGGTACAGTATGCAGTGTAACACTGGGTACAGCATTCAGTGTAACACACTGGGTAAAGAATTCAGTGTAACACTGGGTACAGTATTCAGTGTAACACTGGGTACAGTATTCAGAGTAAGACTCTGGGTATACTATTCAGTGTAACACTGGGTACAGTAGTCAGTGTAACACTCTGGGTACAGTATTCAGTGTAACACTGGGTACAGTCTTCAGTGTAACACACTGGGTACAGTATTCAGTGTAACACTGGGTACAGTATTCAGAGTAAGACTCTGGGTATAGTATTCAGCATAACACTGGGTACAGTATTCAGTGTAACACTCTGGGTACAGTATTCAGTGTAACACTGGGTATAGTCTTCAGTGTAACACACTGGGTACGGTATTCAGTGTAACACTGGGTACAGTAGTGAGTGTAACACACTGGGTACAGTAATCAGTGTAACCCTATGTGTACAGTATTCAGTGATCACTCTGGGTAGAGTATTCAGTGTAACATTGGGTACAGTATTCAGTGTAACATTGGGTACAGTATTCAGTGTAACACACTGGGTACAGAATTCAGTGTAACACACTGGGTACAGTATGCTATATAACACTGGGTACAATATTCAGTGTAACACTCTGGGTACAGTATTCAGTGTAACACTGGGTACAGTATTCAGAGTAACACTCTGGGTACAGTATTCAGTGTAACACTGGGTACAGTATTCAGTGTAACACACTGGGTAGAGTATTCAGTGTAACATTGGGTACAGTATTCAGTGTAACACACTGGGTGCAGAATTCAGTGTAACACACTCGGTACAGTATTCAGTGTAACAACGGTACAGTATTCAGTGTTACACTCTGGGTACAGTATTCAGTGTAACACTGGGTACAGTATTCAGTGTAACACTGGGTAGAGTATTCAGCGTAATACACTGGGTACAGTATTAGTATAACACTCTGGTTACGGTATTCAGTGTAACACTGGGTACATTATTCAGTGTAACACTGGGTACAGTATTCAGTGTAACCCTCTGGGTACAGTATTAAGTGTAACACTGGGTACAGTATTCAGTGTAACCCTCTGGGTACAGTATTCAGTGTAACACTGGGTACAGTTATCAGTGGAACACTCTGGGTACAGTATACAGTGTAACACTGGGTACAGGATTCAGTGTAAATCACTGGTTACAGTATTCAGTGTAGCACCGGGTACAATATTCAGTGCTACACTCAAGGTACAGTATTCAGTGTAACACTGGGTACAGTAATCAGTGGAACACTCTGGGTACAGTATACAGTGTAACACAGTGTACAGTATTCAGTGTAACACACTGGGTAAAGTAATCAGTGTAACCCTCTGGGAACAGTATTCAGTGCAACACTGGGTACAGTCTTCAGTGTAACCCTCTGGGTACAGTATTCAGTGTAACACTGGGTACAATTATCAGTGGAACACTCTGGGTACAGTTTACAGTGTAACACAGTGTACAGTATTCAGTGTAACACACTGGGTACAGTAATCAGTGTAACACTGGGTACAGTCTTCAGTGTAACCCTCTGGGTACAGTATTCAGTGTAACACTCTGGGTACAGTATTCATTGTAGCACTGTGTACAGTATTCATTGTAGCACTGGGAACAGTATTCAGTGTAACATTCTGGGTACATTATTCAGTGTAACACACTGGTTACAGTTTTAAGTGTAACACTCTGGCTACAGTTTTCAGTGTAACTCTGTGGGTACAGAATTCATTGTAACACTGGTTACAGTATTCAGCTTAACACTCTGGGTAGAGTATTCAGTCTAACACTTTGCACAGTACTTAGTGTAACACTGGGTACAGTATTCAGTCTAACCCTCTGGGTGCAGTGTTCAATGTGACACTGGGTACAGTATTCCTTGTAACACTGGGTACAATATTCAGCGTAACACTCTGGGTACAGTATTCATTGCAACACTGGGTACAGTATTCAGTGTAACACTCAAGGTACAGTATTCAGTGTAATACTGTGTACAGTATTCAATGTAACACTGGGTACAGTATTCAGTGTAACACTCTGGGTACAGTATACAGTGCAACACAGTGTACAGTATTCAGTGTAACACACTGGGTACAGTAATCAGTGTAACCCTCTGGGTACAGTATTCAGTGTAACACTCTGGGTAGAGTATTCAGTGTAACATTGGGTGCAGTATTAGTGTAACATTGGGTACAGTATTCAGTGTAACACACTGGGTACAGAATTCAGTGTAACACACTGGTACAGTATGCAGCATAACACTGGGTACAGTATTCAGTGTAACACTCTGGGTACAGTATTCAGTGTAACACTGGGTACAGTATTCAGAGTAACACTCTGGGTACAGTATTCAGTGTAACACACTGGGCGCAGTATTCAGTGTTACACTCTGGTTAGAGTATTCATTGTAACTTTGGGTACATTATTCACTGTAACACTCTGGGTACAGTATTCAGTGTAACACAGCAGGTACAGTATGCAGTGTAACACTGGGTACAGTATTCAGTGTAACACACTGGGTAAAGAATTCAGTGTAACACTGGGTACAGTATTCAGTGTAACACTGGGTACAGTATTCAGAGTAAGACTCTGGGTATACTATTCAGTGTAACACTGGGTACAGTAGTCAGTGTAACACTCTGGGTACAGTATTCAGTGTAACACTGGGTACAGTCTTCAGTGTAACACACTGGGTACAGTATTCAGTGTAACACTGGGTACAGTATTCAGAGTAAGACTCTGGGTATAGTATTCAGCATAACACTGGGTACAGTATTCAGTGTAACACTCTGGGTACAGTATTCAGTGTAACACTGGGTACAGTATTCAGAGTAACACTCTGGGTACAGTATTCAGTGTAACACCGGGTACAGTATTCAGTGTTACACTCTGGGTACAGTATTCAGTGTAACACTGGGTACAGTATTCAGCGTAACACTCTGGGTACAGTATTCAGTATAATACTCTGGTTACGGTATTCAGTGTTACACTGGGTACAGTATTCAGTGTAATACTGTGTACAGTATTCAATGTAACACTGGGTACAGTATTCAGTGTAACACTGGGTACAATACTTAGTGTAACACTGGGTACAGTATTCAGTCTAACCCTCTGGGTGCTGTGTTCAAAGTAACACTGGGTACAGTATTCATTGTAATACTGGGTACAGTATTCAACATAACACTCTGGGTACAGTATTCAGTGTAACACTCAAGGTACAGTATTCAGTGTAATACTGTGTACAGTATTCAATGTAACATTGGGTACAGTATTCAGTGTAACACTCTGGGTACAGTATACAGTGCAACACAGTGTACAGTATTCAGTGTAACACACTGGGTACAGTAATCAGTGTAACCCTCTGGGTAGAGTATTCAGTGTAACACTCTGGGTAGAGTATTCAGTGTAACATTGGGTACAGTATTCAGTGTAACATTGGGTACAGTATTCAGTGTAATACACTGGGTACAGAATTGACTGTAACACACTTGGTACAGTATGCAGTATAACACCGGGTACAGTATTCAGTGTTACACTCTGGGTACAGTATTCAGTATAACACTGGTTACAGTATTCAGTGTAACACTCTGGGTACAGTATTCAGGGTAACACTGGGTACAGTATTCAGTGTAACATTCTGGGTACAGTATTCAGTGTAACACACTGGGTACAGTTTTAAGTGTAACACTCTGGATACAGTTTACAGTGTAACACTGTGGGTACAGAATTCATTGTAACACTGGTTACAGTATTCAGCGTAACACTCTGGGTACAGTATTCAGTCTAACACTTTGCACAGTACTTAGTGTAACACTGGGTACAGTATTCAGTCTAACCCTCTGGGTGCAGTGTTCAATGTGACACTGGGCATAGTATTCATTGTAACACTGGGTACAATATTTAGCGTAACACTCTGGGTACAGTATTCATTGCAACACTGGGTACAGTATTCAGTGTAACACTGAAGGTACAGCATTCAGTGTAATACTGTGGACAGTATTCAATGTAACACTGGGTACAGTATTCAGTGTAACACTCTGGGTACAGTATAAAGTGCAACACAGTGTACAGTATTCAGTGTAACACACTGGGTACAGTAATCAGTTTAACCCTCTGGGTACAGTATTCAGTGTAACATTCTGGGTAGAGTATTCTGTGTAACATTGGGTACAGTATTCAGTGTAACATTGGGTACAGTATTCAGTGTAACACACTGGGTACAGAATTCAGTGTAACACACTGGGTGCAGTATGCAGCATAACACTGGGTACAGTATTCAGTGTAACACTCTGGGTACAGTATTCAGTGTAACACTGGATACAGTATTCAGAGTAACACTCTGGGTACAGTATTCAGTGTAACACCAGGTACAGTATTCAGTGTTACACTCTGGGTACAATATTCAGTGTAACACTGGGTACAGTATTCAGAGTAACACTCTGGGTAAAGTATTCAGTGTAACACCGGGTACAGTATTCAGTGTTACACTCTGGGTACAGTATTCAGTGTAATACTGTGTACAATACTTAGTGTAACACTGGGTACAGTATTCAGTCTAACCCTCTGGGTGCTGTGTTCAAAGTAACACTGGGTACAGTATTCATTGTAATACTGGGTACAGTATTCAGCATAACACTCTGGGTACAGTATTCAGTGTAACACTCAAGGTACAGTATTCAGTGTAATACTGTGTACAGTATTCAATGTAACACTGGGTACAGTATTCAGTGTAACACAGTGTACAGTATTCAGTGTAACACACTGGGTACAGTAATCAGTGTAACCCTCTGGGTACAGTATTCAGAGTAACACTCTGGGTACAGTATTCAGTGTAACACCAGGTACAGTATTCAGTGTAACACTGGGTACAGTATTCAGAGTAACACTCTGGGTAAAGTATTCAGTGTAACACCGGGTACAGTATTCAGTGTTACACTCTGGGTACAGTATTCAGTGTAATACTGTGTACAATACTTAGTGTAACACTGGGTACAGTATTCAGTCTAAACCTCTGGGTGCTGTGTTCAAAGTAACACTGGGTACAGTATTCATTGTAATACTGGGTACAGTATTCAGCATAACACTCTGGGTACAGTATTCAGTGTAACACTCAAGGTACAGTATTCAGTGTAATACTGTGTACAGTATTCAATGTAACACTGGGTACAGTATTCAGTGTAACACAGTGTACAGTATTCAGTGTAACACACTGGGTACAGTAATCAGTGTAACCCTCTGGGTACAGTATTCAGTGTAACACTCTGGGTAGAGTATTCAGTGTAACATTGGGTACAGTATTCAGTGTAACATTGGGTACAGTATTCAGTGTAATACTGTGTACAATACTTAGTGTAACACTGGGTACAGTATTCAGTCTAACCCTCTGGGTGCTGTGTTCAAAGTAACACTGGGTACAGTATTCAGTGTAACACACTGGGTGCAGTATGCAGCATAACACTGGGTACAGTATTCAGTGTAACACTCAAGGTACAGTATTCAGTGTAATACTGTGTACAGTATTCAATGTAACACTGGGTACAGTATTCAGTGTAACACTCTGGGTACAGTATACAGTGCAACACAGTGTACAGTATTCAGTGTAACACACTGGGTACAGTAATCAGTGTAACCCTCTGGGTAGAGTATTCAGTGTAACACTCTGGGTAGAGTATTCAGTGTAACATTGGGTACAGTATTCAGTGTAACATTGGGTACAGTATTCAGTGTAACACACTGGGTACAGAATTGACTGTAACACACTTGGTACAGTATGCAGTATAACACCGGGTACAGTATTCAGTGTTACACTCTGGGTACAGTATTCAGTATAACACTGGTTACAGTATTCAGTGTAACACTCTGGGTACAGTATTCAGGGTAACACTGGGTACAGTATTCAGTGTAACATTCTGGGTACAGTATTCAGTGTAACACACTGGGTACAGTTTTAAGTGTAACACTCTGGATACAGTTTTCAGTGTAACACTGTGGGTACAGAATTCATTGTAACACTGGTTACAGTATTCAGCGTAACACTCTGGGTACAGTATTCAGTCTAACACTTTGCACAGTACTTAGTGTAACACTGGGTACAGTATTCAGTCTAACCCTCTGGGTGCAGTGTTCAATGTGACACTGGGCATAGTATTCATTGTAACACTGGGTACAATATTTAGAGTAACACTCTGGGTACAGTATTCATTGCAACACTGGGTACAGTATTCAGTGTAACACTGAAGGTACAGCATTCAGTGTAATACTGTGGACAGTATTCAATGTAACACTGGGTACAGTATTCAGTGTAACACTCTGGGTACAGTATAAAGTGCAACACAGTGTACAGTATTCAGTGTAACACACTGGGTACAGTAATCAGTGTAACCCTCTGGGTACAGTATTCAGTGTAACATTCTGGGTAGAGTATTCTGTGTAACATTGGGTACAGTATTCAGTGTAACATTGGGTACAGTATTCAGTGTAACACACTGGGTACAGAATTCAGTGTAACACACTGGGTGCAGTATGCAGCATAACACTGGGTACAGTATTCAGTGTAACACTCTGGGTACAGTATTCAGTGTAACACTGGATACAGTATTCAGAGTAACACTCTGGGTACAGTATTCAGTGTAACACCAGGTACAGTATTCAGTGTTACACTCTGGGTACAATATTCAGTGTAACACTGGGTACAGTATTCAGAGTAACACTCTGGGTAAAGTATTCAGTGTAACACCGGGTACAGTATTCAGTGTTACACTCTGGGTACAGTATTCAGTGTAATACTGTGTACAATACTTAGTGTAACACTGGGTACAGTATTCAGTCTAACCCTCTGGGTGCTGTGTTCAAAGTAACACTGGGTACAGTATTCATTGTAATACTGGGTACAGTATTCAGCATAACACTCTGGGTACAGTATTCAGTGTAACACTCAAGGTACAGTATTCAGTGTAATACTGTGTACAGTATTCAATGTAACACTGGGTACAGTATTCAGTGTAACACAGTGTACAGTATTCAGTGTAACACACTGGGTACAGTAATCAGTGTAACCCTCTGGGTACAGTATTCAGTGTAACACTCTGGGTAGAGTATTCAGTGTAACATTGGGTACAGTATTCAGTGTAACATTGGGTACAGTATTCAGTGTAACACACTGGGTACAGAATTGACTGTAACACACTGGTTACAGTATGCAGTATAACACCGGGTACAGTATTCAGTGTTACACTCTGGGTACAGTATTCAGTATAACACTGGTTACAGTATTCAGTGTCACACTCTGGGTACAGTATTCAGGGTAACACTGGGTACAGTATTCAGTGTAACATTCTGGGTACAGTATTCAGTGTAACACACTGGGTACAGTTTTAAGTGTAACACTCTGGATACAGTTTTCAGTGTAACACTGTGGGTACAGAATTCATTGTAACACTGGTTACATTATTCAGCGTAACACTCTGGGTACAGTATTCAGTCGAACACTTTGCACAATAATTAGTGTAACACTGGGTACAGTATTCAGTCTAACCCTCTGGGTGCAGTGTTCAATGTGACACTGGGCATAGTATTCATTGTAACACTGGGTACAATATTCAGCGTAACACGCTGGGTACAGTATTCATTGCAACACTGGGTACAGTATTCAGTGTAACACTCAAGGTACAGCATTCAGTGTAATACTGTGTACAGTATTCAATGTAACACTGGGTACAGTATTCAGTGTAACACTCTGGGTACAGTATAAAGTGCAACACAGTGTACAGTATTCAGTGTAACACACTGGGTACAGTAATCAGTGTAACCCTCTGGGTACAGTATTCAGTGTAACATTCTGGGTAGATTATTCTGTGTAACATTGGGTACAGTATTCAGTGTAACATTGGGTACAGTATTCAGTGTAACACACTGGGTACAGAATTCAGTGTCACACACTGGGTGCAGTATGCAGCATAACACTGGGTACAGTATTCAGTGTAACACACTGGATGCAGTCTTCAGTGTTACACTCTGGTTAGAGCATTAATTGTAACTTTGGGTACAGTATTCACTGTAACACTCAGGGTACAGTATTCAGTGTAACACAGCGGGTACAGTATGCAGTGTAACACTGGGTACATTATTCAGTGTAACACACTGAGTAAAGAATTCAGTGTAACACTGGGTACAGTATTCAGTGTAACACTGGGTACAGTATTCAGAGTAAGACTCTGGGTATAGTATTCAGTGTAACACTGGGTACAGTAGTCAGTGTAACACTCTGGATACAGTATTCAGTGTGTATTCAGTGTAACACTGGGTACAGTCTTCAGCCTAACACACTCAGCATTCAGAGTAACACACTGGGTGCAGTATTCAGTGTTACACTGTGGTTAGAGTATTAATTGTAACTTTGGGTACAGTATTCACTGTAACACTCTGGGTACAGTATTCAGTGTAACACCAGGTACAGTATTCAGTGTTATATCTGGGTACAGTATTCAGTGTAACACTGGGTACAGTATTCAGTGTAACACACTGGGTGCAGTATTCAGTGTTACACTCTGGTTAGAGTATTAATTGTAACTTTGAGTACAGTATTCACTGTAACACTCAGGGTACAGTATTCAGTGTAACACAGCGGGTACAGTATGCAGTGTAACACTGGGTACATTATTCAGTGTAACACACTGAGTAAAGAATTCAGTGTAACACTGGGTACAATATTCAGTGTAACACTGGGTACAGTATTCAGAGTAAGACTATGGGTATAGTATGCAGTGTAACACTGGGTACAGTAGTCAGTGTAACACTCTGGGTACAGTATTCAGTGTAACACTGGGTACAGTCTTCAGCGTAACACACTCAGTATTCAGTGTAACACACTGGGTGCAGTATTCAGTGTTACACTCTGGTTAGAGTATTAATTGTAACTTTGGGTGCAGTATTCACTGTAACACTCTGGATACAGTATTCAGTGTAACACAGCGGGTACAGTATGCAGTGTAACACTGGGTACAGTATTCAGAGTAACACTCTGGGTACAATATTCAGTGTAACACTGGGTACAGTATTCAGAGTAACACTCTGGGTAAAGTATTCAGTGTAACACCGGGTACAGTATTCAGTGTTACACTCTGGGTACAGTATTCAGTGTAATACTGTGTACAATACTTAGTGTAACACTGGGTACAGTATTCAGTCTAACCCTCTGGGTGCTGTGTTCAAAGTAACACTGGGTACAGTATTCATTGTAATACTGGGTACAGAATTCAGCATAACACTCTGGGTACAGTATTCAGTGTAACACTCAAGGTAGAGTATTCTGTGTAATACTGTGTACAGTATGCAATGTAACACTGGGTACAGTATTCAGTGTAACACTCTGGGTACAGTATACAGTGCAACACAGTGTACAGTATTCAGTGTAACACACTGGGTACAGTAATCAGTGTAACTCTCTGGGTACAGTATTCAGTGTAACACTCTGGGTAGAGTATTCAGTGTAACATTGGGTACAGTATTCAGTGTAACATTGGGCTCAGTATTCAGTGTAACACACTGGGTACAGAATTGACTGTAACACACTGGGTACAGTATGCAGTATAACACCGGGTACAGTATTCAGTGTTACACTCTGGGTACAGTATTCAGCATAACACTGGTTACAGTATTCAGTGTAACACTCTGGGTACAGTATTCAGGGTAACACTGGGTACAGTATTCAGTGTAACATTCTGGGTACAGTATTCAGTGTAACACACTGGGTACAGTTTTAAGTGTAACACTCTGGATACAGTTTTCAGTGTAACACTGTGGGTACAGAATTCATTGTAACACTGGTTACAGTATTCAGCGTAACACTCTGGGTACAATATTCAGTCTAACACTTTGCACAGTACTTAGTGTAACACTGGGTAGAGTATTCAGTCTAACCCTCTGGGTGCAGTGTTCAATGTGACACTGGGCATAGTATTCATTGTAACACTGGGTACAATATTCAGCGTAACACTCTGGGTACAGTATTCATTGCAACACTGGGTACAGTATTCAGTGTAACACACTGGGTACAGAATTCAGTGTAACACACTGGGTGCAGTATGCAGCATAACACTGGGTACAGTATTCAGTGTAACACTCTGGGTACAGTATTCAGTGTAACACTGGATACAGTATTCAGAGTAACACTCTGGGTACAGTATTCAGTGTAACACTGGGTACAGTATTCAGTGTAACACACTGGGTGCAGTATTCAGTGTTACACTCTGGTTAGAGTATTAATTGTAACTTTGGGTACAGTATTCACTGTAACACTCAGGGTACAGTATTCAGTGTAACACAGCGGGTACAGTATGCAGTGTAACACTGGGTACATTATTCAGTGTAACACACTGAGTAAAGAATTCAGTGTAACACTGGGTACAGTATTCAGTGTAACACTGGGTACAGTATTCAGAGTAAGACTCTGGGTATAGTATTCAGTGTAACACTGGGTACAGTAGTCAGTGTAACACTCTGGGTACAGTATTCAGTGTAACACTGGATACAGTCTTCAGCGTAACACACTCAGTATTCAGTGTAACACACTGGTTAGAGTATTAATTGTAACTTTGGGTACAGTATTCACTGTAACACTCTGGGTACAGTATTCAGTGTAACACAGCGGGTACAGTATCCAGTGTAACACTGGGTACAGTATTCAAAGTAAGACTCTGGGTATAGTATTCAGTGTAACACTTGGTACAGTAGTCAGTGTAACACTCTGGGTACAGTATTCAGTGTAACACTGGGTACAGTCTTCAGCGTAACACACTCGGTGCAGTATTCAGTGTTACACTCTGGTTAGATTATTCATTGTAACTTTGGGTACAATATTCACTGTAACACTCTGGGTACAGTATTCAGTGTAACACAGCGGGTACAGTATGCAGTGTAACACTGGGTACATTATTCAGTGTAACACACTGGGTAAAGAATTCAGTGTAACACTGTTTACAGTATTCAGTGTAAGACTGGGTACAATATTCAGAGTAAGTCTCTGGGTATAGTATTCAGTGCAACATTGGGTACAGTAGTCAGTGTAACACTCTGGGTAGAGTATTCAGTGTAACACTGGGTACAGTATTCATTGTAACACACTGGGTACAGTATTCAGCGTAACAGTGGGTACAGTATTCAGTGTAACCCTCTGGGTACATTATTCAGTGCAACAATCTGGGTACAGTATTCAGGGTAACACTCTGGGTACAGTATTCATTGTAACACTGGTACAGTATTCAGCGTAACACTCTGGGTACAGTATTCAGTATAACACTCTGGGTACAGTATACAGTGCAACACAGTGTACAGTATTCAGTGTAACACACTGGGTACAGTAATCAGTGTAACCCTCTGGGTACGGTATTCAGTGTAACACTCTGGGTAGAGTATTCAGTGTAACATTGGGTACAGTATTCAGTGTAACATTGGGTACAGTATTCAGTGTAACACACTGGGTACAGTATGCAGCATAACACTGGGTACAGTATTCAGTGTAACACTCTGGGTACAGTATTCAGGGTAACACTGGGTACAGTATTCAGTGTAACCCTCTGGGTACAGTATTCAGTGTAACACTGGGTACAGTATTCAGTGTAACACTCTGGGGACAGTATTCAGTGTAACACACTGGGTACAGTATGCCGTGTAACACTGGGTACAGTACTCAGTGTAAATCACTGGTTACAGTATTCAGTGCTATACTCAAGGTACAGTATTCAGTGTAACACTGGGTACAGTAATCAGTGGAAGACTCTGGGTACAGTATACAGTGTAACACAGTGTACAGTATTCAGTGTAACACACTGGGTACAGTAATCTGTGTAACACTGGGTACAGTCTTCAGTGTAACCCTCTGGATAAAGTATTCAGTGTAACACTCTGGGTACAGTATTCAATGTAACACTGGGTACAGTATTCAGTGTAACACTCAGGGTACAGTATTCAGAGTAACACCCAGGGTGCAGTATTCAGTGTAACCCTCTGGGTACAGTATTCAGTGTAACACTGGGTACAGTCTTTAGTGTAACCCTCTGGGTACAGTATTCACTGCAACACTCTGGGTACAGTATTCATTGTAACACTGGGTACAGTATTCAGTGTAACACTCAGGGTACAGTATTCAGTGTAACACTGGCTACAGTATTCAGCGTATGACTCTGTGCACAGTATTCATTGTAGCACTGGGAACAGTATTCAGTGTAACACTCTGGGTACACTGAATACTGTACCCAGAGTGTAACACTGAATACTGTACCCAGAGTGTAACACTGAATACTGTACCCAGTGTTACAATGAATACTGTACCCAGAGTGTTACGCTGAATACTGTACCCAATGTTACACTGAATACTGTACCCAGAGTGTTACACTGGGTACAGTCTTCAGCGTAACACACTCGGTGCAGTATTCAGTGTTACACTCTGGTTAGAGTATTCATTGTAACTTTGGGTACAATATTCACTGTAACACTCTGGGTAAAGTATTCAGTGTAACACAGCGGGTACAGTATGCAGTGTAACACTGGTTACATTATTCAGTGTAACACACTGGGTAAAGAATTCATTGTAGCACTGTGTACAGTATTCATTGTAACACTGGGTACAATATTCAGTGTAACACTCTGGGTACAGTATTCATTGCAACACTGGGTACAGTATTCAGAATAAAACTCTGGGTACAATATTCAGTGTAACACTCAAGGTACAGTATTCATGTAATACTGTGTACAGTTTTCAATGTAACACTGGGTACAGTATTCAGTGTAACACTCTGGGTACAGTATACAGTGCAACACAGTGTACAGTATTCAGTGTAACACACTGGGTACAGTAATCAGTGTAACCCGATGGGTACAATATTCAGTGTAACACTCTGGGTAGAATTTTCAGTGTAACATTGGGTACAGTATTCAGTGTAACATTGGGTACAGTATTCAGCGTAACACTCTGGGTACAGTATTCAGTCCAACACTGTGCACAGTACTTAGTGTAACAATGGGTAGAGTATTCAGTCTAACCCTCTGGGTGCAGTGTTCAATGTAACACTGGGTACAGTATTCATTGTAACACTGGGTACAATATTCAGTGTAACACTCTGGGTACAGTATTCATTGTAACACTGGGTACAGTATTCAGAATAACAATCTGGGTACAGTATTCAGTGTAACACTCAAGGTACAGTGTTCAGTGTAATACTGTGTACAGTTTTCAATGTAACACTGGGTACAGTATTCAGTGTAACACTCTGGGTACAGTATACAGTGCAACACAGTGTCCAGTATTCAGTGTAACACACTGGGTACAGTAATCAGTGTAACCCTATGGGTACAGTATTCAGTGCAACACTCTGGGTAGAATATTCAGTGTAACATTGGGTACAGTTTTCAGTGTAACATTGGGTACAGTATTCAGTGTAAAACACTGGGTACAGAATTTAGTGTAACACTCTGGGTACAGTATTCAGTGTAACACCGGGTACAATATTCAGTGTTACACTCTGGGTACAGTATTCAGTGTAACACACTGGGTGCAGTATTCACAGTTACACTCTGGTTAGAGTATTCATTGTAACTTTGGGTACAGTATTCACTGTAACACTCTGGGTACAGTATTCAGTGTAACACAGCGGGTGCAGTATGTAGTGTAACACAGGGTACATTATTCAGTGCAACACACTGGGTAAAGAATTCAGTGTAACACTGGGTACAGTATTCAGTGTAACACACTGGGTATAGAATTCACTGTAACACTGGGTACGGTATTCAGAGTAAGACTCTGGGGACAGTATTCAGTGTAACACTGGGTACAGTAGTCAATGTAACACTCTGGGTACAGTATTCATTGTAACACTGGTTACAGTATTCAGTGTAACACTGGGTACAGTATTCAGTGTAACACTCTGGGTACAGTATTCAGGGTAACACTCTGGGTACAGTATTCATTGAAACACTGGTACAGTATTCAGCGTAACACTCAAGGTACAGTATTCAGTATAACACTCTGGTTATGGTATTCAGTGTTACACTGGGTACAGTATTCAGTGTCAGACTCTGGGTACAGTATTCAGTGTAACACTGGGTACAGTATTCAGTGTAACACTCTGGGTACAGTATTCAGTGTAACACTGTGTACAGTATGCAGTGTAACACTGGGAACAGTATTCAGTGTAACACACTGGGTACAGTATTCAGTGTAACACTCTGGGTACAATATTTAGTGTAACACTGGGTACAGTATTCAGAGTAACGCTCTGGTTAGAGTATTCAGTGTAACACTGGGTACAGTATTCAGTGTAATCCTCTGGGTACATCATTCATTGTAACACTGGGTACAGTATTCAGTGTAACACTCTGGGTAGAGTATTTAGTGTAACACTCTGGGTACAGTATTCAGTGTTACACTGGATAAATTATTCAGTGTAACACTCTGGGAACAGTATTCAGTGTAACACCGGGTACAGTATTCAGTATTATACTCTGGGTACAGTATTCAGTGTAACACTGGTACAGTATTCAGTGTAACACTGGGTACAATATTCAGTTTAATACTCTTGGTACAGTATTCAGTGTAACACTGGTTACAGTATTCAGTGTAACATTGGGTATAGTATTCAGTGTAACACTCTAGTTACAGTATTCAGTGTAACACTCTGGGTACAGTATTCAGTGTAATACTGGATACAGTATTCAGTGTAACACACTGGGTGCAGTATTCAGTGTAACACTGGGTACAGTATTCAGTGTAACACGCTGGGTACAGTATTCAGTGTAACACTGGGTCCAGTATTCAGTGTAACACTGGGTACATTATTCAGTGTAACAGACTGGGTACAGTATTCAGTGTAACACTGGGTACAGTATTCAGTTTAATACTCTTGGTACAGTATTCAGTGTAACACTGGTTACAGTATTCAGTGTAACACTTGGGGTGCAGTATTCAGTGTAACACTGGGTACAGTATTCAGTGTAACATTGGGTATAGTATTCAGTGTAACACTCTAGTTACAGTATTCAGTGTAACACTCTGGGTACAGTATTCAGTGTAACACTCTGGGTACAGTATTCAGTGTAACACACTGGGTACAGTATTCAGTGTAACACTCTGGGTACAGTATTCAGTGTAACACTGGGTACAGTATTCAGTGTAACAATCGGGGTACAGTATTCAGTGTAACACTGGGAATAGTATTCAGTGTAACATTGGGTACAGTATTCAGTGTAACACTGGGTACAGTATTCAGTGTAACACTCTGGGTACAGTATTCAGTGTAACAATCTGGGTACAGTATTTAGTGTAACACTGGGTCGAGTATTCAGTGTAACACTGGTACAGTATTCAGTGTAACACACTGGGTACAGTATTCAGTGTAACACTGGGTACAGTATTCAGTGTAACACTCTGGGTACAGTATTCAGTGTAACACTGCGTACAGTATTCAGTGTAACACTCTGGGTACAGTATTCAGTGTCACACTCTGGGTACAGTTTTCAGTGTAACACTGGGTGCAGTATTCAGTGCGACACTCTGGGTACAGTATTCAGTGTAACACTCTGGGTACAGTATTCAGTGTAACACTCTGGGTACAGTATTCAGTGTAACACACTGGGTACAGTATTCAGTGTAACACTGGGTACAGCATTCAGTGTAACCCTCTGGGTACAGTATTCAGTGTGACACTCTGGGTAAAGTATTCAGTGTAACCCTCTGGGTACAGTATTCAGTGTGACACTCTGGGTACAGTATTCAGTGTAACACTGGGTACAGTATTCAGTGTAACACTCGGTACAGTATTCAGTGTAACACTCTGGGTACAGTATTCAGTGTAATACTGTGCACATTATTCAGTGTAACACTGGTACAGTATTCAGTGTAACACACTGGGTACAGTATTCAGTGTAACACTGGGTACAGTATTCAGTGTAACACTCTGGGTACAGTATTCAGTGTAACACTGCGTACAGTATTCAGTGTAACACTCTGGGTACAGCATTCAGTGTAACACTGGGTACAGTATTCAGTGTAACACTCTGGGTACAGTTTTCAGTGTAACACTGGGTGCAGTATTCAGTGCGACACTCTGGGTACAGTATTCAGTGTAACACTCTGGGTACAGTATTCAGTGTAACACACTGGGTACAGTATTCAGTGTAACACTGGGTACAGTATTCAGTGTAACCCTCTGGGTACAGTATTCAGTGTGACACTCTGGGTACAGTATTCAGTGTAATACTCTGGGTACAGTATTCAGTGTAACACTGGGTACAGTATTCAGTGTAACACTCGGTACAGTATTCAGTGCAATACTCTGGGTACAGTATTCAGTGTAATACTGTGCACATTATTCAGTGTAACACTGGGCACAGTTTTCAGTGTAACACTCTGGGTACAATATTCAGTGTAACACAGGGTACAGTATTCAGTGAAACACTCTGGGTACAGTATTCAGTGTAATACTGTGCACAGTATTCAGTGTAACACTGGGTACAGTATTCAGTGTAACACTCTGGGTACAGTATTCAGTGTAACACAGGGTACAGTATTCAGTGTAACACTCTGGGTACAGTATTCAGTGTAACACTCTCGGTACAGTATACAGTGTAACACACTGTACAGTATTCAGTGCAACACACTGGGTACAGTAATCAGTGTAACCCTCTGGGTACAGTATTCAGTGTAACACTCTGGGTACAGTATTCAGTGAAACACAGGGTACAGTATTCAGTGTAACATTGGGTACAGTATTCAGTGTAACACTGGGTATAGTATTCAGTGTAACACTCTGGGTACAGTATTCAGTTTAACACTCTTGGTACAGTATTCAGTGTAACACACTGTACAATATTCAGTGTAACACATTGGGTAGAGTAATCAGTGTAACGCTCTGGTTAGAGTATTCACTGTAACACTGGGTACAGTATTCAGTGTAACCCTCTGGGTACATCATTCATTGTAACACTGGGTACAGTATTCAGTGTAACACTCTGGGTACAGTATTTAGTGTAACACTCTGGGTACAGTATTCAGTTTAACAGTCTTGGTACAGTATACAGTGTAACACACTGTACAATATTCAGTGTAACACACTGGGTACAGTAATCAGTGTAACGCTCTGGTTAGAGTATTCAGTGTAACATTGGGTACAGTATTCAGTGTAACCCTCTGGGTACATCATGCATTGTAACACTGGGTACAGTATTCAGTGTAACACTCTGGGTAGAGTATTTAGTGTAACACTCTGGATACAGCATTCAGTGTAACACTGGGTACAGTATTCAGTGTAACCCTCTGGGTGCAGTATTCAGTGTAACACTGGGTACAGTATTCAGTGTAACACTGGGTGCAGTATTCAGTGTAACACTCTGGGTACAGTATTCAGTGTAACACTCTGGGTACAGTATTCAGTGTAACACACTGGGTACAGTTTTCAGTGTAACACTGGGTACAGTATTCAGTGTAACACTCTGGGTATAGTATTCAGTGTAACGCTGGGTACAGTATTCAGTGTAACACTCTGGGTACAGTATTCAGTGTAACACTGGGCACAGTATTCAATGTAACACTCTGGGTACAGTATTCAGTGTAACACACTGGGTACAGTATTCAGTGTAACACTCTGGGTACAGGATTCAGTGTAACACTGGGTACAATATGCAGTTTAACACACTGGGTACAGTATTCAGTGTAACACTGGGTACAGTATTCAGTGTAACACTCTGGGTACAGTTTTCAGTGTAACACTGGGTACAGTATTCAGTGCAACACTCTGGGTACAGTATTCAGTGTAACACTCTGGGTACAGTATTCAGTGTAACACACTGGGTACAGTATTCAGTGTAGCACTCTGGGTACAGTATTCTGTGTAACACTGGGTACAGTATTCAGTGTAACACTCGGGGTGCAATATTCAGTGTAACACTGGGTACAGTATTCAGTGTAACATTGGGTACAGTATTCAGTGTAACACTCTAGTTACAGTATTCAGTGTAACACTCTGGGTACAGTATTCAGTGTAACACTCTGGGTATAGTATTCAGTGTAACACACTGGGTATAGTATTCAGTGTAACACTGGGTACAGTATTCAGTGTAACACTGGGTACAGTATTCAGTGTAATACTCTGGGTACAGTATTCAGTGTAACACCGGGTACAATATACAGTGTAACACTCGGTACAGTATTCAGTGTAACACTCTGGGTACATTATTCAGTGTAATACTGGGTACAGTATTCAGTGTAACACACTGGGTGCAGTATTCAGTGTAACACTGGTTACAGTATTCAGTGTAACACTCGGGGTGCAGTATTCAGTGTAACACTGGGTACAGTATTCAGTGTAACATTGGGTACAGTATTCAGTGTAACACTCTAGTTACAGTATTCAGTGTAACACTCTGGGTACAGTATTCAGTGTAACACACTGGGTACAGTATTCAGTGTAACACTGGGTACAGTATTCAGTGTAACACTCTGGGTACAGTATTCAGTGTAACACTGGGTACAGTATTCAGTGTAACAATCGGTGTACAGTATTCAGTGTAACACTGGGAATAGTATTCAGTGTAACATTGGGTACAGTATTCAGTGTAACACTGGGTACAGTATTCAGTGTAACACTCTGGGTACAGTATTCAGTGTAACAATCTGGGTACAGTATTTAGTGTAACACTGGGTCCAGTATTCAGTGTAACACTGGTACAGTATTCAGTGTAACACACTGGGTACTGTATTCAGTGTTACACTGGGTACAGTATTCAGTGTAACACTCTGGGTACAGTATTCAGTGTAACACTGCGTAAAGTATTCAGTGTAACACTCTGGGTACAGTATTCAGTGTAACACTGGCAACAGTATTCAGTGCAACACTCTGGGTACAGTTTTCAGTGTAACACTGGGTACAGTATTCAGTGCAACACTCTGGGTACAGTATTCAGTGTAACACTCTGGGTACAGTATTCAGTGCAACACACTGGGTACAGTATTCAGTGTAGCACTCTGGGTACAGTATTCAATGTAACACTGGGTACAATATTCAGTGTAACACTCTGGGTACAGTATTCAGTGTAACAGTGGGTCCAGTATTCAGTGTAACACTGGGTACAATATTCAGTGTAACACTCTGGGTACAGTATTCAGTGTAACACTGGGTACAGTATTCAGTGTAACACTCGGGGTGCAGTATTCAGTGTAACACACTGGGTACGGTATCCAGTGTAACACTGGGTACAGTATTCAGTGTAACACTCTGGGTATAGTATTCAGTGCAACGCTGGGTTCAGTATTCAGCGTAACACTCTGGGTACAGTATTCAGTGTAACACTGGGCACAGTATTCAATGTTACAATCTGTGTACAGTATTCAGTGTAACACACTGGGTACAGTATTCAGTGTAACACTGGTACAGTATTCAGTGTAACACTGGGTACAATATGCAGTGTAACACACTGGGTACAGTATTCAGTGTAACACTGGGTACAGTATTCAGTGTAACACTCTGGGTACAGTATTCAGTGTAACACTGGGTCCAATATTCAGTGTAACACTGGGTACAGTATTCACAGTAACACACAGGGTACAGTATTCAGTGTAACACTGGGTACAGTATTCAGTGTAACACTCTGGGTACAGTATTCAGTGTAACACTGGGTCCAGTATTCAGTGTAACACTGGGGACGTTATTCAGTGTAACAGACCGGGTACAGTATTCAGAGTAACACTGGGTAGAGTATTCAGTGTAACACTCTGGGTACAGTATTCTGTGTAACACTGGGTACAGTATTCAGTGTAACACACTGGGTGCAGTATTCAGTGTAACACTGGGTACAGTATTCAGTGTAACACTCTGGGTACAGTAGTCAGTGTAACACTGGGTCCAGTATTCAGTGTAACACTGGGTACATTATTTAGTGCAACAGACTGGGTACAGTATTCAGTGTAACACTGGGTACAGTATTCAGTTTAATACTATTGGTACAGTATTCAGTGTAACACTGGTTACAGTATTCAGTGTAACACTCGGGGTGCAGTATTCAGTGTAACACTGGGTACAGTATTCAGTGTAACATTGGGTATAGTATTCAGTGTAACACTCTAGTTACAGTATTCAGTGTAACACTCTGGGTACAGTATTCAGTGTAACACTCTGGGTACAGTATTCAGTGTAACACACTGGGTACGGTATTCAGTGTAACACACTGGGTACAGTATTCAGTGTAACACTGGGTACAGTATTCAGTGTAACACTAGGTACAGTATTCAGTGTAACAATCGGGGTACAGTATTCAGTGTAACACTGGGAATAGTATTCAGTGTAACATTGGGTACAGTATTCAGTGTAACACTGGGTACAGTATTCAGTGTAACACTCTGGGTACAGTATTCAGTGTAACAATCTGGGTACAGTATTTAGTGTAACACTGGGTCCAGTATTCAGTGTAACACTGGTACAGTATTCAGTGTAACACACTGGGTACAGTATTCAGTGTAACACTGGGTACAGTATTCAGTGTAACACTCTGGGTACAGTATTCAGTGTAACACTGCGTACAGTTTTCAGTGTAACACTCTGGGTACAGTATTCAGTGTAACACTGGATACAGTATTCAGTGTAACACTCTGGGTTCAGTTTTCAGTGTAACACTGGGTGCAGTATTCAGTGCGACACTCTGGGTACAGTATTCAGTGTAACACTCTGGGTACAGTATTCAGTGTAACACTCTGGGTACAGTATTCAGTGTAACACACTGGGTACAGTATTCAGTGTAACACTGGGTACAGTATTCAGTCTAACCCTCTGGGTACAGTATTCAGTGTGACACTCTGGGTACAGTATTCAGTGTAATACTCTGGGTACAGTTTTCAGTGTAACACTGCGTACAGTATTCAGTGTAACACTCTGGGTACAGTATTCAGTGTAACACTGGGTACAGTATTCAGTGTAACACTCTGGGTACAGTTTTCAGTGTAACACTGGGTGCAGTATTCAGTGTAACACTCTGGGTACAGTATTCAGTGTAACACTCTGGGTACAGTATTCAGTGTAACACACTGGGTACAGTATTCAGTGTAACACTGGGTACAGTATTCAGTGTAACCCTCTGGGTACAGTATTCAGTGTGACACTCTGGGTACAGTATTCAGTGTAATACTCTGGGTACAGTATTCAGTGTAACACCGGGTACAGTATTCAGTGTAACACTCTGGGTACAGTATTCAGTGTAATACTGTGCACATTATTCAGTGTAACACTGGTACAGTATTCAGTGTAACACACTGGGTACAGTATTCAGTGTAACACTGGGTACAGTATTCAGTGTAACACTCTGGGTACAGTATTCAGTGTAACACTGCGTACAGTATTCAGTGTAACACTCTGGGTACAGTATTCAGTGTAACACTCTGGGTACAGTATTCAGTGTAACACACTGGGTACAGTATTCAGTGTAGCACTCTGGGTACAGTATTCAGTGTAACACTCGGGGTGCAATATTCAGTGTAACACTGGGTACAGTATTCAGTGTAACATTGGGTACAGTATTCAGTGTAACACTCTAGTTACAGTATTCAGTGTAACACTCTGGGTACAGTATTCAGTGTAACACTCTGGGTATAGTATTCAGTGTAACACACTGGGTATAGTATTCAGTGTAACACTGGGTACAGTATTCAGTGTAACACTGGGTACAGTATTCAGTGTAATACTCTGGGTACAGTATTCAGTGTAACACCGGGTACAATATACAGTGTAACACTCGGTACAGTATTCAGTGTAACACTCTGGGTACAGTATTCAGTGTAATACTGGGTACAGTATTCAGTGTAACATTGGGTACAGTATTCAGTGTAACACTCTAGTTACAGTATTCAGTGTAACACTCTGGGTACAGTATTCAGTGTAACACACTGGGTACAGTATTCAGTGTAACACTGGGTACAGTATTCAGTGTAACACTCTGGGTACAGTATTCAGTGTAACACTGGGTACAGTATTCAGTGTAACAATCGGGGTACAGTATTCAGTGTAACACTGGGAATAGTATTCAGTGTAACATTGGGTACAGTATTTAGTGTAACACTGGGTCCAGTATTCAGTGTAACACTGGTACAGTATTCAGTGTAACACACTGGGTACTGTATTCAGTGTAACACTGGGTACAGTATTCAGTGTAACACTCTGAGTACAGTATTCAGTGTAACACTGCGTAAAGTATTCAGTGTAACACTCTGGGTACAGTATTCAGTGTAACACTGGCAACAGTATTCAGTGCAACACTCTGGGTACAGTTTTCAGTGTAACACTGGGTACAGTATTCAGTGCAACACTCTGGGTACAGTATTCAGTGTAACACTCTGGGTACAGTATTCAGTGCAACACACTGGGTACAGTATTCAGTGTAGCACTCTGGGTACAGTATTCAATGTAACACTGGGTACAATATTCAGTGTAACACTCTGGGTACAGTATTCAGTGTAACAGTGGGTCCAGTATTCAGTGTAACACTGGGTACAATATTCAGTGTAACACTCTGGGTACAGTATTCAGTGTAACACTGGGTACAGTATTCAGTGTAACACTCGGGGTGCAGTATTCAGTGTAACACACTGGGTACGGTATCCAGTGTAACACTGGGTACAGTATTCAGTGTAACACTCTGGGTATAGTATTCAGTGCAACGCTGGGTTCAGTATTCAGCGTAACACTCTGGGTACAGTATTCAGTGTAACACTGGGCACAGTATTCAATGTTACACTGAATACTGTACACAGATTGTAACACACTGGGTACAGTATTCAGTGTAACACTGGTACAGTATTCAGTGTAACACTGGGTACAATATGCAGTGTAACACACTGGGTACAGTATTCAGTGTAACACTGGGTACAGTATTCAGTGTAACACTCTGGGTACAGTATTCAGTGTAACACTGGGTCCAATATTCAGTGTAACACTGGGTACAGTATTCACTGTAACACACAGGGTACAGTATTCAGTGTAACACTGGGTACAGTATTCAGTGTAACACTCTGGGTACAGTATTCAGTGTAACACTGGGTCCAGTATTCAGTGTAACACTGGGGACGTTATTCAGTGTAACAGACCGGGTACAGTATTCAGAGTAACACTGGGTAGAGTATTCAGTGTAACACTCTGGGTACAGTATTCTGTGTAACACTGGGTACAGTATTCAGTGTAACACACTGGGTGCAGTATTCAGTGTAACACTGGGTACAGTATTCAGTGTAACACTCTGGGTACAGTAGTCAGTGTAACACTGGGTCCAGTATTCAGTGTAACACTGGGTACATTATTTAGTGCAACAGACTGGGTACAGTATTCAGTGTAACACTGGGTACAGTATTCAGTTTAATACTATTGGTACAGTATTCAGTGTAACACTGGTTACAGTATTCAGTGTAACACTCGGGGTGCAGTATTCAGTGTAACACTGGGTACAGTATTCAGTGTAACATTGGGTATAGTATTCAGTGTAACACTCTAGTTACAGTATTCAGTGTAACACTCTGGGTACAGTATTCAGTGTAACACTCTGGGTACAGTATTCAGTGTAACACACTGGGTATGGTATTCAGTGTAACACACTGGGTACAGTATTCAGTGTAACACTGGGTACAGTATTCAGTGTAACACTCTGGGTACAGTATTCAGTGTAACACTGGGTACAGTATTCAGTGTAACAATCGGGGTACAGTATTCAGTGTAACACTGGGAATAGTATTCAGTGTAACATTGGGTACAGTATTCAGTGTAACACTGGGTACAGTATTCAGTGTAACACTCTGGGTACAGTATTCAGTGTAACAATCTGGGTACAGTATTTAGTGTAACACTGGGTCCAGTATTCAGTGTAACACTGGTACAGTATTCAGTGTAACACACTGGGTACAGTATTCAGTGTAACACTGGGTACAGTATTCAGTGTAACACTCTGGGTACAGTATTCAGTGTAACACTGCGTACAGTATTCAGTGTAACACTCTGGGTACAGTATTCAGTGTAACACTGGGTACAGTATTCAGTGTAACACTCTGGGTACAGTTTTCAGTGTAACACTGGGTGCAGTATTCAGTGCGACACTCTGGGTACAGTATTCAGTGTAACACTCTGGGTACAGTATTCAGTGTAACACTCTGGGTACAGTATTCAGTGTAACACACTGGGTACAGTATGCAGTGTAACACTGGGTACAGTATTCAGTCTAACCCTCTGGGTACAGTATTCAGTGTGACACTCTGGGTACAGTATTCAGTGTAATACTCTGGGTACAGTTTTCAGTGTAACACTGCGTACAGTATTCAGTGTAACACTCTGGGTACAGTATTCAGTGTAACACTGGGTACAGTATTCAGTGTAACACTCTGGGTACAGTTTTCAGTGTAACACTGGGTGCAGTATTCAGTGTAACACTCTGGGTACAGTATTCAGTGTAACACTCTGGGTACAGTATTCAGTGTAACACACTGGGTACAGTATTCAGTGTAACACTGGGTACAGTATTCAGTGTAAACCTCTGGGTACAGTATTCAGTGTGACACTTTGGGTACAGTATTCAGTGTAATACTCTGGGTACAGTATTCAGTGTAACACCGGGTACAGTATTCAGTGTAACACTCGGTACAGTATTCAGTGTAACACTCTGGGTACAGTATTCAGTGTAATACTGTGCACATTATTCAGTGTAACACTGGTACAGTATTCAGTGTAACACACTGGGTACAGTATTCAGTGTAACACTGGGTACAGTATTCAGTGTAACACTCTGGGTACAGTATTCAGTGTAACACTGCGTACAGTATTCAGTGTAACACTCTGGGTACAGATTTCAGTGTAACACGGGTACAGTATTCAGTGTAACACTCTGGGTACAGTTTTCAGTGTAACACTGGGTGCAGTATTCAGTGCGACACTCTGGGTACAGTATTCAGTGTAACACTCTGGGTACAGTATTCAGTGTAACACTCTGGGTACAGTATTCAGTGTAACACTGGGTACAGTATTCAGTGTAACCCTCTGGGTACAGTATTCAGTGTGACACTCTGGGTACAGTATTCAGTGTAACACTGGGTACAGTATTCAGTGTAACACTCTGGGTACAGTTTTCAGTGTAACACTGGGTGCAGTATTCAGTGCGACACTCTGGGTACAGTATTCAGTGTAACACTCTGGGTACAGTATTCAGTGTAACACTCTGGGTACAGTATTCAGTGTAACACACTGGGTACAGTATTCAGAGTTACACTGGTTAAATATTCAGTGTAACCCTCTGGGTACAGTATTCAGTGTGACACTCTGGGTACAGTATTCAGTGTAATACTCTGGGTACAGTATTCAGTGTAACACCGGGTACAGTATCTAGTGTAACACTCGGTACAGTATTCAGTGTAACACTCTGGGTACAGTATTCAGTGTAATACTGTGCACATTATTCAGTGTAACACTAGGCACAGTTTTCAGTGTAACACTCTGGGTACAATATTCAGTGTAACACAGGGTACAGTATTCAGTGAAACACTCTGGGTACAGTATTCAGTGTAATACTGTGCACAGTATTCAGTGTAACACTGGGTACAGTATTCAGTGTAACACTCTGGGTACAGTATTCAGTGTAACACAGGGTACAGTATTCAGTGTAACACTCTGGGTAAAGTATTCAGTGTAACACTCTCGGTACAGTATACAGTGTAACACACTGTACAGTATTCAGTGCAACACACTGGGTACAGTAATCAGTGTAACCCTCTGGGTACAGTATTCAGTGTAACACTCTGGGTACAGTATTCAGTGAAACACAGGGTACAGTATTCAGTGTAACATTGGGTACATTATTCAGTGTAACACTGGGTATAGTATTCAGTGTAACACTCTGGGTACAGTATTCAGTTTAACACTCTTGGTACAGTATACAGTGTAACACACTGTACAATATTCAGTGTAACACATTGGGTACAGTAATCAGTGTAACGCTCTGGTTAGAGTATTCACTGTAACACTGGGTACAGTATTCAGTGTAACACTCTGGGTACATCATTCATTGTAACACTGGGTACAGTATTCAGTGTAACACTCTGGGTACAGTATTTAGTGTAACACTCTGGGTACAGTATTCAGTTTAACACTCTTGGTACAGTATACAGTGTAACACACTGTACAATATTCAGTGTAACACACTGGGTACAGTAATCAGTGTAACGCTCTGGTTAGAGTATTCAGTGTAACACTGGGTACAGTATTCAGTGTAACCCTCTGGGTACATCATTCATTGTAACACTGGGTACAGTATTCAGTGTAACACTCTGGGTAGAGTATTTAGTGTAACACTCTGGGTACAGTATTCAGTGTTACACTGGATAAATTATTCAGTGTAACACTCTGGGAACAGTATTCAGTGTAACACCGGGTACAGTATTCAGTGTTATACTCTGGGTACAGTATTCAGTGTAACACACTGGGTACAGTATTCAGTGTAACACTGGTACAGTATTCAGTGTAACACTGGGTACAGTATTCATTGTAACACTGGGTACAGTATTCAGTTTAATACTCTTGGTACAGTATTCAGTGTAACACTGGTTACAGTATTCAGTGTAACACTCTGGGTACAGTATTCAGTGTAACACTGGGTACAGTATTCAGTGTAACATTGGGTATAGTATTCAGTGTAACACTCTAGTTACAGTATTCAGTGTAACACTCTGGGTACAGTATTCAGTGTAATACCGGATACAGTATTCAGTGTAACACACTGGGTGCAGTATTCAGTGTAACACTGGGTACAGTATTCAGTGTAACACTCTGGGTACAGTATTCAGTGTAACACTGGGTCCAGTATTCAGTGTAACACTGGGTACATTATTCAGTGTAACAGACTGGGTAGAGTATTCAGTGTAACACTGGGTACATTATTCAGTTTAATACTCTTGGTACAGTATTCCGTGTAACACTGGTTACAGTATTCAGTGTAACACTCGGGGTGCAGTATTCAGTGTAACACTGGGTACAGTATTCAGTGTAACATTGGGTATAATATTCAGTGTAACACTCTAGTTACAGTATTCAGTGTAATACTCTGGGTACAGTATTCAGTGTAACACTGCGTACAGTATTCAGTGTAACACTCTGGGTACAGTATTCAGTGTAACACTGGGTACAGTATTCAGTGTAACACTCTGGGTACAGTTTTCAGTGTAACACTGGGTGCAGTATTCAGTGCAACACTCTGGGTACAGTATTCAGTGTAACACTCTGGGTACAGTATTCAGTGTAACACTCTGGGTACAGTATTCAGTGTAACGCTGGGTACAGTATTCAGTGTAACCCTCTGGGTACAGTATTCAGGGTGACACTCTGGGTACAGTATTCAGTGTAATACTCTGGGTACAGTATTCAGTGTAACACCGGGTACAGTATTCAGTGTAACACTGGGTACAGTATTCAGTGTAACACTCTGGGTACAGTATTCAGTGTAACACTGGGTCCAGTATTCAGTGTAACACTGGGTACATTATTTAGTGTAACAGACTGGGTACAGTATTCAGTGTAACACTGGGTACAGTATTCAGTTTAATACTATTGGTACAGTATTCAGTGTAACACTGGTTACAGTATTCAGTGTAACACTCGGGGTGCAGTATTCAGTGTAACACTGGGTACAGTATTCAGTGTAACATTGGGTATAGTATTCAGTGTAACACTCTAGTTACAGTATTCAGTGTAACACTCTGGGTACAGTATTCAGTGTAACACTCTGGGTACAGTATTCAGTGTAACACACTGGGTACGGTATTCAGTGTAACACACTGGGTACAGTATTCAGTGTAACACTGGGTACAGTATTCAGTGTAACACTCTGGGTACAGTATTCAGTGTAACACTGGGTACAGTATTCAGTGTAACAATCGGGGTACAGTATTCAGTGTAACAATCGGGGTACAGTATTCAGTGTAACACTGAGAATAGTATTCAGTGTAACATTGGGTACAGTATTCAGTGTAACACTGGGTACAGTATTCAGTGTAACACTCTGGGTACAGTATTCAGTGTAACAATCTGGGTACAGTATTTAGTGTAACACTGGGTCCAGTATTCAGTGTAACACTGGTACAGTATTCAGTGTAACACTCTGGGTACAGTATTCAGTGTAACACTGCGTACAGTATTCAATGTAACACTCTGGGTACAGTATTCAGTGTAACACTGGGTACAGTATTCAGTGTAACACTCTGAGTACAGTTTTCAGTGTAACACTGGGTGCAGTATTCAGTGCGACACTCTGGGTACAGTATTCAGTGTAACACTCTGGGTACAGTATTCAGTGTAACACACTGGGTACAGTATTCAGTGTAACACTGGGTACAGTATTCAGTCTAACCCTCTGGGTACAGTATTCAGTGTGACACTCTGGGTACAGTATTCAGTGTAATACTCTGGTTACAGTATTCAGTGTAACACTGCGTACAGTATTCAGTGTAACACTCTGGGTACAGTATTCAGTGTAACACTGGGTACAGTATTCAGTGTAACACTCTGGGTACAGTTTTCAGTGTAACACTGGGTGCAGTATTCAGTGTAACACTCTGGGTACAGTATTCAGTGTAACACTCTGGGTACAGTATTCAGTGTAACACACTGGGTACAGTATTCAGTGTAACACTGGGTACAGTATTCAGTGTAACCCTCTGGGTACAGTATTCAGTGTGACACTCTGGGTACAGTATTCAGTGTAATACTCTGGGTACAGTATTCAGTGTAACACCGGGTACAGTATTCAGTGTAACACTCGGTACAGTATTCAGTGTAACACTCTGGGTACAGTATTCAGTGTAATACTGTGCACATTATTCAGTGTAACACTGGTACAGTATTCAGTGTAACACACTGGGTACAGTATTCAGTGTAACACTGGGTACAGTATTCAGTGTAACACTCTGGGTACAGTATTCAGTGTAACACTGGGTACAGTATTCAGTGTAACACTCTGGGTACAGTTTTCAGTGTAACACTGGGTGCAGTATTCAGTGCGACACTCTGGGTACAGTATTCAGTGTAACACTCTGGGTACAGTATTCAGTGTAACCCTCTGGGTACAGTATTCAGTGTGACACTCTGGGTACAGTATTCAGTGTAACACTGGGTACAGTATTCAGTGTAACACTCTGGGTACAGTTTTCAGTGTAACACTGGGTGCAGTATTCAGTGCGACACTCTGGGTACAGTATTCAGTGTAACACTCTGGGTACAGTATTCAGTGTAACACACTGGGTACAGTATTCAGAGTAACACTGGGTAAAGTATTCAGTGTAACCCTCTGGGTACAGTATTCAGTGTGACACTCTGGGTACAGTATTCAGTGTAATACTCTGGGTACAGTATTCAGTGTAACACCGGGTACAGTATCTAGTGTAACACTCGGTACAGTATTCAGTGTAACACTCTGGGTACAGTATTCAGTGTAATACTGTGCACATTATTCAGTGTAACACTAGGCACAGTTTTCAGTGTAACACTCTGGGTACAATATTCAGTGTAACACAGGGTACATTATTCAGTGAAACACTCTGGGTACAGTATTCAGTGTAATACTGTGCACAGTATTCAGTGTAACACTGGGTACAGTATTCAGTGTAACACTCTGGGTACAGTATTCAGTGTAACAAAGGGTACAGTATTCAGTGTAACACTCTGGGTAAAGTATTCAGTGTAACACTCTCGGTACAGTATACAGTGTAACACACTGTACAGTATTCAGTGCAACACACTGGGTACAGTAATCAGTGTAACCCTCTGGGTACAGTATTCAGTGTAACACTCTGGGTACAGTATTCAGTGTAACACAGGGTACAGTATTCAGTGTAACATTGGGTACATTATTCAGTGTAACACTGGGTATAGTATTCAGTGTAACACTCTGGGTACAGTATTCAGTTTAACACTCTTGGTACAGTATACAGTGTAACACACTGTACAATATTCAGTGTAACACATTGGGTACAGTAATCAGTGTAACGCTCTGGTTAGAGTATTCACTGTAACACTGGGTACAGTATTCAGTGTAACCCTCTGGGTACATCATTCATTGTAACACTGGGTACAGTATTCAGTGTAACACTCTGGGTACAGTATTTAGTGTAACACTCTGGGTACAGTATTCAGTTTAACACTCTTGGTACAGTATACAGTGTAACACACTGTACAATATTCAGTGTAACACACTGGGTACAGTAATCAGTGTAACGCTCTGGTTAGAGTATTCAGTGTAACACTGGGTACAGTATTCAGTGTAACCCTCTGGGTACATCATTCATTGTAACACTGGGTACAGTATTCAGTGTAACTCTCTGGGTAGAGTATTTAGTGTAACACTCTGGGTACAGTATTCAGTGTTACACTGGATAAATTATTCAGTGTAACACTCTGGGAACAGTATGCAGTGTAACACCGGGTACAGTATTCAGTGTTATACTCTGGGTACAGTATTCAGTGTAACACACTGGGTACAGTATTCAGTGTAACACTGGTACAGTATTCAGTGTAACACTGGGTACAGTATTCATTGTAACACTGGGTACAGTATTCAGTTTAATACTCTTGGTACAGTATTCAGTGTAACACTGGTTACAGTATTCAGTTTAACACTCGGGGTGCAGTATTCAGTGTAACACTGGGTACAGTATTCAGTGTAACATTGGGTATAGTATTCAGTGTAACACTCTAGTTACAGTATTCAGTGTAACAATCTGGGTGCAGTATTCAGTGTAATACCGGATACAGTATTCAGTGTAACACACTGGGTGCAGTATTCAGTGTAACACTGGGTACAGTATTCAGTGTAACACTCTGGGTACAGTATTCAGTGTAACACTGGGTCCAGTATTCAGTGTAACACTGGGTACATTATTCAGTGTAACAGACTGGGTAGAGTATTCAGTGTAACACTGGGTGCAGTATTCAGTGTAGCACTGGGTACAGTATTCAGTGTAACATTGGGTATAGTATTCAGTGTAACACTCTAGTTACAGTATTCAGTGTAACACTCTGGGTACAGTATTCAGTGTAATACCGGATACAGTATTCAGTGTAACACACTGGGTGCAGTATTCAGTGTAACACTGGGTACAGTATTCAGTGTAACACTCTGGGTACAGTATTCAGTGTAACACTGGGTCCAGTATTCAGTGTAACACTGGGTACATTATTCAGTGTAACAGACTGGGTAGAGTATTCAGTGTAACACTGGGTACAGTATTCAGTTTAATACTCTTGGTACAGTATTCCGTGTAACACTGGTTACAGTATTCAGTGTAACACTCGGGGTGCAGTATTCAGTGTAACACTGGGTACAGTATTCAGTGTAACATTGGGTATAATATTCAGTGTAACACTCTAGTTACAGTATTCAGTGTAATACTCTGGGTACAGTATTCAGTGTAACACTGCGTACAGTATTCAGTGTAACACTCTGGGTACAGTATTCAGTGTAACACTGGGTACAGTATTCAGTGTAACACTCTGGGTACAGTTTTCAGTGTAACACTGGGTGCAGTATTCAGTGTAACACTCTGGGTACAGTATTCAGTGTAACACTCTGGGTACAGTATTCAGTGTAACACACTGGGTACAGTATTCAGTGTAACACTGGGTACAGTATTCAGTGTAACCCTCTGGGTACAGTATTCAGTGTGACACTCTGGGTACAGTATTCAGTGTAATACTCTGGGTACAGTATTCAGTGTAACACCGGGTACAGTATTCAGTGTAACACTCGGTACAGTATTCAGTGTAACACTCTGGGTACAGTATTCAGTGTAATACTGTGCACATTATTCAGTGTAACACTGGTACAGTATTCAGTGTAACACACTGGGTACAGTATTCAGTGTAACACTGGGTACAGTATTCAGTGTAATACTCTGGGTACAGTATCCAGTGTAACACTGCGTACAGTATTCAGTGTAACACTCTGGGTACAGATTTCAGTGTAACATGGGTACAGTATTCAGTGTAACACTCTGGGTACAGTTTTCAGTGTAACACTGGGTGCAGTATTCAGTGCGACACTCTGGGTACAGTATTCAGTGTAACACTCTGGTTACAGTATTCAGTGTAACACACTGGGTACAGTATTCAGTGTAACACTGGGTACAGTATTCAGTGTAACCCTCTGGGTACAGTATTCAGTGTGACACTCTGGGTACAGTATTCAGTGTAACACTGGGTACAGTATTCAGTGTAACACTCTGGGTACAGTTTTCAGTGTAACACTGGGTGCAGTATTCAGTGCGACACTCTGGGTACAGTATTCAGTGTAACACTCTGGGTACAGTATTCAGTGTAACACTCTGGGTACAGTATTCAGTGTAACACACTGGGTACAGTATTCAGAGTAACACTGGGTAAATTATTCAGTGTAACCCTCTGGGTACAGTATTCAGTGTGACACTCTGGGTACAGTATTCAGTGTAATACTCTGGGTACAGTATTCAGTGTAACACCGGGTACAGTATTTAGTGTAACACTCGGTACAGTATTCAGTGTAACACTCTGGGTACAGTATTCAGTGTAATACTGTGCACATTATTCAGTGTAACACTAGGCACAGTTTTCAGTGTAACACTCTGGGTACAATATTCAGTGTAACACAGGGTACAGTATTCAGTGAAACACTCTGGGTACAGTATTCAGTGTAATACTGTGCACAGTATTCAGTGTAACACTGGGTACAGTATTCAGTGTAACACTCTGGGTACAGTATTCAGTGTAACACAGGGTACAGTATTCAGTGTAACACTCTGGGTAAAGTATTCAGTGTAACACTCTCGGTACAGTATACAGTGTAACACACTGTACAGTATTCAGTGCAACACACTGGGTACAGTAATCAGTGTAACCCTCTGGGTACAGTATTCAGTGTAACACTCTGGGTACAGTATTCAGTGAAACACAGGGTACAGTATTCAGTGTAACATTGGGTACATTATTCAGTGTAACACTGGGTATAGTATTCAGTGTAACACTCTGGGTACAGTATTCAGTTTAACACTCTTGGTACAGTATACAGTGTAACACACTGTACAATATTCAGTGTAACACATTGGGTACAGTAATCAGTGTAACGCTCTGGTTAGAGTATTCACTGTAACACTGGGTACAGTATTCAGTGTAACCCTCTGGGTACATCATTCATTGTAACACTGGGTACAGTATTCAGTGTAACACTCTGGGTACAGTATTTAGTGTAACACTCTGGGTACAGTATTCAGTTTAACACTCTTGGTACAGTATACAGTGTAACACACTGTACAATATTCAGTGTAACACACTGGGTACAGTAATCAGTGTAACGCTCTGGTTAGAGTATTCAGTGTAACACTGGGTACAGTATTCAGTGTAACCCTCTGGGTACATCATTCATTGTAACACTGGGTACAGTATTCAGTGTAACACTCTGGGTAGAGTATTTAGTGTAACACTCTGGGTACAGTATTCAGTGTTACACTGGATAAATTATTCAGTGTAACACTCTGGGAACAGTATTCAGTGTAACACCGGGTACAGTATTCAGTGTTATACTCTGGGTACAGTATTCAGTGTAACACACTGGGTACAGTATTCAGTGTAACACTGGTACAGTATTCAGTGTAACACTGGGTACAGTATTCATTGTAACACTGGGTACAGTATTCAGTTTAATACTCTTGGTACAGTATTCAGTGTAACACTGGTTACAGTATTCAGTGTAACACTCTGGGTACAGTATTCAGTGTAACACTGGGTACAGTATTCAGTGTAACACTCTGGGTACAGTATTCAGTGTAACACTGGGTCCAGTATTCAGTGTAACACTGGGTACATTATTCAGTGTAACAGACTGGGTAGAGTATTCAGTGTAACACTGGGTACAGTATTCAGTTTAATACTCTTGGTACAGTATTCCGTGTAACACTGGTTACAGTATTCAGTGTAACACTCGGGGTGCAGTATTCAGTGTAACACTGGGTACAGTATCCAGTGTAACATTGGGTATAATATCCAGTGTAACACTCTAGTTACAGTATTCAGTGTAACACTCTGGGTACATTATTCAGTGTAACACTCTGGCTACACTATTCAGTGTAACACACTGGGTACAGTATTCAGTGTAACACTGGGTACAGTATTCAGTGTAACACTCTGGGTACAGTATTCAGTGTAACACTGGGTACAGTATTCAGTGTAACAATCGGGGTACAGTATTCAGTGTAACACTGGGAATAGTATTCAGTGTAACATTGGGTAGAGTATTCAGAGTAACACTGGGTACAGTATTCAGTGTAACACTCTGGGTACAGTATTCAGTGTAACAATCTGGGTACAGTATTTAGTGTAACACTGGGTCCAGTATTCAGTGTAACACTGGTACAGTATTCAGTGTAACACACTGGGTACTGTATTCAGTGTAACACTGGGTACAGTATTCAGTGTAACACTTTGGGTACAGTATTCAGTGTAACACTGCGTACATTATTCAGTGTAACACTCTGGGTACAGTATTCAGTGTAACACTGGGTACAGTATTCAGTGTAACACTCTGGGTACAGTTTTCAGTGTAACACTGGGTGCAGTATTCAGTGCGACACTCTGGGTACAGTATTCAGTGTAACACTCTGGGTACAATATTCAGTGTAACACTCTGGGTACAGTATTCAGTATAACACACTGGGTACAGTATTCAGTGTAACGCTGGGTACAGTATTCAGTGTAACCCTCTGGGTACAGTATTCAGTGTGACACTCTGGGAACAGTATTCAGTGTAATACTCTGGGTACAGTATTCAGTGTAACACCGGGTACAGTATTCAGTGTAAAACTCGGTACAGTATTCAGTGTAACACTCTGGGTACAGTATTCAGTGTAATACTGTGCACATTATTTAGTGTAACACTGGTACAGTATTCAGTGTAACACACTGGGTACAGTATTCAGTGTAACACTGGGTACAGTATTCAGTGTAACACTCTGGGTACAGTATTCAGTGTAACACTGCGTACAGTATTCAGTGTAACACTCTGGGTACAGTATTCAGTGTAACACTGGGTACAGTATTCAGTGTAACACTCTGGGTACAGTTTTCAGTGTAACACTGGGTGCAGTATTCAGTGCGACACTCTGGGTACAGTATTCAGTATAACACTCTGGGTACAGTATTCAGTGTAACACACTGGGTACAGTATTCAGTGTAACACTGGGTACAGTATTCAGTGTAACCCTCTGGGTACAGTATTCAGTGTGACACTCTGGGTACAGTATTCAGTGTAATACTCTGGGTACAGTATTCAGTGTAACACCGGGTACAGTATTTAGTGTAACACTCGGTACAGTATTCAGTGTAACACTCTGGGTACAGTATTCAGTGTAATACTGTGCACATTATTCAGTGTAACACTGGGCACAGTTTTCAGTGCAACACTCTGGGTACAATATTCAGTGTAACACAGGGTACAGTATTCAGTGAAACACTCTGGGTACAGTATTCAGTGTAATACTGTGCACAGTGTTCAGTGTAACACTGGGTACAGTATTCAGTGTAACACTCTGGGTACAGTATTCAGTGTAACACAGGGTACAGTATTCAGTGTAACACTCTGGGTACAGTATTCAGTGTAACACTCTCGGTACAGTATACAGTGTAACACACTGTACAGTATTCAGTGCAACACACTGGGTACAATAATCAGTGTAACCCTCTGGGTACAGTATTCAGTGTAACACTCTGGGTACAGTATTCAGTGAAACACAGGGTACAGTATTCAGTGTAACATTGGGTACAGTATTCAGTGTAACACTGGGTATAGTATTCAGTGTAACACTCTGGGTACAGTATTCAGTTTAACACTCTTGGTACAGTATACAGTGTAACACACTGTACAATATTCAGTGTAACACATTGGGTACAGTAATCAGTGTAACGCTCTGGTTAGAGTATTCACTGTAACACTGGGTACAGTATTCAGTGTAACCCTCTGGGTACATCATTCATTGTAACACTGGGTACAGTATTCGGTGTAACACTCTGGGTAGAGTATTTAGTGTAACACTCTGGGTACAGTATTCAGTGTTACACTGGATAAATTATTCAGTGTAACACTCTGGGAAAAGTATTCAGTGTGACACCGGGTACAGTATTCAGTGTTACACTCTGGGTACAGTATTCAGTGTAACACACTGGGTACAGTATTCAGTGTAACACTGGTACAGTATTCAGTGTAACACTGGGTACAGTATTCAGTGTAACACTCTGGGTACAGTATTCAGTGCAACACTGGGTCCAGTATTCCGTGTAACACTGGGTACAGTGTTCAGTGTAACACTCTGGGTACATTATTCAGTGTAACACTGGGTACAGTATTCAGTGTAACACTCGGGGTGCAGTATTCAGTGTAACACTGGGTACAGTATTCAGTTTAACATTGGGTACAGTATTCAGTGTAACACTCTAGTTACAGTATTCAGTGTAACACTGGATACAGTATTCAGTGTAACACTCTGGGTACAGTATTCAGTGTAACACTCTGGGTACAGTATTCAGTGTGACACTCTGGGTGCAGTATTCAGTGTAATACTCTGGGTAGAGTATTCAGTGTAACACCGGGTACAGTATTCAGTGTAACACTCGGTACAGTATTCAGTGTAACACTCTGGGTATAGTATTCAGTGTAACGCTGGGTACAGTATTCAGTGTAACACTCTGGGTACAGTATTCAGTGTAACACTGGGCACAGTATTCAATGTTACACTCTGGGTACAGTATTCAGTGTAACACAATGGGTACAGTATTCAGTGTAACACTGGTACAGTATTCAGTCTAACACTGGGTACAATATGCAGTGTAACACACTGGGTACAGTATTCAGTGTAACACTGGGTACAGTATTCAGTGTAACACTCTGGGTACAGTTTTCAGTGTAACACTGGGTACAGTATTCAGTGCAACACACAGGGTACAGTATTCAGTGTAACACACTGGGTACAGTATTCAGTGTAGCACTCTGGGTACAGTATTCAACGTAACACTGGGTACAATATTCAGTGTAACACTCTGGGTACAGTATTCTGTGTAACACTGGGTACAGTATTCAGTGCAACACTCTGGGTACAGTATTCAGTGTAACACTCTGGGTACAGTATTCAGTGTAACACACTTGGTACAGTATTCAATGTAGCACTGGGTACAATATTCAGTGTAACACTCTGGGTACAGTATTCAGTGTAACACTCTAGTTACAGTATTCAGTGTAACACTCTGGGTACAGTATTCAGTGTAACACTCTGGGTATAGTATTCAGTGTAACACACTGGGTATAGTATTCAGTGTAACACTGGGTACAGTATTCAGTGTCACATTGGGTACAGTATTCAGTGTGACACTCTGGCTACAGTATTCAGTGTAATACTCTGGGTACAGTATTCAGTGTAACACCGGGTACAGTATTCAGTGTAACACTCTGGGTACAGTATTCAGTGTAATACTGGGTACAGTATTCAGTGTAACACACTGGGTGCAGTATTCAGTGTAACACTGGTTACAGTATTCAGTGTAACACTCGGGGTGCAGTATTCAGTGTAACACTGGGTACAGTATTCAGTGTAACATTGGGTACAGTATTCAGTGTAACACTCTAGTTACAGTATTCAGTGTAACACTCTGGGTACAGTATTCAGTGTAACACTCTGGGTACAGTATTCAGTGTAACACACTGGGTACAGTATTCAGTGTAACACTGGGTACAGTATTCAGTGTAACACTCTGGGTACAGTATTCAGTGTAACACTGGGTACAGTATTCAGTGTAACAATCGGGGTACAGTATTCAGTGTAACACTGGGAATATTATTCAGTGTAACATTGGGTACAGTATTCAGTGTAACACTGGGTACAGTATTCAGTGTAACACTCTGGGTACAGTATTCAGTGTAACAATCTGGGTACAGTATTTAGTGTAACACTGGGTCCAGTATTCAGTGTAACACTGGTACAGTATTCAGTGTAACACACTGGGTACTGTATTCAGTGTAACACTTGGTACAGTATTCAGTGTAACACTCTGGGTACAGTATTCAGTGTAACACTGCGTACAGTATTCAGTGTAACACTCTGGGTACAGTATTCAGTGTAACACTGGCTACAGTATTCAGTGCAACACTCTGGGTACAGTTTTCAGTGTAACACTGGGTACAGTATTCAGTGCAACACTCTGGGTACAGTATTCAGTGTAACACTCTGGGTACAGTATTCAGTGTAACACTCTGGGTACAGTATTCAGTACAACACACTGGGTACAGTATTCAGTGTAGCACTCTGGGTACAGTATTCAATGTAACACTGGGTACAGTATTCAGTGTAACACTGGGTACAGTATTCAGTGTAACACTCTGGGTACAGTATTCAGTGTAACGCTGGGTTCAGTATTCAGCGTAACACTCTGGGTACAGTATTCAGTGTAACACTGGGCACAGTATTCAATGTTACAATCTGGGTACAGTATTCAGTGTAACACACTGGGTACAGTATTCAGTGTAACACTCTGGGTACAGTATTCAGTGTAACACTGGGTCCAATATTCAGTGTAACACTGGGTACAGTATTCAGTGTAACACGCAGGGTACAGTATTCAGTGTAACACTGGGTACAGTATTCAGTGTAACACTCTGGGTACAGTATTCAGTGTAACACTGGGTCCAGTATTCAGTGTAACACTGGGTACGTTATTCAGTGTAAAAGACCGGGTACAGTATTCAGTGTAACACTGGGTACAGTATTCAGTGTAACACTCTGGGTACAGTATTCTGTGTAACACTGGGTACAGTATTCAGTGTAACACTCGGGGTGCAAGATTCAGTGTAACAGTGGGTACAGTATTCAGTGTAACATTGGGTACAGTATTCAGTGTAACACCGGGTACAATATTCAGTGTAACACTCGGTACAGTATTCAGTGTAACACTCTGGGTACAGTATTCAGTGTAACACACTGGGTACAGTATTCAGTGTAGCACTCTGGGTACAGTATTCAATGTAACACTGGGTACAATATTCAGTGTAACACTCTGGGTTCAGTATTCTGTGTAACACTGGGTACAGTATTCAGTGTAACACTCGGGGTGCAATATTCAGTGTAACACTGGGTACAGTATTCAGTGTAACATTGGGTACAGTATTCAGTGTAACACTCTAGTTACAGTATTCAGTGTAACACTCTGGGTACAGTATTCAGTGTCACATTGGGTACAGTATTCAGTGTGACACTCTGGCTACAGTATTCAGTGTAACACTCTAGTTACAGTATTCAGTGTAACACTGGGTCCAATATTCAGTGTAACACTGGGTACAGTATTCAGTGTAACACACAGGGTACAGTATTCAGTGTAACACTGGGTACAGTATTCAGTGTAACACTCGGGGTGCAATATTCAGTGTAACACTGGGTACAGTATTCAGTGTAACACTGGGTACAGTATTCAGTGTAACACTCTGGGTACAGTATTCAGTGTAACACTGGGTACAGTATTCAGTGTAACAATCGGGGTACAGTATTCAGTGTAACACTGGGAATAGTATTCAGTGTAACATTGGGTACAGTATTCAGTGTAACACTGGGTACAGTATTCAGTGTAACACTCTGGGTACAGTATTCAGTGTAACAATCTGGGTACAGTATTTACTGTAACACTGGGTCCAGTATTCAGTGTAACACTGGTACAGTATTCAGTGTAACACACTGGGTACTGTATTCAGTGTAACACTGGGTACAGTATTCAGTGTAACACTCTGGGTACAGTATTCAGTGTAACACTGCGTACAGTATTCAGTGTAACACTCTGGGTACAGTATTCAGTGTAACACTGGCTACAGTATTCAGTGTAACACTCTGGGTACAGTATTCAGTGTAACACTGGGCACAGTATTCAATGTTACACTCTGGGTACAGTATTCAGTGTAACACAATGGGTACAGTATTCAGTGTAACACTGGTACAGTATTCAGTCTAACACTGGGTACAATATGCAGTGTAACACACTGGGTACAGTATTCAGTGTACCACTGGGTACAGTATTCAGTGTAACACTCTGGGTACAGTTTTCAGTGTAACACTGGGTACAGTATTCAGTGCAACACACAGGGTACAGTATTCAGTGTAACACACTGGGTACAGTATTCAGTGTAGCACTCTGGGTACAGTATTCAACGTAACACTGGGTACAATATTCAGTGTAACACTCTGGGTACAGTATTCTGTGTAACACTGGGTACAGTATTCAGTGCAACACTCTGGGTACAGTATTCAGTGTAACACTCTGGGTACAGTATTCAGTGTAACACACTTGGTACAGTATTCAATGTAGCACTGGGTACAATATTCAGTGTAACACTCTGGGTACAGTATTCAGTGTAACACTCTAGTTACAGTATTCAGTGTAACACTCTGGGTACAGTATTCAGTGTAACACTCTGGGTATAGTATTCAGTGTAACACACTGGGTATAGTATTCAGTGTAACACTGGGTACAGTATTCAGTGTCACATTGGGTACAGTATTCAGTGTGACACTCTGGCTACAGTATTCAGTGTAATACTCTGGGTACAGTATTCAGTGTAACACCGGGTACAGTATTCAGTGTAACACTCTGGGTACAGTATTCAGTGTAATACTGGGTACAGTATTCAGTGTAACACACTGGGTGCAGTATTCAGTGCAACACTGGTTACAGTATTCAGTGTAACACTCGGGGTGCAGTATTCAGTGTAACACTGGGTACAGTATTCAGTGTAACATTGGGTACAGTATTCAGTGTAACACTCTAGTTACAGTATTCAGTGTAACACTCTGGGTACAGTATTCAGTGTAACACTCTGGGTACAGTATTCAGTGTAACACACTGGGTACAGTATTCAGTGTAACACTGGGTACAGTATTCAGTGTAACACTCTGGGTACAGTATTCAGTGTAACACTGGGTACAGTATTCAGTGTAACAATCGGGGTACAGTATTCAGTGTAACACTGGGAATATTATTCAGTGTAACATTGGGTACAGTATTCAGTGTAACACTGGGTACAGTTTTCAGTGTAACACTGGGTGCAGTATTCAGTGCGACACTCTGGGTACAGTATTCAGTATAACACTCTGGGTACAGTATTCAGTGTAACACACTGGGTACAGTATTCAGTGTAACACTGGGTACAGTATTCAGTGTAACCCTCTGGGTACAGTATTCAGTGTGACACTCTGGGTACAGTATTCAGTGTAATACTCTGGGTACAGTATTCAGTGTAACACCGGGTACAGTATTTAGTGTAACACTCGGTACAGTATTCAGTGTAACACTCTGGGTACAGTATTCAGTGTAATACTGTGCACATTATTCAGTGTAACACTGGGCACAGTTTTCAGTGCAACACTCTGGGTACAATATTCAGTGTAACACAGGGTACAGTATTCAGTGAAACACTCTGGGTACAGTATTCAGTGTAATACTGTGCACAGTGTTCAGTGTAACACTGGGTACAGTATTCAGTGTAACACTCTGGGTACAGTATTCAGTGTAACACAGGGTACAGTATTCAGTGTAACACTCTGGGTACAGTATTCAGTGTAACACTCTCGGTACAGTATACAGTGTAACACACTGTACAGTATTCAGTGCAACACACTGGGTACAATAATCAGTGTAACCCTCTGGGTACAGTATTCAGTGTAACACTCTGGGTACAGTATTCAGTGAAACACAGGGTACAGTATTCAGTGTAACATTGGGTACAGTATTCAGTGTAACACTGGGTATAGTATTCAGTGTAACACTCTGGGTACAGTATTCAGTTTAACACTCTTGGTACAGTATACAGTGTAACACACTGTACAATATTCAGTGTAACACATTGGGTACAGTAATCAGTGTAACGCTCTGGTTAGAGTATTCACTGTAACACTGGGTACAGTATTCAGTGTAACCCTCTGGGTACATCATTCATTGTAACACTGGGTACAGTATTCGGTGTAACACTCTGGGTAGAGTATTTAGTGTAACACTCTGGGTACAGTATTCAGTGTTACACTGGATAAATTATTCAGTGTAACACTCTGGGAAAAGTATTCAGTGTGACACCGGGTACAGTATTCAGTGTTACACTCTGGGTACAGTATTCAGTGTAACACACTGGGTACAGTATTCAGTGTAACACTGGTACAGTATTCAGTGTAACACTGGGTACAGTATTCAGTGTAACACTCTGGGTACAGTATTCAGTGCAACACTGGGTCCAGTATTCCGTGTAACACTGGGTACAGTGTTCAGTGTAACACTCTGGGTACATTATTCAGTGTAACACTGGGTACAGTATTCAGTGTAACACTCGGGGTGCAGTATTCAGTGTAACACTGGGTACAGTATTCAGTTTAACATTGGGTACAGTATTCAGTGTAACACTCTAGTTACAGTATTCAGTGTAACACTGGATACAGTATTCAGTGTAACACTCTGGGTACAGTATTCAGTGTAACACTCTGGGTACAGTATTCAGTGTGACACTCTGGGTGCAGTATTCAGTGTAATACTCTGGGTAGAGTATTCAGTGTAACACCGGGTACAGTATTCAGTGTAACACTCGGTACAGTATTCAGTGTAACACTCTGGGTATAGTATTCAGTGTAACGCTGGGTACAGTATTCAGTGTAACACTCTGGGTACAGTATTCAGTGTAACACTGGGCACAGTATTCAATGTTACACTCTGGGTACAGTATTCAGTGTAACACAATGGGTACAGTATTCAGTGTAACACTGGTACAGTATTCAGTCTAACACTGGGTACAATATGCAGTGTAACACACTGGGTACAGTATTCAGTGTAACACTGGGTACAGTATTCAGTGTAACACTCTGGGTACAGTTTTCAGTGTAACACTGGGTACAGTATTCAGTGCAACACACAGGGTACAGTATTCAGTGTAACACACTGGGTACAGTATTCAGTGTAGCACTCTGGGTACAGTATTCAACGTAACACTGGGTACAATATTCAGTGTAACACTCTGGGTACAGTATTCTGTGTAACACTGGGTACAGTATTCAGTGCAACACTCTGGGTACAGTATTCAGTGTAACACTCTGGGTACAGTATTCAGTGTAACACACTTGGTACAGTATTCAATGTAGCACTGGGTACAATATTCAGTGTAACACTCTGGGTACAGTATTCAGTGTAACACTCTAGTTACAGTATTCAGTGTAACACTCTGGGTACAGTATTCAGTGTAACACTCTGGGTATAGTATTCAGTGTAACACACTGGGTATAGTATTCAGTGTAACACTGGGTACAGTATTCAGTGTCACATTGGGTACAGTATTCAGTGTGACACTCTGGCTACAGTATTCAGTGTAATACTCTGGGTACAGTATTCAGTGTAACACCGGGTACAGTATTCAGTGTAACACTCTGGGTACAGTATTCAGTGTAATACTGGGTACAGTATTCAGTGTAACACACTGGGTGCAGTATTCAGTGTAACACTGGTTACAGTATTCAGTGTAACACTCGGGGTGCAGTATTCAGTGTAACACTGGGTACAGTATTCAGTGTAACATTGGGTACAGTATTCAGTGTAACACTCTAGTTACAGTATTCAGTGTAACACTCTGGGTACAGTATTCAGTGTAACACTCTGGGTACAGTATTCAGTGTAACACACTGGGTACAGTATTCAGTGTAACACTGGGTACAGTATTCAGTGTAACACTCTGGGTACAGTATTCAGTGTAACACTGGGTACAGTATTCAGTGTAACAATCGGGGTACAGTATTCAGTGTAACACTGGGAATATTATTCAGTGTAACATTGGGTACAGTATTCAGTGTAACACTGGGTACAGTATTCAGTGTAACACTCTGGGTACAGTATTCAGTGTAACAATCTGGGTACAGTATTTAGTGTAACACTGGGTCCAGTATTCAGTGTAACACTGGTACAGTATTCAGTGTAACACACTGGGTACTGTATTCAGTGTAACACTTGGTACAGTATTCAGTGTAACACTCTGGGTACAGTATTCAGTGTAACACTGCGTACAGTATTCAGTGTAACACTCTGGGTACAGTATTCAGTGTAACACTGGCTACAGTATTCAGTGCAACACTCTGGGTACAGTTTTCAGTGTAACACTGGGTACAGTATTCAGTGCAACACTCTGGGTACAGTATTCAGTGTAACACTCTGGGTACAGTATTCAGTGTAACACTCTGGGTACAGTATTCAGTACAACACACTGGGTACAGTATTCAGTGTAGCACTCTGGGTACAGTATTCAATGTAACACTGGGTACAGTATTCAGTGTAACACTGGGTACAGTATTCAGTGTAACACTCTGGGTACAGTATTCAGTGTAACGCTGGGTTCAGTATTCAGCGTAACACTCTGGGTACAGTATTCAGTGTAACACTGGGCACAGTATTCAATGTTACAATCTGGGTACAGTATTCAGTGTAACACACTGGGTACAGTATTCAGTGTAACACTCTGGGTACAGTATTCAGTGTAACACTGGGTCCAATATTCAGTGTAACACTGGGTACAGTATTCAGTGTAACACGCAGGGTACAGTATTCAGTGTAACACTGGGTACAGTATTCAGTGTAACACTCTGGGTACAGTATTCAGTGTAACACTGGGTCCAGTATTCAGTGTAACACTGGGTACGTTATTCAGTGTAAAAGACCGGGTACAGTATTCAGTGTAACACTGGGTACAGTATTCAGTGTAACACTCTGGGTACAGTATTCTGTGTAACACTGGGTACAGTATTCAGTGTAACACTCGGGGTGCAAGATTCAGTGTAACAGTGGGTACAGTATTCAGTGTAACATTGGGTACAGTATTCAGTGTAACACCGGGTACAATATTCAGTGTAACACTCGGTACAGTATTCAGTGTAACACTCTGGGTACAGTATTCAGTGTAACACACTGGGTACAGTATTCAGTGTAGCACTCTGGGTACAGTATTCAATGTAACACTGGGTACAATATTCAGTGTAACACTCTGGGTTCAGTATTCTGTGTAACACTGGGTACAGTATTCAGTGTAACACTCGGGGTGCAATATTCAGTGTAACACTGGGTACAGTATTCAGTGTAACATTGGGTACAGTATTCAGTGTAACACTCTAGTTACAGTATTCAGTGTAACACTCTGGGTACAGTATTCAGTGTCACATTGGGTACAGTATTCAGTGTGACACTCTGGCTACAGTATTCAGTGTAACACTCTAGTTACAGTATTCAGTGTAACACTGGGTCCAATATTCAGTGTAACACTGGGTACAGTATTCAGTGTAACACACAGGGTACAGTATTCAGTGTAACACTGGGTACAGTATTCAGTGTAACACTCGGGGTGCAATATTCAGTGTAACACTGGGTACAGTATTCAGTGTAACACTGGGTACAGTATTCAGTGTAACACTCTGGGTACAGTATTCAGTGTAACACTGGGTACAGTATTCAGTGTAACAATCGGGGTACAGTATTCAGTGTAACACTGGGAATAGTATTCAGTGTAACATTGGGTACAGTATTCAGTGTAACACTGGGTACAGTATTCAGTGTAACACTCTGGGTACAGTATTCAGTGTAACAATCTGGGTACAGTATTTACTGTAACACTGGGTCCAGTATTCAGTGTAACACTGGTACAGTATTCAGTGTAACACACTGGGTACTGTATTCAGTGTAACACTGGGTACAGTATTCAGTGTAACACTCTGGGTACAGTATTCAGTGTAACACTGCGTACAGTATTCAGTGTAACACTCTGGGTACAGTATTCAGTGTAACACTGGCTACAGTATTCAGTGTAACACTCTGGGTACAGTATTCAGTGTAACACTGGGCACAGTATTCAATGTTACACTCTGGGTACAGTATTCAGTGTAACACAATGGGTACAGTATTCAGTGTAACACTGGTACAGTATTCAGTCTAACACTGGGTACAATATGCAGTGTAACACACTGGGTACAGTATTCAGTGTACCACTGGGTACAGTATTCAGTGTAACACTCTGGGTACAGTTTTCAGTGTAACACTGGGTACAGTATTCAGTGCAACACACAGGGTACAGTATTCAGTGTAACACACTGGGTACAGTATTCAGTGTAGCACTCTGGGTACAGTATTCAACGTAACACTGGGTACAATATTCAGTGTAACACTCTGGGTACAGTATTCTGTGTAACACTGGGTACAGTATTCAGTGCAACACTCTGGGTACAGTATTCAGTGTAACACTCTGGGTACAGTATTCAGTGTAACACACTTGGTACAGTATTCAATGTAGCACTGGGTACAATATTCAGTGTAACACTCTGGGTACAGTATTCAGTGTAACACTCTAGTTACAGTATTCAGTGTAACACTCTGGGTACAGTATTCAGTGTAACACTCTGGGTATAGTATTCAGTGTAACACACTGGGTATAGTATTCAGTGTAACACTGGGTACAGTATTCAGTGTCACATTGGGTACAGTATTCAGTGTGACACTCTGGCTACAGTATTCAGTGTAATACTCTGGGTACAGTATTCAGTGTAACACCGGGTACAGTATTCAGTGTAACACTCTGGGTACAGTATTCAGTGTAATACTGGGTACAGTATTCAGTGTAACACACTGGGTGCAGTATTCAGTGCAACACTGGTTACAGTATTCAGTGTAACACTCGGGGTGCAGTATTCAGTGTAACACTGGGTACAGTATTCAGTGTAACATTGGGTACAGTATTCAGTGTAACACTCTAGTTACAGTATTCAGTGTAACACTCTGGGTACAGTATTCAGTGTAACACTCTGGGTACAGTATTCAGTGTAACACACTGGGTACAGTATTCAGTGTAACACTGGGTACAGTATTCAGTGTAACACTCTGGGTACAGTATTCAGTGTAACACTGGGTACAGTATTCAGTGTAACAATCGGGGTACAGTATTCAGTGTAACACTGGGAATATTATTCAGTGTAACATTGGGTACAGTATTCAGTGTAACACTGGGTACAGTATTCAGTGTAACACTCTGGGTACAGTATTCAGTGTAACAATCTGGGTACAGTATTTAGTGTAACACTGGGTCCAGTATTCAGTGTAACACTGGTACAGTATTCAGTGTAACACACTGGGTACTGTATTCAGTGTAACACTTGGTACAGTATTCAGTGTAACACTCTGGGTACAGTATTCAGTGTAACACTGCGTACAGTATTCAGTGTAACACTCTGGGTACAGTATTCAGTGTAACACTGGCTACAGTATTCAGTGCAACACTCTGGGTACAGTTTTCAGTGTAACACTGGGTACAGTATTCAGTGCAACACTCTGGGTACAGTATTCAGTGTAACACTCTGGGTACAGTATTCAGTGTAACACTCTGGGTACAGTATTCAGTACAACACACTGGGTACAGTATTCAGTGTAGCACTCTGGGTACAGTATTCAATGTAACACTGGGTACAGTATTCAGTGTAACACTGGGTACAGTATTCAGTGTAACACTCTGGGTACAGTATTCAGTGTAACGCTGGGTTCAGTATTCAGCGTAACACTCTGGGTACAGTATTCACTGTAACACTGGGCACAGTATTCAAAGTTACAATCTGGGTACAGTATTCAGTGTAACACACTGGGTACAGTATTCAGTGTAACACTCTGGGTACAGTATTCAGTGTAACACTGGGTACAGTATTCAGTGTAACACGCAGGGTACAGTATTCAGTGTAACACTGGGTACAGTATTCAGTGTAACACTCTGGGTACAGTATTCAGTGTAACACTGGGTCCAGTATTCAGTGTAACACTGGGTACGTTATTCAGTGTAAAAGACCGGGTACAGTATTCAGTGTAACACTGGGTACAGTATTCAGTGTAACACTCTGGGTACAGTATTCTGTGTAACACTGGGTACAGTATTCAGTGTAACACTCGGGGTGCAAGATTCAGTGTAACAGTGGGTACAGTATTCAGTGTAACATTGGGTACAGTATTTAGTGTAACACCGGGTACAATATTCAGTGTAACACTCGGTACAGTATTCAGTGTAACACTCTGGGTACAGTATTCAGTGTAACACACTGGGTACAGTATTCAGTGTAGCACTCTGGGTACAGTATTCAATGTAACACTGGGTACAATATTCAGTGTAACACTCTGGGTTCAGTATTCTGTGTAACACTGGGTACAGTATTCAGTGTAACACTCGGGGTGCAATATTCAGTGTAACACTGGGTACAGTATTCAGTGTAACATTGGGTACAGTATTCAGTGTAACACTCTAGTTACAGTATTCAGTGTAACACTCTGGGTACAGTATTCAGTGTCACATTGGGTACAGTATTCAGTGTGACACTCTGGCTACAGTATTCAGTGTAACACTCTAGTTACAGTATTCAGTGTAACACTGGGTCCAATATTCAGTGTAACACTGGGTACAGTATTCAGTGTAACACACAGGGTACAGTATTCAGTGTAACACTGGGTACAGTATTCAGTGTAACACTCGGGGTGCAATATTCAGTGTAACACTGGGTACAGTATTCAGTGTAACACTGGGTACAGTATTCAGTGTAACACTCTGGGTACAGTATTCAGTGTAACACTGGGTACAGTATTCAGTGTAACAATCGGGGTACAGTATTCAGTGTAACACTGGGAATAGTATTCAGTGTAACATTTGGTACAGTATTCAGTGTAACACTGGGTACAGTATTCAGTGTAACACTCTGGGTACAGTATTCAGTGTAACAATCTGGGTACAGTATTTAGTGTAACACTGGGTCCAGTATTCAGTGTAACACTGGTACAGTATTCAGTGTAACACACTGGGTACTGTATTCAGTGTAACACTGGGTACAGTATTCAGTGTAACACTCTGGGTACAGTATTCAGTGTAACACTGCGTACAGTATTCAGTGTAACACTCTGGGTACAGTATTCAGTGTAACACTGGCTACAGTATTCAGTGCAACACTCTGGGTACAGTTTTCAGTGTAACACTGGGTACAGTATTCAGTGCAACATTCTGGGTACAGTATTCAGTGTAACACTCTGGGTACTGTATTCAGTGTAACACTCTGGGTACAGTATTCAGTGCAACACACTGGGTACAGTATTCAGTGTAGCACTCTGGGTACAGTATCCAATGTAACACTGGGTACAATATTCAGTGTAACACTCTGGGTACAGTATTCAGTGTAACACTGGGTCCAGTATTCAGTGTAACACTGGGTACAATATTCAGTGTAACACTCTGGGTACAGTATTCAGTGTAACACTGGGTACAGTATTCAGTGTAACACTCGGGGTGCAGTATTCAGTGTAACACACTGGGTACGGTATCCAGTGTAACACTGGGTACAGTATTCACTGTTACAATCTGGGTACAGTATTCAGTGTAACACACTGGGTGCAGTATTCAGTGTAACACTGGTACAGTATTCAGTGTAACACTGGGTACAATATGCAGTGTAACACACTGGGTACAGTATTCAGTGTAACACTGGGTACAGTATTCAGTGTAACACTCTGGGTACAGTATTAAGTGTAACACTGGGTCCAATATTCAGTGTAACACTGGGTACAGTATTCAGTGTAACACACAGGGTACAGTATTCAGTGTAACACTGGGTACAGTATTCAGTGTAACACTCTGGGTACAGTATTCAGTGTAACACTGGGTCCAGTATTCAGTGTAACACTGGGTACGTTATTCAGTATAAAAGACCGGGTACAGTATTCAGTGTAACACTGGGTACAGTATTCAGTGTAACACTCTGGGTACAGTATTCTGTGTAACACTGGGTACAGTATTCAGTGTAACACTCTGGGTACAGTATTCAGTGTAACACTCTGGCTATAGTATTCAGTGTAACACACTGGGTATAGTATTCAGTGTAACACTGGGTACAGTATTCAGTGTAACATTGGGTACAGTATTCAGTGTGACACTCTGGCTACAGTATTCAGTGTAATACTCTGGGTACAGTATTCAGTGTAATACTGGATACAGTATTCAGTGTAACACACTGGGTGCAGTATTCAGTGTAACACTGGGTACAGTATTCAGTGTAACACTCTGGGTACAGTATTCAGTGTAACACTGGGTCCAGTATTCAGTGTAACACTGGGTACATTATTTAGTGTAACAGACTGGGTACAGTATTCAGTGTAACACTGGGTACAGTATTCAGTTTAATACTATTGGTACAGTATTCAGTGTAACACTGGTTACAGTATTCAGTGTAACACTCGGGGTGCAGTATCAGTGTAACACTGGGTGCAGTATTCAGTGTAACATTGGGTATAGTATTCAGTGTAACACTCTAGTTACAGTATTCAGTGTAACACTCTGGGTACAGTATTTAGTGTAACACTCTGGGTACAGTATTCAGTGTAACACACTGGGTACAGTATTCAGTGTAACACTGGGTACAGTATTCAGTGTAACACTCTGGGTACAGAATTCAGTGTCACACTGGGTACAGTATTCAGTGTAACAATCGGGGTACAGTATTCAGTGTAACACTGGGAATAGTATTCAGTGTAACATTGGGTACAGTATTCAGTGTAACACTGGGTACAGTATTCAGTGTAACACTCTGGGTACAGTATTCAGTGTAACAATCTGGGTACAGTATTTAGTGTAACACTGGGTCCAGTATTCAGTGTAACACTGGTACAGTATTCAGTGTAACACACTGGGTACAGTATTCAGTGTAACACTGGGTACAGTATTCAGTGTAACACTCTGGGTACAGTATTCAGTGTAACACTGCGTACAGTATTCAGTGTAACACTCTGGGTACAGTATTCAGTGTAATACTGGGTACAGTATTCAGTGTAACACTCTGGGTACAGTTTACAGTGTAACACTGGGTTCAGTATTCAGTGCGACACTCTGGGTACAGTATTCAGTGTAACACTCTGGGTACAGTATTCAGTGTAACACTCTGGGTACAGTATTCAGTGTAACACACTGGGTACAGTATTCAGTGTAACACTGGGTACAGTATTCAGTCTAACCCTCTGGGTACAGTATTCAGTGTGACACTCTGGGTACAGTATTCAGTGTAATACTCTGGGTACAGTATTCAGTGTAACACCGGGTACAGTATTCAGTGTAACACTCTGGGTACAGTATTCAGTGTAATACTGTGCACATTATTCAGTGTAACACTGGTACAGTATTCAGTGTAACACACTGGGTACAGTATTCAGTGTAACACTGGGGACAGTATTCAGTGTAACACTCTGGGTACAGTATTCAGTGTAACACTGCGTACAGTATTCAGTGTAACACTCTGGGTACAGTATTCAGTGTAACACTGGGTACAGTATTCAGTGTAACACTCTGGGTACAGTTTTCAGTGTAACACTGGGTGCAGTATTCAGTGCGACTCTCTGGGTACAGTATTCAGTGTAACACTCTGGGTACAGTATTCAGTGTAATACTGTGCACATTATTCAGTGTAACACTGGTACAGTATTCAGTGTAACACACTGGGAACAGTATTCAGTGTAACAGTGGGTACAGTATTCAGTGTAACACTCTGGGTACAGTATTCAGTGTAACACTGCGTACAGTATTCAGTGTAACATTCTGGGTACAGTATTCAGTGTAACACGGGTACAGTATTCAGTGTAACACTCTGGGTACAGTTTTTCGTGTAACACTGTGTGCAGTATTCAGTGCGACACTCTGGGTACAGTATTCAGTGTAACACTCTGGGTACAGTATTCAGTGTAACACTCTGGGTACAGTATTCAGTGTAACACACTGGGTACAGTATTCAGTGTAATACTCTGGGTACAGTATTCAGTGTAACACCGGGTACAGTATTCAGTGTAACACTCTGGGTACAGTATTCAGTGTAATACTGTGCACATTATTCAGTGTAACACTGGTACAGTATTCAGTGTAACACACTGGGTACAGTATTCAGTGTAACACTCTGGGTACAGTATTCAGTGTAACACACTGTGTACAGTATTCAGTGTAACACTGGGTACATTATTCAGTGTAACCCTCTGGGTACAGTATTCAGTGTGACACTCTGGGTACAGTATTCAGTGTAATACTCTGGGTACAATATTCAGTGTAACACCGGGTACAGTATTCAGTGTAACACTCGGTACAGTATTCAGTGTAACACTCTGGGTACAGTATTCAGTGTAATACTGTGCACATTATTCAGTGTAACACTGGTACAGTATTCAGTGTAACACACTGGGAACAGTATTCAGTGTAACAGTGGGTACAGTATTCAGTGTAACACTCTGGGTACAGTATTCAGTGTAACACTGCGTACAGTATTCAGTGTAACATTCTAGGTACAGTATTCAGTGTAACACGGGTACAGTATTCAGTGTAACACTCTGGGTACAGTATTCAGTGTAACACTGGGTACAGTATTCAGTGTAACCCTCTGGGTACAGTATTCAGTGTGACACTCTGGGTACAGTATTCAGTGTAACACTGGGTACAGTATTCAGTGTAACACTCTGGGTACAGTTTTCAGTGTAACACTGGGTGCAGTATCCAGTGCGACACTCTGGGTACAGTATTCAGTGTAACACTCTGGGTACAGTATTCAGTGTAATACTCTGGGTACAGTATTCAGTGTAACACCGGGTACAGTATTTAGTGTAACACTCGGTACAGTATTCAGTGTAACACTCTGGGTACAGTATTCAGTGTAATACTGTGCACATTATTCAGTGTAACACTGGGCACAGTTTTCAGTGTAACACTCTGGGTACAATATTCAGTGTAACATAGGGTACAGTATTCAGTGAAACACTCTGGTACAGTATTCAGTGTAATACTGTGCACAGTATTCAGTGTAACACTGGGTACAGTATTCAGTGTAACACTCTGGGTACAGTATTCAGTGTAACACTCTCGGTACAATATACAGTGTAACACACTGTACAGTATTCAGTGCAACACACTGGGTACAGTAATCAGTGTAACCCTCTGGATACAGTATTCAGTGTAACACTCTGGGTACAGTATTCAGTGAAACACAGGGTACAGTATTCAGTGTAACATTGGGTACATTATTCAGTGTAACACTGGGTATAGTATTCAGTGTAACACTCTGGGTACAGTATTCAGTTTAACACTCTTGGTACAGTATACAGTGTAACACACTGTACAATATTCAGTGTAACACATTGGGTACAGTAATCAGTGTCACGCTCTGGTTAGAGTATTCATTGTAACACTGGGTACAGTATTCAGTGTAACCCTCTGGGTACATCATTCATTGTAACACTGGGTACAGTATTCAGTGTAACACTCTGGGTACAGTATTTAGTGTAACACTCTGGGTACAGAATTCAGTTTAACACTCTTGGTACAGTATACAGTGTAACACACTGTACAATATTCAGTGTAACACACTGGGTACAGTAATCAGTGTAACGCTCTGGTTAGAGTATTCAGTGTAACACTGGGTACAGTATTCAGTGTAACCCTCTGGGTACACCATTCATTGTAACACTGGGTACAGTATTCAGTGTAACACTCTGGGTAGAGTATTTAGTGTAACACTCTGGGTACAGTATTCAGTGTTACACTGGATAAATTATTCAGTGTAACACTCTGGGAACAGTATTCAGTGTAACACCGGGTACAGTATTCAGTGTTATACTCTGGGTACAGTATTCAGTGTAACACTCTGGGTACAGTATTCAGTGTAACACTGGTACAGTATTCAGTGTAACACTGGGTACAGTATTCATTGTAACACTGGGTACAGTATTCAGTTTAATACTCTTGGTAGAGTATTCAGTGTAACACTGGTTACAGTATTCAGTGTAACACTGGTTACATTATTCAGTGTAACACTCGGGGTGCAGTATTCAGTGTAACACTGGGTACAGTATTCAGTGTAACACTGGGTACAGTATTCAGTGTAACACTCTGGGTACAGTATTCAGTGTAACACTGGGTACAGTATTCAGTGTAACAATCGGGGTACAGTATTCAGTGTAACACTGGGTACAGTATTCAGTGTAACACTCTGGGTACAGTATTCAGTGTAACAATCTGGGTACAGTATTTAGTGTAACACTGGGTCCAGTATTCAGTGTAACACTGGTACAGTATTCAGTGTAACACACTGGGTACTGTATTCAGTGTAACACTGGGTACAGTATTCAGTGTAACACTCTGGGTACAGTATTCAGTGTAACACTGCGTACAGTATTCAGTGTAACACTCTGCGTACAGTATTCAGTGTAACACTGGCTACAGTATTCAGTGCAACACTCTGGGTACAGTTTTCAGTGTAACACTGGGTACAGTATTCAGTGTAACACTCTGGGTACAGTATTCAGTGTAACACTCTGGGTACAGTATTCAGTGTAACACACTGGGTACAGTATTCAGTGTAACACTCTGGGTACAGTATTCAGTGTAACACTGGGTACAATATTCAGTGTAACACTCTGGGTACAGTATTCAGTGTAACTCTGGGTACAGTATTCAATGTAACACTGGGTACAATATTCAGTGTAACACTCTGGGTACAGTATTCAGTGTAACACTGGGTCCAGTATTCAGTGTAACACTGGGTACAATATTCAGTGTAACACTCTGGGTACAGTATTCAGTGTAACACTGGGTACAGTATTCAGTGTAACACTCGGGGTGCAGTATTCAGTGTAACACACTGGGTACGGTATCCAGTGTAACACTGGGTACAGTATTCAGTGTAACACTCTGGGTAGAGTATTCAGTGTAACACTGGGTACAGTATTCAGTTTAATACTCTTGGTACAGTATTCAGTGTAACACTGGTTACATTATTCAGTGTAACACTCGGGGTGCAGTATTCAGTGTAACACTGGGTACATTATTCAGTGTAACACTCGGGGTGCAGTATTCAGTGTAACACTGGGTACAGTATTCAGTGTAGCACTGGGTACAGTATTCAGTGTAACACTCTGGGTACAGTATTCAGTGTAACACTGGGTACAGTATTCAGTGTAATAATCGGGGTACAGTATTCAGTGTAACACTGGGAATAGTATTCAGTGTAACATTGGGTACAGTATTCAGTGTAACACTGGATACAGTATTCAGTGTAACACTCTGGGTACAGTATTCAGTGTAACAATCTGGGTACAGTATTTAGTGTAACACTGGGTCCAGTATTCAGTGTAACACTGGTACAGTATTCAGTGTAACACACTGGGTACTGTATTCAGTGTAACACTGGGTACAGTATTCAGTGTAACACTCTGGGTACAGTATTCAGTGTAACTGCGTACAGTATTCAGTGTAACACTCTGGGTACAGTATTCAGTGTAACACTGGCTACAGTATTCAGTGCAACACTCTGCGTACAGTATTCAGTGTAACAATCTGGGTACAGTATTCAGTGTAACACTCTGGGTACAGTATTCAGTGTAACACACTGGGTACAGTATTCAGTGTAGCACTCTGGGTACAGTATTCAATGTAACACTGGGTACAATATTCAGTGTAACACTCTGGGTACAGTATTCAGTGTAACACTGGGTCCAGTATTCAGTGTAACACTGGGTACAATATTCAGTGTAACACTCTGGGTACAGTATTCAGTGTAACACTGGGTACAGTATTCAGTGTAACACTCGGGGTGCAGTATTCAGTGTAACACACTGGGTACGGTATCCAGTGTAACACTGGGTACAGTATTCAGTGTAACACTCTGGGTATAGTATTCAGTGTAACGCTGGGTTCAGTATTCAGCGTAACACTCTGGGTACAGTATTCAGTGTAACACTGGGCACAGCATTCAATGTTACAATCTGGGTACAGTATTCAGTGTAACACACTGGGTACAGTATTCAGTGTAACACTGGGACCAGTATTCAGTGTAACACTCTGGGTACAGTATGCTGTGTAACACTGGGTACAGTATTCAGTGTAACACTCGGGGTGCAATATTCAGTGTAACACTGGGTACAGTATTCAGTGTAACATTGGGTACAGTATTCAGTGTAACACTCTAGTTACAGTATTCAGTGTAACACTCTAGTTACAGTATTCAGTGTAACACTCTGGGTACAGTATTCAGTGTAACACACTGGGTATAGTATTCAGTGTAACACTGGGTACAGTATCCAGTGTAACACTGGTACAGTATTCAGTGTAACACTGGGTACAGTATTCATTGTAAAACTGGGTACAGTATTCAGTTTAATACTCTTGGTACAGTATTCAGTGTAACACTGGTTACAGTATTCAGTTTAACTCTCGGGGTGCAGTATTCAGTGTAACACTGGGTACAGTATTCAGTGTAACATTGGGTATAGTATTCAGTGTAACACTCTAGTTACAGTATTCAGTGTAACACTCTGGGTACAGTATTCAGTGTAATACTGGATACAGTATTCAGTGTAACACACTGGGTGCAGTATTCAGTGTAACACTGGGTACAGTATTCAGTGTAACACTCTGGGTACAGTATTCAGTGTAACACTGGGTCCAGTATTCAGTGTAACACTGGGTACATTATTCAGTGTAACAGACTGGGTAGAGTATTCAGTGTAACACTGGGTACAGTATTCAGTTTAATACTCTTGGTACAGTATTCAGTGTAACACTGGTTACATTATTCAGTGTAACACTCGGGGTGCAGTATTCAGTGTAACACTGGGTACAGTATTCAGTGTAACATTGGGTACAGTATTCAGTGTAACACTCTAGTTACAGTATTCAGTGTAACACTCTGACTACAGTATTCAGTGTAAAACTCTGGGCACAATCTTCAGTGTAACACACTGGGTACAGTATTCAGTGTAACACTGGGTACAGTATTCAGTGTAACATTGGGTACAGTATTCAGTGTAACACTCTGGGTACAGTATTCATTGTAACACTGGGTACAGTATTCAGTGTTATACTCTGGGTACAGTATTCAGTGTAACACACTGGGTACAGTATTCAGTGTAACACTGGTACAGTATTCAGTGTAACACTGGGTACAGTATTCATTGTAACACTGGGTACAGTATTCAGTTTAATACTCTTGGTACAGTATTCAGTTTAACACTGGTTACAATATTCAGTTTAACACTCGGGGTGCAGTATTCAGTGTAACACTGGGTACAGTATTCAGTGTAACATTGGGTATAGTATTCAGTGTAACACTCTAGTTACAGTATTCAGTGTAACACTCTGGGTACAGTATTCAGTGTAATACTGGATACAGTATTCAGTGTAACACTCTGGGTACAGTATTCAGTGTAACACTGGGTCCAGTATTCAGTGTAACACTGGGTACATTATTCAGTGTAACAGACTGGGTAGAGTATTCAGTGTAACACTGGGTACAGTATTCAGTTTAATACTCTTGGTACAGTATTCAGTGTAACACTGGTTACATTATTCAGTGTAACACTCGGGGTGCAGTATTCAGTGTAACACTGGGTACAGTATTCAGTGTAACACTGGGAACAGTATTCAGTGTAACACTCTGGGTACAGTATTCAGTGTAACACTGGGTACAGTATTCAGTGTAACAATCGGGGTACAGTATTCAGTGTAACACTGGGTACAGTATTCAGTGTAACACTCTGCGTACAGTATTCAGTGTAACAATCTGGGTACAGTATTTAGTGTAACACTGGGTCCAGTATTCAGTGTAACACTGGTGCAGTATTCAGTGTAACACACTGGGTACTGTATTCAGTGTAACACTGGGTACAGTATTCAGTGTAACACTCTGGGTACAGTATTCAGTGTAACACTGCGTACAGTATTCAGTGTAACACTCTGGGTACAGTATTCAGTGTAACACTGGCTACAGTATTCAGTGCAACACTCTGGGTACAGTTTTCAGTGTAACACTGGGTACAGTATTCAGTGCAACACTCTGGGTACAGTATTCAGTGTAACACTCTGGGTACAGTATTCAGTGTAACACTCTGGGTACAGTATTCAGTGTAACACACTGGGTACAGTATTCAGTGTAGCACTCTGGGTACAGTATTCAATGTAACACTGGGTACAATATTCAGTGTAACACTCTGGGTACAGTATTCAGTGTAACACTGGGTCCAGTATTCAGTGTAACACTGGGTACAATATTCAGTGTAACACTCTGGGTACAGTATTCAGTGTAACACTGGGTACAGTATTCAGTGTAACACTCGGGGTGCAGTATTCAGTGTAACACACTGGGTACGGTATCCAGTGTAACACTGGGTACAGTATTCAGTGTAACACTCTGGGTATAGTATTCAGTGTAACGCTGGGTTCAGAATTCAGCGTAACACTCTGGGTACAGTATTCAGTGTAACACTGGGCACAGTATTCAATGTTACAATCTGGGTACAGTATTCAGTGTAACACACTGGGTACAGTATTCAGTGTAACACTGGTACAGTATTCAGTGTAACACTGGGTACAATATGCAGTGTAACACACTGGGTACAGTATTCAGTGTAACACTGGGTACAGTATTCAGTGTAACACTCTGGGTACAGTATTCAGTGTAACACTGGGTCCAATATTCAGTGTAACACTGGGTACAGTATTCAGTGTAACACACAGGGTACAGTATTCAGTGTAACACTGGGTACAGTATTCAGTGTAACACTCTGTGTACAGTATTCAGTGTAACACCGGGACCAGTATTCAGTGTAACACTGGGTACGTTATTCAGTGTAACAGACCGGGTACAGTATTCAGTGCAACACTGGGTACAGTATTCAGTGTAACACTCTGGGTACAGTATTCTGTGTAACACTGGGTACAGTATTCAGTGTAACACTCAGGGTGCAATATTCAGTGAAACACTGGGTACAGTATTCAGTGTAACATTGGGTACAGTATTCAGTGTAACACACTGGGTATAGTATTCAGTGTAACACTGGGTACAGTATTCAGTTTAATACTCTTGGTACAGTATTCAGTGTAACACGGGTTACAGTATTCATTGTAACACTCGGGGTGCAGTATTCAGTGTAACACTGGGTACAGTATTCAGTGTAACATTGGGTATAGTATTCAGTGTAACACTCTAGTTACAGTATTCAGTGTAACACTCTGGGTACAGTATTCAGTGTAACACTCTGGGTACAGTATTCAGTGTAACACACTGGGTACAGTATTCAGTGTAACACTGGGTACAGTATTCAGTGTAACACTCTGGGTACAGTATTCAGTGTAACACTGGGTACAGTATTCAGTGTAACATTCGGGGTACAGTATTCAGTGTAACACTGGGAATAGTATTCAGTGTAACATTGGGTACAGTATTCAGTGTAACACTGGGTACAGTATTCAGTGTAACACTCTGGGTACAGTATTCAGTGTAACAATCTGGGTACAGTATTTAGTGTAACACTGGGTCCAGTATTCAGTGTAGCACTGGTACAGTATTCAGTGTAACACACTGGGTACAGTATTCAGTGTAACACTGGGTACAGTATTCAGTGTAACACTCTGGGTACAGTATTCAGTGTAACACTGCGTACAGTATTCAGTGTAACACTCTGGGTACAGTATTCAGTGTAACACTGGGTACAGTATTCAGTGTAACACTCTAGTTACAGTATTCAGTGTTACACTCTAGGTACAGTATTCAGTGTAACACTCTGGGTACAGTATTCAGTGTAACACACTGGGTACAGTATTCAGAATAACACTCTCGGTACAGTATAGGGTGTAACACACTGTACAGTATTCAGTGCAACACACTGGGTACAGTAATCAGTGTAACCCTCTCTACAGTATTCAGTGTAGCACTCTGGGTACAGTATTCAGTGAATCACAGGGTACAGTATTCAGTGTAACACTGGGTACAGTATTCAGTGTAACACTGGTATTGTATTCAGTGTAACACTGGGCACAGTTTTCAGTGTAACACTCTGGGTACAATATTCAGTGTAACACAGGGTACAGTATTCAGTGAAACACTCTGGGTACAGTATTCAGTGTAATACCGTGCACAGTATTGAGTGTAACACTGGGTACAGTATTCAGTGTAACACTCTGGGTACAGTATTCAGTGTAACACAGGGTACAGTATTCAGTGTAACCCTCTGGGTACAGTATTCAGTGTAACACTGGGTAAAGTATTCAGTATAACACTCTGGGTACAGTATTCAGTGAAACACAGTGTACAGTATTCAGTGTAACATTGGGTACAGTATTCAGTGTAACACTGGGTATAGTATTCAGTTTAACACTCTGGTACAGTATTCAGTTTAACACTCTTGGTACATTATAAAGTGTAACACACTGTACAATATTCAGTGTAACACACTGGGTACAGTAATCAGTGTAACGCTCTGGTTAGAGTATTCAGTGTAACACTGGGTACAGTATTCAGTGTAACCCTCTGGGTACATCATTCATTGTAACACTGGGTACAGTATTCAGTGTAACACTCTGGGTACAGTATTTAGTGTAACACACTGGGTATAGTATTCAGTGTAACACTGGGTACAGTATTCAGTGTAACACTCGGGTTGCAGTATTCAGTGTAACACACTGGGTACAGTATTCAGTGTAACACTGGTACAGTATTCAGTGTAACACTGGGTACAATATGCAGTGTAAAACACAGGGTACAGTATTCAGTGTAACACTGGGTACAGTATTCAGTGTAACACTCTGGGTACAGTATTCAGTGCAACACTGGGTCCAGTATTCCGTGTAACACTGGGTACAGTGCTCAGTGTAACACTCTGGGTACAGTATTCAGTGTAACACTGGGTACAGTATTCAGTGTAACACTCGGGGTGCAGTATTCAGTGTAACACTGGGAACAGTATTCAGTGTAACATTGGGTACAGTATTCAGTGTAACACTCTGGGTACAGTATTCAGTGTAACACTGGGTACAGTATTCAGTGTAACCCTCTGGGTACAGTACTCAGTGTGACACTCTGGGTACAGTATTCAGTGTAATACTCTGGGTACAGTATTCAGTGTAACACCGGGTACAGTATTCAGTGTAACACTCGGTACAGTATTCAGTGTAACACACTGGGTATAGTATTCAGTGTAACGCTGGGTACAGTATTCAGTGTAACACTCTGGGTATTGTATTCAGTGTAACACTGGGCACAGTATTCAATATTACACTCTGGGTACAATATTCAGTGTAACACAATGGGTAGAGTATTCAGTGTAACACTGGTACAGTATTCAGTGTAACACTGGGTAAAATATGCAGTGTAAAACACTAGGTACAGTATTCAGTGTAACACTGGGTACAGTATTCAGTGTAACACTCTGGGTACAGTATTCAGTGTAACACTGGGTCCAATATTCAGTGTAACACTGGGTACATTATTCAGTGTAACACACTGGGTATAGTATTCAGTGTAACACTGGGTACAGTATTCAGTGTAACACTCTGGGTACAGTATTCAGTGTAACACTGGGTCCAGTATTCAGTGTAACACTGGGTACATTATTCAGTGTAACAGACCGGGTACAGTATTCAGTGTAACACACTGGGTACAGTATTCAGTGTAACACTCTGGGTATAGTATTCAGTGTAACACACTGGGTACAGTATTCAGTGTAACACTGGGTACAGTATTCAGTGTAACATTGCGCACAGTTATCAGTGTGAAACTCTGGCTACAGTATTCAGTGTAATACTCTGGGTACAGTATTCAGTGTAACACCGGGTACAATATTCAGTGTAACACTCGGTACAGTATTCAGTGTAACACTCTGGGTACAGTATTCAGTGTAACACTGGGTACATTATTCAGTGTAACAGACTGGGTACAGTATTCAGTGTAACACTGGGTACAGTATTCAGTGTAACACTCTTGGTACAGTATTCAGTGTAACACTGGTTACAGTATTCAGTGTAACACTCGGGGTGCAGTATTCAGTGTAACACTGGGTACAGTATTCAGTGTAACATTGGGTACAGTATTCAGTGTAACACTCTAGTTACAGTATTCAGTGTAACACTCTGGGTACAGTATTCAGTGTAACACTCTGGGTATAGTATTCAGTGTACCACACTGGGTACAGTATTCAGTGTAACACTGGGTACAGTATTCAGTGTAATACTCTGGGTACAGTATTCAGTGTACCACACTGGGTACAGTATTCAGTGTAACACTGGGTACAGTATTCAGTGTAACACTCTGGGTACAGTATTCAGTGTAACACTGGGTACAGTATTCAGTATAACAATCGGGGTACATTATTCAGTGTAACACTGGGAATAGTATTGAGTGTAACATTGGGTACAGTATTCAGTGTAACACTGGGTACAGTATTCAGTGTAACACTCTGGGTACAGTATTCAGTGTAACAATCTGGGTGCAGTATTTAGTGTAACACTGGTTCCAGTATTCAGTGTAACACTGGTACAGTATCCAGTGCAACACACTGGGTACTGTATTCAGTGTAACACTGGGTACAGTATTCAGTGTAACACTCTGGGTACAGTATTCAGTGTAACACTGCGTACAGTATTCAGAGTAACACTCTGGGTACAGTATTCAGTGTAACACTGGCTACAGTATTCAGTGTAACACTCTGGGTACAGTTTTCAGTGTAACACTGGGTACAGTATTCAGTGCAACACCCTGGGTACAGTATTCAGTGTAACACTCTGGGTACAGTATTCAGTGTAACACACTGGGTACAGTATTCAGTGTAGCACTCTGGGTACAGTATTCAATGTAACACTGGGTACAATATTCAGTGTAACACTCTGGGTACAGTATTCATTGTAACACTGGGTCCAGTATACAGTGTAACACTGGGTACAATATTCAGTGCAACACTCTGGGTACAGTATTCAGTGTAACACTGGGTACAGTATTCAGTGTAACACTCGGGGTGAAAAATTCAGTGTAACACACTGGGTACGGTATCCAGTGTAACACTGGGTACAGTATTCAGTGTAACACTCTGGGTAGAGTATTCAGTGTAACGCTGGGTTCAGTATTCAGCGTAACACTCTGGGTACAGTACTCAGTGTAACACTGGGCACAGTATTCAATGTTACAATCTGGGTACAGTATTCAGTGTAACACACTGGGTACAGTATTCAGTGTAACACTGGTACAGTATTCAGTGTAACACTGGGTACAGTATTCAGTGTAACACTCTGGGTACAGTATTCAGTGTAACACTCTGGGTACAGTATTCAGTGTAACACACAGGGTACAGTATTCAGTGTAACACTGGGTACAGTATTCAGTGTAACACTCTGGGTACAGTATTCAGTGTAACACTGGGTCCAGTATTCAGTGTAACATTGGGTACGTTATTCAGTGTAAAAGACAGGGTACAGTATTCAGTGTAACACTGGGTACAGTATTCAGTGTAACACTCGGGGTGCAATATTCAGTGTAACAGTGGGTACAGTATTCAGTGTAACATTGGGTACAGTATTCAGTGTAACACTCTGGGTACAGTATTCAGTGTAACACTCTGGCTATAGTATTCAGTGTAACACACTGGGTATAGTATTCAGTGTAACACACTGGGTACAGTATTCAGTGTAACATTGGGTACAGTATTCAGTGTGACACTCTGGCTACAGTATTCAGTGTAATACTCTGGGTACAGTATTCAGTGTAATACTGGATACAGTATTCAGTGTAACACACTGGGTGCAGTATTCAGTGTAACACTGGGTACAGTATTCAGTGTAACACTCTGGGTACAGTATTCAGTGTAACACTGGGTCCAGTATTCAGTGTAACACTGGGTACATTATTTAGTGTAACAGACTGGGTACAGTATTCAGTGTAACACTGGGTACAGTATTCAGTTTAATACTATTGGTACAGTATTCAGTGTAACACTGGTTACAGTATTCAGTGTAACACTCGGGGTGCAGTATTCAGTGTAACACTGGGTACAGTATTCAGTGTAACATTGGGTATAGTATTCAGTGTAACACTCTGGGTATAGTATTCAGTGTAACACTCTGGGTACAGTATTCAGTGTAACACTCTGGGTACAGTATTCAGTGTAACACACTGGGTACAGTATTCAGTGTAACACACTGGGTACAGTATTCAGTGTAACACACTGGGTACAGTATTCAGTGTAACACTGGGTACAGTATTCAGTGTAACACTCTGGGTACAGAATTCAGTGTAACACTGGGTACAGTATTCAGTGTAACAATCGGGGTACAGTATTCAGTGTAACACTGGGAATAGTATTCAGTGTAACATTGGGTACAGTGTTCAGTGTAACACTGGGTACAGTATTCAGTGTAACACTCTGGGTACAGTATTCAGTGTAACAATCTGGGTACAGTATTTAGTGTAACACTGGGTCCAGTATTCAGTGTAACACTGGTACAGTATTCAGTGTAACACACTGGGTACAGTATTCAGTGTAACACTGGGTACAGTATTCGGTGTAACACTCTGGGTACAGTATTCAGTGTAACACTGCGTACAGTATTCAGTGTAACACTCTGGGTACAGTATTCAGTGTAACACTGGCTACAGTATTCAGTGCAACACTCTGGGTACAGTTTTCAGTGTAACACTGGGTACAGTATTCAGTGCAACACTCTGGGTACAGTATTCAGTGTAACACTCTGGGTACAGTATTCAGTGTAACACTCTGGGTACAGTATTCAGTGTAACACACTGGGTACAGTATTCAGTGTAGCACTCTGGGTACAGTATTCAATGTTACACTGGGTACAATATTCAGTGTAACACTCTGGGTACAGTATTCAGTGTAACACTGGGTCCAGTATTCAGTGTAACAATGGGTACAATATTCAGTGTAACACTCTGGGTACAGTATTCAGTGTAACACTGGGTACAGTATTCAGTGTAACACTCGGGGTGCAGTATTCAGTGTAACACACTGGGTACGGTATCCAGTGTAACACTGGGTACAGTATTCAGTGTAACACTCTGGGTAGAGTATTCAGTGTAACACTGGGTACAGTATTCAGTTTAATACTCTTGGTACAGTATTCAGTGTAACACTGGTTACATTATTCAGTGTAACACTCGGGGTGCAGTATTCAGTGTAACACTGGGTACATTATTCAGTGTAACACTGGGTACAGTATTCAGTGTAACACTCGGGGTGCAGTATTCAGTGTAACACTGGGTACATTATTCAGTGTAACACTGGGTACATTATTCAGTGTAACACTCGGGGTACAGTATTCAGTGTAACACTGGGTACAGTATTCAGTGTAATAATCGGGGTACAGTATTCAGTGTAACACTGGGAATAGTATTCAGTGTAACATTGGGTACAGTATTCAGTGTAACACTGGATACAGTATTCAGTGTAACACTCTGGGTACAGTATTCAGTGTAACAATCTGGGTACAGTATTTAGTGTAACACTGGGTCCAGTATTCAGTGTAACACTGGTACAGTATTCAGTGTAACACACTGGGTACTGTATTCAGTGTAACACTGGGTACAGTATTCAGTGTAACACTCTGGGTACAGTATTCAGTGTAACACTGCGTACAGTATTCAGTGTAACACTCTGGGTACAGTATTCAGTGTAACACTGGCTACAGTATTCAGTGCAACACTCTGCGTACAGTATTCAGTGTAACACTCTGGGTACAGTATTCAGTGTAACACTCTGGGTACAGTATTCAGTGTAACACACTGGGTACAGTATTCAGTGTAGCACTCTGGGTACAGTATTCAATGTAACACTGGGTACAATATTCACTGTAACACTCTGGGTACAGTATTCAGTGTAACACTGGGTCCAGTATTCAGTGTAACACTGGGTACAATATTCAGTGTAACACTCTGGGTACAGTATTCAGTGTAACACTGGGTACAGTATTCAGTGTAACACTCGGGGTGCTGTATTCAGTGTAACACACTGGGTACGGTATCCAGTGTAACACTGGGTACAGTATTCAGTGTAACACTCTGGATATAGTATTCAGTGTAACGCTGGGTTCAGTATTCAGCGTAACACTCTGGGTACAGTATTCAGTGTAACACTGGGCACAGTATTCAATGTTACAATCTGGGTACAGTATTCAGTGTAACACACTGGGTACAGTATTCAGTGTAACACTGGGACCAGTATTCAGTGTAACACTCTGGGTACAGTATGCTGTGTAACACTCGGGGTGCAATATTCAGTGTAACACTGGGTACAGTATTCAGTGTAACACTCTAGTTACAGTATTCAGTGTAACACTCTGGGTACAGTATTCAGTGTAACACACTGGGTATAGTATTCAGTGTAACACTGGGTACAGTATCCAGTGTAACACTGGTACAGTATTCAGTGTAACACTGGGTACAGTATTCATTGTAAAACTGGGTACAGTATTCAGTTTAATACTCTTGGTACAATATTCAGTGTAACACTGGCTACAGTATTCAGTTTAACACTCGGGGTGCAGTATTCAGTGTAACACTGGGTACAGTATTCAGTGTAACATTGGGTATAGTATTCAGTGTAACACTCTAGTTACAGTATTCAGTGTAACACTCTGGGTACAGTATTCAGTGTAATACTGGATACAGTATTCAGTGTAACACACTGGGTGCAGTATTCAGTGTAACACTGGGTACAGTATTCAGTGTAACACTCTGGGTACAGTATTCAGTGTAACACTGGGTACAGTATTCAGTTTAATACTCTTGGTACAGTATTCAGTGTAACACTGGTTACATTATTCAGTGTAACACTCGGGGTGCAGTATTCAGTGTAACACTGGGTACAGTATTCAGTGTAACATTGGGTACAGTATTCAGTGTAACACTCTGGGTACAGTATTCAGTGTAAAACTCTGGGCACAGTCTTCAGTGTAACACACTGGGTACAGTATTCAGTGTAACACTGGGTACAGCATTCAGTGTAACACTCTGGGTACAGTATTCAGTGTAACACTGGGTACAGTATTCAGTGTTATACTCTGGGTACAGTATTCAGTGTAACACACTGGGTACAGTATTCAGTGTAACACTGGTACAGTATTCAGTGTAACACTGGGTACAGTATTCATTGTAACACTGGGTACAGTATTCAGTTTAATACTCTTGGTACAGTATTCAGTTTAACACTGGTTACAATATTCAGTTTAACACTCGGGGTGCAGTATTCAGTGTAACACTGGGTACAGTATTCAGTGTAACATTGGGTATAGTATTCAGTGTAACACTCTAGTTACAGTATTCAGTGTAACACTCTGGGTACAGTATTCAGTGTAATACTGGATACAGTATTCAGTGTAACACTCTGGGTACAGTATTCAGTGTAACACTGGGTCCAGTATTCAGTGTAACACTGGGTACATTATTCAGTGTAACAGACTGGGTAGAGTATTCAGTGTAACACTGGGTACAGTATTCATTTTAATACTCTTGGTACAGTATTCAGTATAACACTGGTTACATTATTCAGTGTAACACTCGGGGTGCAGTATTCAGTGTAACACTGGGTACAGTATTCAGTGTAACACTGGGTACAGTATTCAGTGTAACACTCTGGGTACAGTATTCAGTGTAACACTGGGTACAGTATTCAGTGTAACAATCGGGGTACAGTATTCAGTGTAACACTGGGTACAGTATTCAGTGTAACACTCTGGGTACAGTATTCAGTGTAACAATCTGGGTACAGTATTTAGTGTAACACTGGGTCCAGTATTCAGTGTAACACTGGTACAGTATTCAGTGTAACACACTGGGTACTGTATTCAGTGTAACACTGGGTACAGTATTCAGTGTAACACTCTGGGTACAGTATTCAGTGTAACACTGCGTACAGTATTCAGTGTAACACTCTGGGTACAGTATTCAGTGTAACACTGGCTACAGTATTCAGTGCAACACTCTGGGTACAGTTTTCAGTGTAACACTGGGTACAGTATTCAGTGCAACACTCTGGGTACAGTATTCAGTGTAACACTCTGGGTACAGTATTCAGTGTAACACTCTGGGTACAGTATTCAGTGTAACACACTGGGTACAGTATTCAGTGTAGCACTCTGGGTACAGTATTCAATGTAACACTGGGTACAATATTCAGTGTAACACTCTGGGTACAGTATTCAGTGTAACACTGGGTCCAGTATTCAGTGTAACACTGGGTACAATATTCAGTGTAACACTCTGGGTACAGTATTCAGTGTAACACTGGGTACAGTATTCAGTGTAACACTCGGGGTGCAGTATTCAGTGTAACACACTGGGTACGGTATCCAGTGTAACACTGGGTACAGTATTCAGTGTAACACTCTGGGTATAGTATTCAGTGTAACGCTGGGTTCAGTATTCAGCGTAACACTCTGGGTACAGTATTCAGTGTAACACTGGGCACAGTATTCAATGTTACAATCTGGGTACAGTATTCAGTGTAACACACTGGGTACAGTATTCAGTGTAACACTGGTACAGTATTCAGTGTAACACTGGGTACAATATGCAGTGTAACACACTGGGTACAGTATTCAGTGTAACACTGGGTAAAGTATTCAGTGTAACACTCTGGGTACAGTATTCAGTGTAACACTGGGTCCAATATTCAGTGTAACACTGGGTACAGTATTCAGTGTAACACACAGGGTACAGTATTCAGTGTAACACTGGGTACAGTATTCAGTGTAACACTCTGTGTACAGTATTCAGTGTAACACCGGGACCAGTATTCAGTGTAACACTGGGTACGTTATTCAGTGTAACAGACCGGGTACAGTATTCAGTGTAACACTGGGTACAGTATTCAGTGTAACACTCTGGGTACAGTATTCTGTGTAACACTGGGTACAGTATTCAGTGTAACACTCAGGGTGCAATATTCAGTGAAACACTGGGTACAGTATTCAGTGTAACATTGGGTACAGTATTCAGTGTAACACTCTAGTTACAGTATTCAGTGTAACACTCTGGGTACAGTATTCAGTGTAACACACTGGGTATAGTATTCAGTGTAACACACTGGGTATAGTATTCAGTGTAACACCGGGTACAGTATTCAGTGTAACACTCTGGGTACAGTATTCAGTGTAACACACTGGGTATAGTATTCAGTGTAACACTGGGTACAGTATTCAGTGTAACATTGGGAACAATATTCAGTGTGACACTCTGGATACAGTATTCAGTGTAATACTCTGGGTACAGTATTCAGTGTAACACCGGGTACAATATTCAGTATAACACTCGGTACAGTATTCAGTGTAACACTCTGGGTACAGTATTCAGTGTAATACTGGATACAGTATTCAGTGTAACACACTGGGTGCAGTATTCAGTGTAACACTCTGGGTACAGTATTCAGTGTAACACTCTGGGTACAGTGTTCAGTGTAACACTGGGTCCAGTATTCAGTGTAACACTGGGTACATTATTCAGTGTAACAGACTGGGTACAGTATTCAGTGTAACACTGGGTACAGTATTCAGTTTAATACTCTTGGTACAGTATTCAGTGTAACACTGGGTACAGTATTCAGTGTAACACTCGGGGTGCAGTATTCAGTGTAACACTGGGTACAGTATTCAGTGTAACATTGGGTATAGTATTCAGTGTAACACTCTAGTTACAGTATTCAGTGTAACACTCTGGGTACAGTATTCAGTGTAACACTCTGGGTACAGTATTCAGTGTAACACACTGGGTACAGTATTCAGTGTAACACTGGGTACAGTATTCAGTGTAACACTCTGGGTACAGTATTCAGTGTAACACTGGGTACAGTATTCAGTGTAACAATCGGGGTACAGTAGTCAGTGTAACACTGGGAATAGTATTCAGTGTAACATTGGGTACAGTATTCAGTGTAACACTGGGTACAGTATTCAGTGTAACACTCTGGGTACAGTATTCAGTGTAACAATCTGGGTACAGTATTTAGTGTAACACTGGGTCCAGTATTCAGTGTAGCACTGGTACAGTATTCAGTGTAACACACTGGGTACAGTATTCAGTGTAACACTGGGTACAGTATTCAGTGTAACACTCTGGGTACAGTATTCAGTGTAACACTGCGTACAGTATTCAGTGTAACACTCTGGGTACAGTATTCAGTGTAACACTGGGTACAGTATTCAGTGTAACACTCTGGGTACAGTTTTCAGTGTAACACTGGATGCAGTATTCAGTGCGACACTCTGGGTACAGTATTCATTGTAACACTCTGGGTACAGTATTCAGTGCAACACACTGGGTACAGTAATCAGTGTAACCCTCTCTACAGTATTCAGTGTAGCACTCTGGGTACAGTATTCAGTGAATCACAGGGTACAGTATTCAGTGTAACACTGGGTACAGTATTTAGTGTAACACTGGTATTGTATTCAGTGTAACACTGGGCACAGTTTTCAGTGTAACACTCTGGGTACAATATTCAGTGTAACACAGGGTACACTATTCAGTGAAACACTCTGGGTACAGTATTCAGTGTAATACCGTGCACAGTATTGAGTGTAACACTGGGTACAGTATTCAGTGTAACACTCTGGGTACAGTATTCAGTGTAACACAGGGTACAGTATTCAGTGTAACACTCTGGGTACAGTATTCAGTGTAACACTCTCGGTGCAGTATACAGTGTAACACACTGTACAGTATTCAGTGCAACACACTGGGTACAGTATTCAGTGTAACCCTCTGGGTACAGTATTCAGTGTAACACTGGGTAAAGTATTCAGTATAACACTCTGGGTACAGTATTCAGTGAAACACAGTGTACAGTATTCAGTGTAACATTGGGTACAGTATTCAGTGTAACACTGGGTATAGTATTCAGTTTAACACTCTGGGTACAGTATTCAGTTTAACACTCTTGGTACATTATAAAGTGTAACACACTGTACAATATTCAGTGTAACACACTGGGTACAGTAATCAGTGTAACGCTCTGGTTAGAGTATTCAGTGTAACACTGGGTACAGTATTCAGGGTAACCCTCTGGGTACATCATTCATTGTAACACTGGGTACAGTATTCAGTGTAACACTCTGGGTACAGTATTTAGTGTAACACACTGGGTACAGTATTCAGTGTTACACTGGATAAATTATTCAGTATCACACTCTGGGAACAGTATTCAGTGTGACACCGGGTACAGTATTCAGTGTTACACTCTGGGTACAGTATTCAGTGTAACACACTGGGTACAGTATTCAGTGTAACACTGGTACAGTATTCAGTGTAACGCTGGGTACAATATGCAGTGTAAAACACAGGGTACAGTATTCAGTGTAACACTGGGTACAGTATTCAGTGTAACACTCTGGGTACAGTATTCAGTGCAACACTGGGTCCAGTATTCCGTGTAACACTGGGTACAGTGTTCAGTGTAACACTCTGGGTACAGTATTCAGTGTAACACTGGGTACAGTATTCAGTGTAACACTCGGGGTGCAGTATTCAGTGTAACACTGGGAACAGTATTCAGTGTAACATTGGGTACAGTATTCAGTGTAACACTGGGTACAGTATTCAGTGTAACCCTCTGGGTACAGTATTCAGTGTGACACTCTGGGTACAGTATTCAGTGTAATACTCTGGGTACAGTATTCAGTGTAACACCGGGTACAGTATTCAGTGTAACACTCGGTACAGTATTCAGTGTAACACACTGGGTATAGTATTCAGTGTAACGCTGGGTACAGTATTCAGTGTAACACTCTGGGTACTGTATTCAGTGTAACACTGGGCACAGTATTCAATATTACACTCTGGGTACAATATTCAGTGTAACACAATGGGTAGAGTATTCAGTGTAACACTGGTACAGTATTCAGTGTAACACTGGGTAAAATATGCAGTGTAAAACACGAGGTACAGTATTTAGTGTAACACTGGGTACAGTATTCAGTGTAACACTCTGGGTACAGTATTCAGTGTAACACTGGGTCCAATATTCAGTGTAACACTGGGTACATTATTCAGTGTAACACACTGGGTATAGTATTCAGTGTAACACTGGGTACAGTATTCAGTGTAACACTCTGGGTACAGTATTCAGTGTAACACTGGGTCCAGTATTCAGTGTAACACTGGGTACATTATTCAGTGTAACAGACCGGGTACAGTATTCAGTGTAACACACTGGGTACAGTATTCAGTGTAACACTCTGGGTATAGTATTCAGTGTAACACACTGGGTACAGTATTCAGTGTAACACTGGGTACAGTATTCAGTGTAACATTGCGCACAGTTATCAGTGTGAAACTCTGGCTACAGTATTCAGTGTAATACTCTGGGTACAGTATTCAGTGTAACACCGGGTACAATATTCAGTGTAACACTCGGTACAGTATTCAGTGTAACACTCTGGGTACAGTATTCAGTGTAATACTGGGTACAGTATTCAGTGTAACACACTGGGTGCAGTATTCAGTGTAACACTGGGTACATTATTCAGTGTAACACTCTGGGTACAGTATTCAGTGTAACACTGGGTCCAGTATTCAGTGTAACACTGGGTACATTATTCAGTGTAACAGACTGGGTACAGTATTCAGTGTAACACTGGGTACAGTATTCAGTGTAACACTCTTGGTACAGTATTCAGTGTAACACTGGTTACAGTATTCAGTGTAACACTCGGGGTGCAGTATTCAGTGTAACACTGGGTACAGTATTCAGTGTAACATTGGGTACAGTATTCAGTGTAACACTCTAGTTACAGTATTCAGTGTAACACTCTGGGTACAGTATTCAGTGTAACACTCTGGGTACAGTATTCAGTGTACCACACTGGGTACAGTATTCAGTGTAACACTGGGTACAGTATTCAGTGTAACACTCTGGGTACAGTATTCAGTGTAACACTGGGTACAGTATTCAGTATAACAATCGGGGTACATTATTCAGTGTAACACTGCGAATAGTATTGAGTGTAACATTGGGTACAGTATTCAGTGTAACACTGGGTACAGTATTCAGTGTAACACTCTGGGTACAGTATTCAGTGTAACAATCTGGGTGCAGTATTTAGTGTAACACTGGTTCCAGTATTCAGTGTAACACTGGTACAGTATTCAGTGCAACACACTGGGTACTGTATTCAGTGTAACACTGGGTACAGTATTCAGTGTAACACTCTGGGTACAGTATTCAATGTAACACTGGCTACAGTATTCAGTGTAACACTCTGGGTACAGTTTTCAGTGTAACACTGGGTACAGTATTCAGTGCAACACGCTGGGTACAGTATTCAGTGTAACACTCTGGGTACAGTATTCAGTGTAACACACTGGGTACAGTATTCAGTGTCGCACTCTGGGTACAGTATTCAATGTAACACTGGGTACAATATTCAGTGTAACACTCTGGGTACAGTATTCATTGTAACACTGGGTCCAGTATACAGTGTAACACTGGGTACAATATTCAGTGCAACACTCTGGGTACAGTATTCAGTGTAACACTGGGTACAGTATTCAGTGTAACACTCGGGGTGCAAAATTCAGTGTAACACACTGGGTACGGTATCCAGTGTAACACTGGGTATAGTATTCAGTGTAACACTCTGGGTAGAGTATTCAGTGTAACGCTGGGTTCAGTATTCAGCGTAACACTCTGGGTACAGTACTCAGTGTAACACTGGGCACAGTATTCAATGTTACAATCTGGGTACAGTATTCAGTGTAACACACTGGGTACAGTATTCAGTGTAACACTGGTACAGTATTCAGTGTAACACTGGGTACAGTATTCAGTGTAACACTCTGGGTACAGTATTCAGTGTAACACTCTGGGTACAGTATTCAGTGTAACACACTGGGTACAGTATTCAGTGTAACACTGGGTACAGTATTCAGTGTAACCCTCTGGGTACAGTATTCATTGTGACACTCTGGGTACAGTATTCAGTGTAATACTCTGGGTACAGTATTCAGTGTAACACCGGGTACAGTATTCAGTGTAACACTCGGTACAGTATTCAGTGTAACACTCTGGGTATAGTATTCAGTGTAACGCTGGGTACAGTATTCAGTGTAACACTCTGGGTGCAGTATTCAGTGTAACACTGGGCACAGTATTCAATGTTACACTCTGGGTATAGTATTCAGAGTAACACACATGGTACAGTATTCAGTGTAACACTGGGTACAGTATTCAGTGTAACATTGGGTACATTTATCAGTGTGACACTCTGGCTACAGTATTCAGTGTAATACTCTGGGTACAGTATTCAGTGTAACACCGGGTACAATATTCGGTGTAACACTCGGTACAGTATTCAGTGTAACACTGTGGGTACAGTATTCAGTGTAATACTGGGTGCAGTATTCAGTGTAACACACTGGGTGCAGTATTCAGTGTAACACTGGGTACAGTATTCAGTGTAACATTCTGGGTACAGTATTCAGTGTAACACTGGGTCCAGTATTCAGTGTAACACTGGGTACATTATTGAGTGTAACAGACTGGGTACAGTATTCAGGGTAACACTGGGTACAGTATTCAGTGTATCACTCTTGGTACAGTATTCAGTGTAACACTGGTTACAGTATTCAGTGTAACACTCGGGATGCAGTATTCAGTGTAACACTGGGTACAGTATTCAGTGTAACATTGGGTACAGTATTCAGTGTAATACTCTAGTTACAGTATTCAGTGTAACACTCTGGGTACAGTATTCAATGTAACACACTGGGTACAGTATTCAGTGTAACACTGGGTACAGTATTCAGTGTAACACTCTGGGTACAGTATTCAGTGTAACACTGGGTCCAGTATTCAGTGTAACACTGGGTACAATATTCAGTGTAACACTCTGGGTACAGTATTCAGTGTAACATTGGGTACAGTATTCAGTGTAACACTCGGGATGCAGTATTCAGTGTAACACACTGGGTACGGTATCCAGTGTAACACTGGGTACAGTATTCAGTGTAACACTCTGGGTATAGTATTCAGTGAAACGCTGGGTTCAGTATTCAGCGTAACACTCTGGGTACAGTATTCAGTGTAACACTGGGCACAGTATTCAATATTACACTGAATACTGTACCCAGATTGTAATATTGAATACTGTGCCCAGTGTGTTACACTGAATACTGTACCCAGATTGTAACACACTGGGTACAGTATTCAGTGTAACACTGGTACAGTATTCAGTGTAACACTGGGTACAACATGCACTGTAACACACTGGTTACAGTATTCAGTGTAACACTGGGTACAGTATTCAGTGTAACACTCTGGGTACAGTATTCAGTGTAACACTGGGTCCAATATTCAGTGTAACACTGGGTACATTATTCAGTGTAACACTGGATACATTATTCAGTGTAACACTCTGGGTACAGTATTCAGTGTAACACTGGGTCCAGTATTCAGTGTAACACTCTGGGTACAGTATTCTGTTTAACACTGGGTACAGTATTCAGTGTGACACTCGGGGTGCAGTATTCAGTGTAACACTGGGTACAGTATTCAGTGTAACACTCTGGGTATAGTATTCAGTGTAACGCTGGGTACAGTATTCAGCGTAACACTTTGGATACAGTATTCAGTGTAACACTGGGCACAGTATTCAATGTTACACTCTGGGTACGGTATTCAGTGTAACACACTGGCTACAGTATTCAGTGTAACACTGGTACAGTATTCAGTGTAACACTGGGTACAATATGCAGTGTAACACAGTGGGTACAGTATTCAGTGTAACACTGGGTACAGTATTCAGTGTAACACTCTGGGTACAGTATTCATTGTAACACTGGGTCCAATATTCAGTGTAACACTGGGTACAGTATTCAGTGTAACACTCTGGGTACAGTATTCAGTGTAACACTGGGTACAGTATTCAGTGTAACACTCGGGGTGCAGTATTCAGTGTAACACTGGGTACAGTATTCAGTGTAACATTGGGTACAGTATTCAGTGTAACACTCTGGGTACAGTATTCAGTGTAACACTCTGGGTACAGTATTCAGTGTAACACTGGGTACAGTATTCAGTGTAACATTGGGTACAGTATTCAGTGTGACACTCTGGGTACAGTATTCAGTGTAATACTCAGGGTACAGTATTCAGTGTAATACTGGGTACAGTATTCAGTGTAACACACTGGGTGCAGTATTCAGTGTAACACTCTGGGTACAGTATTCAGTGTAACACTCGGTACAGTATTCATTGTAACACTGGGTCCAATATTCAGTGTAACACTGGGTACAGTATTCAGTGTAACACACAGGGTACAGTATTCAGTGTAACACTCGGTACAGTATTCAGTGTAACACACTGGGTACAGTATTCAGTGTAATACTGGGTACAGTATTCAGTGTAATACTGGGTACAGTATTCAGTGTAACACACTGGGTGCAGTATTCAGTGTAACACTCTGGGTACAGTATTCATTGTAACACTGTGTCCAATATTCAGTGTAACACTGGGTACAGTATTCAGTGTAACACACAGGGTACGGTATTCAGTGTAACACTGGGTACAGTATTCAGTGTAACACACTGGGTACAGTATTCAGTGTATTACTGAGTCCAGTATTCAGTGTAACACTGGGTACAGTATTCAGTGTAACACTGGATACATTATTCAGTGTAACACTCTGGGTACAGTATTCAGTGTAACACTGGGTCCAGTATTCAGTGTAACACTCGGGGTGCAGTATTCAGTGTAACACTGGGTACAGTATTCAGTGTAACACGCTGGGTACAGTATTCATTGTAACACTGGGTCCAATATTCAGTGTAACACTGGGTACAGTATTCAGTGTAACACTGGGTACAGTATTCAGTGTAACATTGGGTACAGTATTCAGTGTAACTCTCTAGTTACAGTATTCAGTGTAACACTCTGGGTATAGTATTCAGTGTAACACTCTGGGTACAGTATTCAGTGTAACACTGGGTACAGTATTCAGTGTAACATTGGGTACAGTATTCAGTGTGACACTCTGGGTACAGTATTCAGTGTATTACTGATTCCAGTATTCAGTGTAACACTGGGTACAGTATTCAGTGTAACACTGGATACATTATTCAGTGTAACACTCTGGGTACAGTATTCAGTGTAACACTGGGTCCAGTATTCAGTGTAACACTCTGGGTACAGTATTCTGTTTAACACTGGGTACAGTATTCAGTGTAACACTCGGGGTGCAGTATTCAGTGTAACACTGGGTACAGTATTCAGTGTAACATTGGGTACAGTATTCAGTGTAACACTCTAGTTACAGTATTCAGTGTAACACTCTGGGTACAGTATTCAGTGTAACACTCTGGGTACAGTATTCAGTATAACACTGGGTACAGTATTCAGTTTAACATTGGGTACAGTATTCAGTGTGACACTCTGGGTACAGTATTCAGTGTAATACTCAGGGTACAGTATTCAGTGTAACACCGTGTGCAATATTCAGTGTAACACTCGGTACAGTATTCAGTGTAACACTCTGGGTACAGTATTCAGTGTAATACTGGGTACAGTATTCAGTGTAACACACTGGGTGCAGTATTCAGTGTAACACTGGGTCCAATATTCAGTGTAACACTGGGTACGTATTCAGTGTAACACTCCGGGTACAGTATTCAGTGTAACACTGCGTACATAATTCAGTGTAACACTCTGGGTACAGTATTCAGTGTAACACTGGGTACATTATTCAGTGTAACATTGGGTACAGTATTCAGTGTAACACTCTAGTTACAGTATTCAGTGTAACACTCTGGGTACAGTATTCAGTGTAACACACTGGGTACAGTATTCAGTGTAACACTGGGTACAGTATTCAGTGTAACACTCTGGGTACAGTATTCAGTGTAACACTGGGTACAGTATTCAGTGTAACAATCGGGGTACAGTATTCAGTGTAACACTGGGAATAGTATTCAGTGTAACATTGGGTACAATATTCAGTGTAACACTGGGTACAGTATTCAGTGTAACACTTTGGGTACAGTATTCAGTGTAACAATCTGGGTACAGTATTTAGTGTAACACTGGGTCCAGTATTCAGTGTAACACTGGTACAGTATTCAGTGAAACCCACTGGGTACAGTATTCAGTGTAACACTGGGTACAGTATTCGGTGTAACACTCTGGGTACAGTATTCAGTGTAACACTGCGTACATTATTCAGTGTAACACTCTGGGTACAGTATTCAGTGTAACACTGGGTACAGTATTCAGTGTAACACTCTGGGTACAGTTTTCAGTGTAACACTGGGTACAGTATTCAGTGCAACACTCTGGGTACAGTATTCAGTGTAAGACTCTGGGTACAGTATTCAGTGTAACACTCTGGGTACAGTTTTCAGTGTAACACTGCGTACAGTATTCAGTGCAACACTCTAGGTACAGTATTCAGTGTAATACTCAGGGTACAGTATTCAGTGTAACACCGGGTGCAATATTCAGTGTAACACTCGGTACAGTATTCAGTGTAACACTCTGGGTACAGTATTCAGTGTAATACTGGGTACAGTATTCAGTGTAACACACTGGGTGCAGTATTCAGTGTAACACTGGGTCCAATATTCAGTGTAACACTGGGTACGTATTCAGTGTAACACTCTGGGTACAGTATTCAGTGTAACACTGCGTACATAATTCAGTGTAACACTCTGGGTACAGTATTCAGTGTAACACTGGGTACATTATTCAGTGTAACATTGGGTACAGTATTCAGTGTAACACTCTAGTTACAGTATTCAGTGTAACACTCTGGGTTCAGTATTCAGTGTAACACTCTGGGTACAGTATTCAGTGTAACACTGGGTACAGTATTCAGTGTAACACACTGGGTACAGTATTCAGTGTAGCACTCTGGGTACAGTATTCAATGTAACACTGGGTACAATATTCAGTGTAACACTCTGGGTACAGTATTCATTGTGACACTCTTGGTACAGTATTCAGTGTAATACTCTGGGTACAGTATTCAGTGTAACACCGGGTACAGTATTCAGTGTAACACTCGGTACAGTATTCAGTGTAACACTCTGGGTATAGTATTCAGTGTAACGCTGGGTACAGTATTCAGTGTAACACTCTGGGTGCAGTATTCAGTGTAACACTGGGCACAGTATTCAATGTTACACTCTGGGTATAGTATTCAGAGTAACACACATGGTACAGTATTCAGTGTAACACTGGGTACAGTATTCAGTGTAACATTGGGTACATTTATCAGTGTGACACTCTGGCTACAGTATTCAGTGTAATACTCTGGGTACAGTATTCAGTGTAACACCGGGTACAATATTCGGTGTAACACTCGGTACAGTATTCAGTGTAACACTGTGGGTACAGTATTCAGTGTAATACTGGGTGCAGTATTCAGTGTAACACACTGGGTGCAGTATTCAGTGTAACACTGGGTACAGTATTCAGTGTAACATTCTGGGTACAGTATTCAGTGTAACACTGGGTCCAGTATTCAGTGTAACACTGGGTACATTATTCAGTGTAACAGACTGGGTACAGTATTCAGTGTAACACTGGGTACAGTATTCAGTGTATCACTCTTGGTACAGTATTCAGTGTAACACTGGTTACAGTATTCAGTGTAACACTCGGGATGCAGTATTCAGTGTAACACTGGGTACAGTATTCAGTGTAACATTGGGTACAGTATTCAGTGTAATACTCTAGTTACAGTATTCAGTGTAACACTCTGGGTACAGTATTCAATGTAACACACTGGGTACAGTATTCAGTGTAACACTGGGTACAGTATTCAGTGTAACACTCTGGGTACAGTATTCAGTGTAACACTGGGTCCAGTATTCAGTGTAACACTGGGTACAATATTCAGTGTAACACTCTGGGTACAGTATTCAGTGTAACATTGGGTACAGTATTCAGTGTAACACTCGGGATGCAGTATTCAGTGTAACACACTGGGTACGGTATCCAGTGTAACACTGGGTACAGTATTCAGTGTAACACTCTGGGTATAGTATTCAGTGAAACGCTGGGTTCAGTATTCAGCGTAACACTCTGGGTACAGTATTCAGTGTAACACTGGGCACAGTATTCAATATTACACTGAATACTGTACCCAGATTGTAATATTGAATACTGTGCCCAGTGTGTTACACTGAATACTGTACCCAGATTGTAACACACTGGGTACAGTATTCAGTGTAACACTGGTACAGTATTCAGTGTAACACTGGGTACAACATGCAGTGTAACACACTGGTTACAGTATTCAGTGTAACACTGGGTACAGTATTCAGTGTAACACTCTGGGTACAGTATTCAGTGTAACACTGGGTCCAATATTCAGTGTAACACTGGGTACATTATTCAGTGTAACACTGGATACATTATTCAGTGTAACACTCTGGGTACAGTATTCAGTGTAACACTGGGTCCAGTATTCAGTGTAACACTCTGGGTACAGTATTCTGTTTAACACTGGGTACAGTATTCAGTGTGACACTCGGGGTGCAGTATTCAGTGTAACACTGGGTACAGTATTCAGTGTAACACTCTGGGTATAGTATTCAGTGTAACGCTGGGTACAGTATTCAGCGTAACACTTTGGATACAGTATTCAGTGTAACACTGGGCACAGTATTCAATGTTACACTCTGGGTACGGTATTCAGTGTAACACACTGGCTACAGTATTCAGTGTAACACTGGTACAGTATTCAGTGTAACACTGGGTAAAATATGCAGTGTAACACAGTGGGTACAGTATTCAGTGTAACACTGGGTACAGTATTCAGTGTAACACTCTGGGTACAGTATTCATTGTAACACTGGGTCCAATATTCAGTGTAACACTGGGTACAGTATTCAGTGTAACACTCTGGGTACAGTATTCAGTGTAACACTGGGTACAGTATTCAGTGTAACACTCGGGGTGCAGTATTCAGTGTAACATTGGGTACAGTATTCAGTGTAACACTCTGGGTACAGTATTCAGTGTAACACTCTGGGTACAGTATTCAGTGTAACACTGGGTACAGTATTCAGTGTAACATTGGGTACAGTATTCAGTGTGACACTCTGGGTACAGTATTCAGTGTAATACTCAGGGTACAGTATTCAGTGTAATACTGGGTACAGTATTCAGTGTAACACACTGGGTGCAGTATTCAGTGTAACACTCTGGGTACAGTATTCAGTGTAACACTCGGTACAGTATTCATTGTAACACTGGGTCCAATATTCAGTGTAACACTGGGTACAGTATTCAGTGTAACACACAGGGTACAGTATTCAGTGTAACACTCGGTACAGTATTCAGTGTAACACACTGGGTACAGTATTCAGTGTAATACTGGGTACAGTATTCAGTGTAATACTGGGTACAGTATTCAGTGTAACACACTGGGTGCAGTATTCAGTGTAACACTCTGGGTACAGTATTCATTGTAACACTGTGTCCAATATTCAGTGTAACACTGGGTACAGTATTCAGTGTAACACACAGGGTACGGTATTCAGTGTAACACTGGGTACAGTATTCAGTGTAACACTCTGGGTACAGTATTCAGTGTATTACTGAGTCCAGTATTCAGTGTAACACTGGGTACATTATTCAGTGTAACACTGGATACATTATTCAGTGTAACACTCTGGGTACAGTATTCAGTGTAACACTGGGTCCAGTATTCAGTGTAACACTCGGGGTGCAGTATTCAGTGTAACACTGGGTACAGTATTCAGTGTAACACGCTGGGTACAGTATTCATTGTAACACTGGGTCCAATATTCAGTGTAACACTGGGTACAGTATTCAGTGTAACACTGGGTACAGTATTCAGTGTAACATTGGGTACAGTATTCAGTGTAACTCTCTAGTTACAGTATTCAGTGTAACACTCTGGGTATAGTATTCAGTGTAACACTCTGGGTACAGTATTCAGTGTAACACTGGGTACAGTATTCAGTGTAACATTGGGTACAGTATTCAGTGTGACACTCTGGGTACAGTATTCAGTGTATTACTGATTCCAGTATTCAGTGTAACACTGGGTACAGTATTCAGTGTAACACTGGATACATTATTCAGTGTAACACTCTGGGTACAGTATTCAGTGTAACACTGGGTCCAGTATTCAGTGTAACACTCTGGGTACAGTATTCTGTTTAACACTGGGTACAGTATTCAGTGTAACACTCGGGGTGCAGTATTCAGTGTAACACTGGGTACAGAATTCAGTGTAACATTGGGTACAGTATTCAGTGTAACACTCTAGTTACAGTATTCAGTGTAACACTCTGGGTACAGTATTCAGTGTAACACTCTGGGTACAGTATTCAGTATAACACTGGGTACAGTATTCAGTTTAACATTGGGTACAGTATTCAGTGTGACACTCTGGCTACAGTATTCAGTGTAATACTCAGGGTACAGTATTCAGTGTAACACCGTGTGCAATATTCAGTGTAACACTCGGTACAGTATTCAGTGTAACACTCTGGGTACAGTATTCAGTGTAATACTGGGTACAGTATTCAGTGTAACACACTGGGTGCAGTATTCAGTGTAACACTGGGTCCAATATTCAGTGTAACACTGGGTACGTATTCAGTGTAACACTCCGGGTACAGTATTCAGTGTAACACTGCGTACATAATTCAGTGTAACACTCTGGGTACAGTATTCAGTGTAACACTGGGTACATTATTCAGTGTAACATTGGGTACAGTATTCAGTGTAACACTCTAGTTACAGTATTCAGTGTAACACTCTGGGTACAGTATTCAGTGTAACACACTGGGTACAGTATTCAGTGTAACACTGGGTACAGTATTCAGTGTAACACTCTGGGTACAGTATTCAGTGTAACACTGGGTACAGTATTCAGTGTAACAATCGGGGTACAGTATTCAGTGTAACACTGGGAATAGTATTCAGTGTAACATTGGGTACAATATTCAGTGTAACACTGGGTACAGTATTCAGTGTAACACTTTGGGTACAGTATTCAGTGTAACAATCTGGGTACAGTATTTAGTGTAACACTGGGTCCAGTATTCAGTGTAACACTGGTACAGTATTCAGTGAAACCCACTGGGTACAGTATTCAGTGTAACACTGGGTACAGTATTCGGTGTAACACTCTGGGTACAGTATTCAGTGTAACACTGCGTACATTATTCAGTGTAACACTCTGGGTACAGTATTCAGTGTAACACTGGGTACAGTATTCAGTGTAACACTCTGGGTACAGTTTTCAGTGTAACACTGGGTACAGTATTCAGTGCAACACTCTGGGTACAGTATTCAGTGTAAGACTCTGGGTACAGTATTCAGTGTAACACTCTGGGTACAGTTTTCAGTGTAACACTGCGTACAGTATTCAGTGCAACACTCTAGGTACAGTATTCAGTGTAATACTCAGGGTACAGTATTCAGTGTAACACCGGGTGCAATATTCAGTGTAACACTCGGTACAGTATTCAGTGTAACACTCTGGGTACAGTATTCAGTGTAATACTGGGTACAGTATTCAGTGTAACACACTGGGTGCAGTATTCAGTGTAACACTGGGTCCAATATTCAGTGTAACACTGGGTACGTATTCAGTGTAACACTCTGGGTACAGTATTCAGTGTAACACTGCGTACATAATTCAGTGTAACACTCTGGGTACAGTATTCAGTGTAACACTGGGTACATTATTCAGTGTAACATTGGGTACAGTATTCAGTGTAACACTCTAGTTACAGTATTCAGTGTAACACTCTGGGTACAGTATTCAGTGTAACACACTGGGTACAGTATTCAGTGTAACACTGGGTTCAGTATTCAGTGTAACACTCTGGGTACAGTATTCAGTGTAACACTGGGTACAGTATTCAGTGTAACAATCGGGGTACAGTATTCAGTGTAACACTGGGAATAGTATTCAGTGTAACATTGGGTACAATATTCAGTGTAACACTGGGTACAGTATTCAGTGTAACACTTTGGGTACAGTATTCAGTGTAACAATCTGGGTACAGTATTCAGTGTAACACTCTGGGTACAGTATTCAGTGTAACACACTGGGTACAGTATTCAGTGTAGCACTCTGGGTACAGTATTCAATGTAACACTGGGTACAATATTCAGTGTAACACTCTGGGTACAGTATTCAGTGTAACACTGGGTCCAGTATTCAGTGTAACACTGGGTACAATATTCAGTGTAACACTCTGGGTACAGTATTCAGTGTAACACTGGGTACAGTATTCAGTGTAACACTCGGGGTGCAGTATTCAGTGTAACACACTGGGTACGGTATCCAGTGTAACACTGGGCACAGTATTCAATGTTACAATCTGGGTACAGTATTCAGTGTAACACACTGGGTACAGTATTCAGTGTAACACTGGTACAGTATTCAGTGTAACACTGGGTACAATATGCAGTGTAACACACTGGGTACAGTATTCAGTGTAACACTGGGTACAGTATTCAGTGTAACACTCTGGGTACAGTATTCAGTGTAACACTGGGTCCAATATTCAGTGTAACACTGGGTACAGTATTCTGTGTAACACTGGGTACAGTATTTAGTGTAACACTCGGGGTGCAGTATTCAGTGTAACACTGGGTACAGTATTCAGTGTAACATTGGGTACAGTATTCAGTGTAACACTCTAGTTACAGTATTCAGTGTAACACTGGGTAAAGTATTCAGTGTAACACTGGGTACAGTATTCAGTGTAACCCTCTGTGTACAGTATTCAGTGTGACACTCTGGGTACAGTATTCAGTGTAATACTCTGGGTACAGTATTCAGTGTAACACCGGGTACAGTATTCAGTGTAACACTCGGTACAGTATTCAGTGTACCACTCTGGGTACAGTATTCAGTGTAATACTGGGTACAGTATTCAGTGTAACACACTGGGTGCAGTATTCAGTGTAACACTGGGTACAGTATTCAGTGTAACACTCGGTACAGTATTCGGTGTCACACTGGGTACAGTATTCAATGTAACACTCTGGGTGCATTATTCAGTGTTACACTCTGGGTTCAGTAGTCAGTGTAACACACTGGGTACGGTATCCAGTGTAACACTGGGTACAGTATTCAGTGTAACACTCTGGGTATATTATTCAGTGTAACGCTGGGTACAGTATTCAGCGTAACACTCTGGGTACAGTATTCAGTGTAACACTGGGCACAGTATTCAATGTTACATTTTGGGTACAGTATTCAGTGTAACACACTGGGTACAGTATTCAGTGTAACACTGGTACAGTATTCAGTGTAACACTGGGTACAATATGCAGTGTAACACACTGGGTACAGTATTCAGTGTAACACTGGGTACAGTATTAAGTGTAACCCTCTGGGTACAGTATTCAGTGTAACACTGGGTCCAATATTCAGTGTAACACTGGGTACAGTATTCAGTGTAACACACAGGGTACAGTATTCAATGTAAAATTGGGTGCAGTATTCAGTGTAACACTCTGGGTACAGTATTATGTGTAACACTGGGTACGGAATTCAGTGTAACACTGGGTACAGAATTCAGTGGAACACTGGTACAGTATTCAGTGTATTACTGAGTCCAGTATTCAGTGTAACACTGGGTACAGCATTCAGTGTAACACTGGATACATTATTCAGTGTAACACTCTGGGTACAGTATTCAGTGTAACACTGGGTCCAGTATTCATTGTAACACTCTGGGTACAGTATTCTGTTTATCACTGGGTACAGTATTCACTGTAACACTCGGGGTGCAGTATTCAGTGTAACACTGGTTACAGTATTCAGTGTTACATTGGGTACAGTATTCAGTGTAACACTCTAGTTACAGTATTCAGTGTAACACTCTGGGTACAGTATTCAGTGTAACACTCTGGGTCCGGTATTCAGTGTAACACACTGGGTACAGTATTCAGTGTAACACTGGTTACAGTATTCAGTGTAACATTGGGTACAGTATTCAGTGTGACACTCTGGGTACAGTATTCAGTGTAATACTCTGGGTACAGTATTCAGTGTAACACCGGGTACAATATTCAGTGTAACACTCGGTACAGTATTCAGTGTAACACTCTGGGTACTGTATTCAGTGTAATACTGGGTACAGTATTCAGTGTAACACACTGGGTGCAGTATTCAGTGTAACACTGGGTACCGTATTCAGTGTAACACTCTGGGTACAGTATTCAGTGTAACACTGGGTACAGTATTCAGTGTAACACTGGGTACAATATTCAGTGTAACATTGGGTATAGTATTCAGTGTAACACTCTAGTTACAGTATTCAGTGTAACACTCTGGGTACAGTATTCAGTGTAACACTGGGTACAGTATTCAGTGTAACACACTGGATACAGTATTCAGTGTAACACTGGTACAGTTTTCAGTGTAACACTGGGTACAATATGCAGTGTAACACACTGGGTCCAGTATTCAGTGTAACACTGGGTACATGATTCAGTGTAACGGACTGGGTACAGTATTCAGTGTAACACTGGGTACAGTATTCAGTGTAACACTCTGGTTACAGTATTCAGTGTAACACTGGGTGCAGTATTCAGTGTAACACTCGGGGTACAGTATTCAGTGTAACACTGGTTACAGTATTCAGTGTAACATTGGTTACAGTATTCAGTGTAACACTGGGTACAGTATTCAGTGTAACACTCGGGGTACAGTATTCAGTGTAACACTCTGCGTACAGTATTCAGTGTAACACTGCAAAGATTATTCAGTGTAACACACTGGGTACAGTATTCAGTGTAACACTGTGTACAGTATTCAGTGTAACACTGGGCACAGTATTCAGTGTAACACTCTGGGTACAGTATTCAGTGTAATACTGAGTCCAGTATTCAGTGTAACACTGGGTACAGTATTCATTGTAACACTGGGTACAATATTCAGTTTAACACTCTGGGTACAGTATTCAGTGCAACACTGGGTCCAGTATTCAGTGTAACACTGGGTCCAGTATTCAGTGTAACACGGGGTACAGTATTCAGTGTAACACACTGGGTACAGTATTCAGTGTAACACTGATTACAGTATTCAGTGTAACACTCTGGGTACAGTATTCAGTGTAACACTCTGGTTACAGTATTCAGTGTAACACTCTGGGTACAGTAATCAGTGTAACACTCTGGGTACAGTATTCAGTATAACACTGGGTACAGTATTCAGTTTAACACGCTGGGTACAGTATTCAGTGTAACACAGGGTACAGTATTCAGTGTTACACACTGCATAGAGTATTCAGTGTAACACTAGGTACATTATTCAGTGTAACACTCTGGGTACAGTATTCAGTGTAACACACTGGGTACAGTATTCAGTGTAACACTGGGTACAGTATTCAGTGTAACACACTGGGTACAGTATTCAGTGTAACACTGGGTACAGTATTCAGTGTAACACACTGGGTACAGTATTCAGTGTAACACTGGGTACAGTATTCAGTGTAACACTGGGTACAGTATTCAGTGTAACACACTGGGTACAGTATTCAGTGTAACACATTGGTTACAGTATTCAGTGTAACACTCTGGGTACAGTATTCAGTGTAACACACTGGGTACAGTATTCAGTGTAACACTGGGTACAGTATTCAGTGTAACACACTGGGTACAGTATTCAGTGTAACACTGGGTACAGTATTCAGTGTAACACTCTGGGTACAATATTCAGTGTAACACTGGGCACAGTATTCAATGTTACACTCTGGGTATAGTATTCAGAGTAACACACATGGTACAGTATTCAGTGTAACACTGGGTACAGTATTCAGTGTAACACTGGGTACAGTATTCAGTGTAACACACTGGGTACAGTATTCAGTGTAACACATTGGTTACAGTATTCAGTGTAACACTCTGGGTACAGTATTCAGTGTAACACTCTAGTTACAGTATTCAGTGTAACACTCTGGGTACAATATTCAGTGTAACACTCTGGGTACAGTATTCAGTGTAACACTGGGTCCAGTATTCAGTGTAACACTGGGTACAATATTCAGTGTAACACGGGGTACAGTATTCAGTGTAACACTGATTACAGTATTCAGTGTAACACTGGGTACAATATTCAGTGTAACACTCTGGGTACAGTATTCAGTGTAACAATCTGGGTACAGTATTCAGTGTAACACTCTGGGTACAGTATTCAGTGTAGCACTCTGGGTACAGTATTCAATGTAACACTGGGTACAATATTCAGTGTAACACTCTGGGTACAGTATTCAGTGTAACACTGGGTCCAGTATTCAGTGTAACACTGGGTACAATATTCAGTGTAACACGGGGTACAGTATTCAGTGTAACACTGATTACAGTATTCAGTGTAACACTCTGGGTACAGTATTCAGTGTAATACTGAGTCCAGTATTCAGTATAACACTGGGTACAGTATTCAGTGTAACACTGGGTACAATATTCAGTGTAACACTCTGGGTACAGTATTCAGTGTAACACTGGCTCCAGTATTCAGTGTAACACTGGGTCCAGTATTCAGTGTAACACTGGGTACAGTATTCAGTGTAACACTGATTACAGTATTCAGTGTAACACTCTGGGTACAGTATTCAGTGTAACACTCTGGTTACAGTATTCAGTGTAACACTCTGGGTACATTATTCAGTGTAACACTGGGTACAGTATTCAGTTTAACACGCTGGGTACAGTATTCAGTGTAACACTGGGTGCAGTATTCAGTGTAACACACTGTATAGAGTATTCAGTGTAACACTAGGTACAGTATTCAGTGTAACACATTGGGCAAAGTATTCAGTGTAACACTGGGTACAATATTCAGTGTAACACTCTGGGTACAGTATTCAGTGTAACACTGGCTCCAGTATTCAGTGTAACACTGGGTCCCGTATTCAGTGTAACACGGGGTACAGTATTCAGTGTAACACACTGGGTACAGTATTCAGTGTAACACTGATTACAGTATTCAGTGTAACACTCTGGGTACAGTATTCAGTGTAACACTCTGGTTACAGTATTCAGTGTAACACTCTGGGTACATTATTCAGTGTAACACTGGGTACAGTATTCAGTTTAACACGCTGGGTACAGTATTCAGTGTAACACTGGGTGCAGTATTCAGTGTAACACACTGTATAGAGTATTCAGTGTAACACTAGGTACAGTATTCAGTGTAACACATTGGGCACAGTATTCAGTGTAACACTCTGGGTACAGTATTCAGTGTAACACTCTGGGTACAGTATTCAGTGTAACACACTGGGTACAGTATTCAGTGTAACACTGGGTACAGTATTCAGTGTAACACACTGGGTACAGTATTCAGTGTAACACTGAGTACAGTATTCAGTGTAACATTCTGGGTACAATATTCAGTGTAACACTGGGTACAGTATTCAGTGTAACACTGTGGGTACAGTATTCAGTGTAAAACTGGGTACAGTATTCAGTGTAACACTCGGGGTACAGTATTCAGTGTAACACTGGGTACAGTATTTAGTGTAACATTGGGTACAGTATTCAGTGTAACACTCTGGGTACAGTATTCAGTGTAACACTGGGTACAGTATTCAGTGTAACAATTGGGGTACAGTATTCAGTGTAACACTGGGAATAGTATTCAGTGTAACATTGGGTACAGTATTCAGTGTAACACTGGGTACAGTATTCAGTGTAACACTCTGGGTACAGTATTCAGTGTAACAATCTGGGTACAGTATTTAGTGTAACACTGGGTCCAGTATTCAGTGTAACACTGGTACAGTATTCAGTGTAACACACTGGGTACTGTATTCAGTGTAACACTGGGTACAGTATTCAATGTAACACTGGGTACTGTATTCAGTGTAACACTGGGTACAGTATTCAGTGTAACACTCTGGGTACAGTATTCAGTGTAACACTGCGTACAGTATTCAGTGCAACACTCTGGGTACAGTATTCAGTGTAACACTCTGGGTACAATTTTCAGTGTAACACTGTGTACAGTATTCAGTGCAACACTCTGGGTACAGTATTCAGTGTAACACTCTGGGTACAATTTTCAGTGTAACACTCCGGGTACAGTATTCAGTGTAGCACTCTGGGTACAGTATTCAATGTAACACTGGGTACAATATTCAGTGTAACACTCTGGGTACAGTATTCAGTGTAACACTGGGTCCAGTATTCAGTGTAACACTGGGTACAATATTCAGTGCAACACTCTGGGTACAGTATTCAGTGTAACACTGGGTACAGTATTCAGTGTAACACTCGTGGTGCAGTATTCAGTGTAACACACTGGGTACGGTATCCAGTGTAACACTGGTACAGTATTCAGTGTAACACTGGGTACAATATGCAGTGTAACACATTGGGTACAGTATTCAGTGTAACACTGGGTACAGTATTCAGTGTAACATTCTGGGTACAGTATTCAGTGTAACACTGGGTCCAATATTCAGTGTAACACTGGGTACAGTATTCAGTGTAACACACAGGGTACAGTATTCAGTGTAACACTGGGTACAGTAGTCAGTGTAACACTCTGGGTACAGTATTCAGTGTATTACTGAGTCCAGTATTCAGTGTAACACTGGGTACAGTATTCAGTGTAACACTGGATACATTATTCAGTGTAACACTCTGGGTACAGTATTCAGTGTAACACTGAGACCAGTATTCAGTGTAACACTCTGGGTACAGTATTCTGTGTAACACTGGGTACAGTATTCAGTGTAACACTCAGGGTGCAGTATTCAGTGTAACACTGGGTACAGTATTCAGTGTAACATTGGGTACAGTATTCAGTGTAACACTCTAGTTACAGTATTCAGTGTAACACTGGTACAGTATTCAGTGTAACACTCTGGGTACAGTATTCAGTGTAACACTCTGGGTACAGTATTCAGTGTAAAACACTGGGTACAGTATTCAGTATAGCACTGAGTGCAGTATTCAGTGTAACCCTCTGGGTACAGTATTCAGTGTAACACTGGGTCCAGTATTCAGTGTAACACTGGGTACAATATTCAGTGTAACACGGGGTACAGTATTCAGTGTAACACTGATTACAGTATTCAGTGTAACACTGGGTACAGTATTCAGTGTAACACTGGGTACAATATTCAGTGTAACACTCTGGGTACAGTATTCAGTGTAACACTGGCTCCAGTATTCAGTGTAACACTGGGTCCAGTATTCAGTGTAACACGGGGTACAGTATTCAGTGTAACACACTGGGTACAGTATTCAGTGTAACACTGATTACAGTATTCAGTGTAACACTCTGGGTACAGTATTCAGTGTAACACTCTGGTTACAGTATTCAGTGTAACACTCTGGGTACAGTATTCAGTGTAACACTGGGTACAGTATTCAGTTTAACACGCTGGGTACAGTATTCAGTGTAACACTGGGTGCAGTATTCAGTGTAACACACTGCACAGAGTATTCAGTGTAACACTAGGTACAGTATTCAGTGTAACACTCTGGGTACAGTATTCAGTGTAACACATTGGGTACAGTATTCATTGTAACACTCTGGGCACAGTATTCAGTGTAACACACTGGGTACAGTATTCAGTGTAACACTGGGTACAGTATTCAGTGTAACACACTGGGTACAGTATTCAGTGTAACACTGAGTACAGTATTCAGTGTAACACTCTGGGTACAATATTCAGTGTAACACTCTGGGTACAGTATTCAGTGTAACACTCTGGGTACAGTATTCAGTGTAACAGTGGGTACAGTATTCAGTGTAACACTCGGGGTACAGTATTCAGTGTAACACTGGGTACAGTATTCAGTGTAACATTGGGTACAGTATTCAGTGTAACACACTGGGTACAGTATTCAGTGTAACACTGGGTACAGTATTCAGTGTAACAATTGGGGTACAGTATTCAGTGTAACACTGGGAATAGTATTCAGTGTAACATTGGGTACAGTATTCAGTGTAACACTGGGTACAGTATTCAGTGTAACACTCTGGGTACAGTATTCAGTGTAACAATCTGGGTACAGTATTTAGTGTAACACTGGGTCCAGTATTCAGTGTAACACTGGTACAGTATTCAGTGTAACACACTGGGTACAGTATTCAGTGTAACACTGGGTACAGTATTCAGTGTAACACTCTGGGTACAGTATTCAGTGTAACACTGCGTACAGTATTCAGTGCAACATTCTGGGTACAGTATTCAGTGTAACACTCTCGGTACAGTATTCAGTGTAACACTGGGTACAGTATTCAGTGTAACACTCTGGGTACAATTTTCAGTGTAACACTGCGTACATTATTCAGTGCAACACTCTGGGTACAGTATTCAGTGTAACACTCAGGGTACAGTATTCAGTGTAACACTCTGTGTAAAGTATTCAGTGTAACACTCCGGGTACAATATTCAGTGTAGGACTCTGGGTACAGTATTCAATGTAACACTGGGTACAATATTCAGTGTAACACTCTGGGTACAGTATTCAGTGTAACACTCGTGGTGCAGTATTCAGTGTAACACACTGGGGACGTTATCCAGTGTAACACTGGGTACAGTATTCAGTGTAACACTCTGGGTACAGTATTCAGTGTAACACTGGGCACAGTATTCAATTTTACAATCTGGGTACAGTATTCAGTGTAACACACTGGGTACAGTATTCAGTGTAACACTGGTACAGTATTCAGTGTAACACTGGGTACAATATGCAGTGTAACACACTGGGTACAGTATTCAGTGTAACACTGTGTCCAATATTCAGTGTAACACTGGGTACAGTATTCAGTGTAACACACAGGGTACAGTATTCAGTGTAACACTGGGTACAGTATTCAGTGTAACACTCTGGGTACAGTATTCAGTGTATTACTGAGTCCAGTAGTCAGTGTAACACTGGGTACAGTATTCAGTGTAACATTGGATACATTATTCAGTGTAACACTCTGGGTACAGTATTCAGTGTAATACTGGGACCAGTATTCAGTGTAACACTCTGGGTACAGTATTCTGTGTAACACTGGGTACAGTATTCAGTGTAACACTCGGGGTGCAGTATTCAGTGTAACACTGGGTACAGTATTCAGTGTAACACTGGGTCCAGTATTCAGTGTAACACTGGGTACAATATTCAGTGTAACACTCTGGGTACAGTATTCAGTGTAACACTGGGTACAGTATTCAGTGTAACACTCGTGGTGCAGTATTCAGTGTAACACACTGGGTACGGTATCCAGTGTAACACTGGGTACAGTATTCAGTGTAACACTCTGGGTATAGTATTCAGTGTAACGCTGGGTACAGTATTCAGCGTAACACTCTGGGTACAGTATTCAGTGTAACACTGGGCACAGTATTCAACGTTACAATCTGGGTACAGTATTCAGTGTAACACACTGGGTACAGTATTCAGTGTAACACTGGTACAGTATTCAGTGTAACACTGGGTACAATATGCAGTGTAACACACTGGGTACAGTATTCAGTGTAACACTGGGTACAGTATTCAGTGTAACATTCTGGGTACAGTATTCAGTGTAACACTGGGTCCAATATTCAGTGTAACACTGGGTACAGTATTCAGTGTAACACACAGGGTACAGTATTCAGTGTAACACTGGGTACATTATTCAGTGTAACACTCTGGGTACAGTATTCAGTATATTACTGAGTCCAGTATTCAGTGTAACACTGGGTACAGTATTCAGTGTAACACTGGATACATTATTCAGTGTAACACTCTGGGTACAGTATTCAGTGTAACACTGAGACCAGTATTCAGTGCAACACTCTGGGTACAGTATTCTGTGTAACACTGGGTACAGTATTCAGTGTAACACTCGGGGTGCAGTATTCAGTGTAACACTGGGTACAGTATTCAGTGTAACACTCTGGGTACAGTATTCAGTGTAACACTCTGGGTACAGTATTCAGTGTATAACACTGGGTACAGTATTCAGTGTAAAACTGGGTGCAGTATTCAGTGTAACCCTCTCGGTACAGTATTCAGTGTAACACTGGGTACAGTATTCAGTGTAAAACACAGGGTACAGTATTCAGTGTAACACTGGGTACAGTATTCAGTGTAACACTCTGGGTACAGTATTCAGTGTATTACTGAGTCCAGTAGTCAGTGTAACACTGGGTACAGTATTCAGTGTAACATTGGATACATTATTCAGTGTAACACTCTGGGTACAGTATTCAGTGTAATACTGGGACCAGTATTCAGTGTAACACTCTGGGTACAGTATTCTGTGTAACACTGGGTACAGTATTCAGTGTAACACTCGGGGTGCAGTATTCAGTGTAACACTGGGTACAGTATTCAGTGTAACACTGGGTCCAGTATTCAGTGTAACACTGGGTACAATATTCAGTGTAACACTCTGGGTACAGTATTCAGTGTAACACTGGGTACAGTATTCAGTGTAACACTCGTGGTGCAGTATTCAGTGTAACACACTGGGTACGGTATCCAGTGTAACACTGGGTACAGTATTCAGTGTAACACTCTGGGTATAGTATTCAGTGTAACGCTGGGTACAGTATTCAGCGTAACACTCTGGGTACAGTATTCAGTGTAACACTGGGCACAGTATTCAACGTTACAATCTGGGTACAGTATTCAGTGTAACACACTGGGTACAGTATTCAGTGTAACACTGGTACAGTATTCAGTGTAACACTGGGTACAATATGCAGTGTAACACACTGGGTACAGTATTCAGTGTAACACTGGGTACAGTATTCAGTGTAACATTCTGGGTACAGTATTCAGTGTAACACTGGGTCCAATATTCAGTGTAACACTGGGTACAGTATTCAGTGTAACACACAGGGTACAGTATTCAGTGTAACACTGGGTACATTATTCAGTGTAACATTCTGGGTACAGTATTCAGTATATTACTGAGTCCAGTATTCAGTGTAACACTGGGTACAGTATTCAGTGTAACACTGGATACATTATTCAGTGTAACACTCTGGGTACAGTATTCAGTGTAACACTGAGACCAGTATTCAGTGCAACACTCTGGGTACAGTATTCTGTGTAACACTGGGTACAGTATTCAGTGTAACACTCGGGGTGCAGTATTCAGTGTAACACTGGGTACAGTATTCAGTGTAACACTCTGGGTACAGTATTCAGTGTAACACTCTGGGTACAGTATTCAGTGTATAACACTGGGTACAGTATTCAGTGTAAAACTGGGTGCAGTATTCAGTGTAACCCTCTCGGTACAGTATTCAGTGTAACACTGGGTCCAGTATTCAGTGTAACACTGGGTACAATATTCAGTGTAACACGGGGTACAGTATTCAGTGTAACACTGATTACAGTATTCAGTGTAACACTCAGGGTACAGTATTCAGTGTAATACTGAGTCCAGTATTCAGTGTAACACTGGGTACAGTATTCAGTGTAACACTGGGTACAATATTCAGTGTAACACTCTGGGTACAGTATTCAGTGTAACACTGGCTCCAGTATTCAGTGTAACACTGGGTCCAGTATTCAGTGTAACACGGGGTACAGTATTCAGTGTAACACTCTGGGTATAGTATTCAGTGTAACGCTGGGTACAGTATTCAGCGTAACACTCTGGGTACAGTATTCAGTGTAACACTGGGCACAGTATTCAATTTTACAATCTGGGTACAGTATTCAGTGTAACACACTGGGTACAGTATTCAGTGTAACACTGGTACAGTATTCAGTGTAACACTGGGTACAATATGCAGTGTAACACACTGGGTACAGTATTCAGTGTAACACTGTGTCCAATATTCAGTGTAACACTGGGTACAGTATTCAGTGTAACACACAGGGTACAGTATTCAGTGTAACACTGGGTGCAGTATTCAGTGTAACACTCTGGGTACAGTATTCAGTGTATTACTGAGTCCAGTAGTCAGTGTAACACTGGGTACAGTATTCAGTGTAACACTGGATACATTATTCAGTGTAACACTCTGGGTACAGTATTCAGTGTAATACTGGGACCAGTATTCAGCGTAACACTCTGGGTACAGTATTCAGTGTAACACTGGGCACAGTATTCAACATAACAATCTGGGTACAGTATTCAGTGTAACACACTGGGTACAGTATTCAGTGTAACACTGGTACAGTATTCAGTGTAACACTGGGTACAATATGCAGTGTAACACACTGGGTACAGTATTCAGTGTAACACTGGGTACAGTATTCAGTGTAACATTCTGGGTACAGTATTCAGTGTAACACTGGATCCAATATTCAGTGTAACACTGGGTACAGTATTCAGTGTAACACACAGGGTACAGTATTCAGTGTAACACTGGGTACAGTATTCAGTGTAACACTCTGGGTACAGTATTCAGTGTATTACTGAGTCCAGTATTCAGTGTAACACTGGGTACAGTATTCAGTGTAACACTGGGTACAGTATTCAGTGTAACACTCTGGGTACAGTATTCAGTGTAACACTCTGGGTACAGTATTCAGTGTAAAACACTGGGTACAGTATTCAGTGTAAAACTGGGTACAATATTCAGTGTAACACTCTGGGTACAGTATTCAGTGTAACACTGGGTACAGTATTCAGTGTAACACTCGTGGTGCAGTATTCAGTGTAACACACTGGGTACGGTATCCAGTGTAACACTGGGTACAGTATTCAGTGTAACACTCTGGGTATAGTTTTCAGTGTAACGCTGGGTACAGTATTCAGCGTAACACTCTGGGTACAGTATTCAGTGTAACACTGGGCACAGTATTCAATGTTACAATCTGGGTACAGTATTCAGTGTAGCACACTGGGTACAGTATTCAGTGTAACACTCGTGGTGCAGTGTTCAGTGTAACACACTGGGTACGGTATCCAGTGTAATACTGGGTACAGTATTCAGTGTAACACTCTGGGTATAGTATTCAGTGTAACGCTGGGTACAGTATTCAGCGTAACACTCTGGGTACAGTATTCAGTGTAACACTGGGCACAGTATTCAACGTTACAATCTGGGTACAGTATTCAGTGTAACACACTGGGTACAGTATTCAGTGTAACACTGGTACAGTATTCAGTGTAACACTGGGTACAATATGCAGTGTAACACACTGGGTACAGTATTCAGTGTAACACTGGGTACAGTATTCAGTGTAACATTCTGGGTACAGTATTCAGTGTAACACTGGGTCCAATATTCAGTGTAACACTGGGTACAGTATTCAGTGTAACACACAGGGTACAGTATTCAGTGTAACACTGGGTCCAGTATTCAGTGTAACACTCTGGGTACAGTATTCAGTGTAACACACTGGGTACAGTATTCAGTGTAACACTGATTACAGTATTCAGTGTAACACTCTGGGTACAGTATTCAGTGTAACACTCTGGTTACAGTATTCAGTGTAACACTCTGGGTACAGTATTCAGTGTAACACTGGGTACAATATTCAGTTTAACACGCTGGGTACAGTATTCAGTGTAACACTGGGTGCAGTTTACAGTGTAACACACTGCATAGAGTATTCAGTGTAACACTAGGTACAGTATTCAGTGTAACACTCTGGGTACAGTATTCAGTGTAACACATTGGGTACAGTATTCAGTGTAACACTCTGGGTACAGTATTCAGTGTAACACTCTGGGTACAGTATTCAGTGTAACACACTGGGTACAGTATTCAGTGTAACACTGGGTACAGTATTCAGTGTAACACACTGGGTACAGTATTCAGTGTAACACTGAGTACAGTATTCAGTGTAACACTCTGGGTACAATATTCAGTGTAACACTGGGTACAGTATTCAGTGTAACACTCTGGGTACAGTATTCAGTGTAACACTGGGTACAGTATTCAGTGTAACATTGGGTACAGTATTCAGTGTAACACTCTGGATACAGTATTCAGTGTAACACTGGGTACAGTATTCAGTGTAACAATCGGGGTACAGTATTCAGTGTAACACTGGGAATAGTATTCAGTGTAACATTGGGTACAGTATTCAGTGTAACACTGGGTACAGTATTCAGTGTAACACTCTGGGTACAGTATTCAGTGTAACAATCTGGGTACAGTATTCAGTGTAACACACTGGGTCCAGTATTCAGTGTAACACGGGTACAGTATTCAGTGTAACACACTGGGTACAGTATTCACTGTAACACTGGGTACAGTATTCAGTGTAACACTCTGGGTACAGTATTCAGTGTAACACTGCGTACAGAATTCAGTGCAACAATCTGGGTACAGTATTCAGTGTAACACTCTGGGTACAGTATTCAGTGTAACACTGGGTACAGTATTCAGTGTAACACTCTGGTTACAATTTTCAGTGTAACACTGCGTACAGTTTTCAGTGCAACACTCTGGGTACAGTATTCAGTGTAACACTCAGGGTACAGTATTCAGTGTAACACTCTGTGTACAGTATTCAGTGTAACACTCCGGGTACAGTATTCAGTGTAGGACTCTGGGTACAGTATTCAATGTAACACTGGGTACAATATTCAGTGTAACACTCTGGGTACAGTATTCAGTGTAACACTGGGTCCAGTATTCAGTGTAACACTGGGTACAATATTCAGTGTAACACTCTGGGTACAGTATTCAGTGTAACACTGGGTACAGTATTCAGTGTAACACTGGGTACAATATGCAGTGTAACACACTGGGTACAGTATTCAGTGTAACACTGGGTACAGTATTCAGTGTAACATTCTGGGTACAGTATTCAGTGTAACACTGGGTCCAATATTCAGTGTAACACTGGGTACAGTATTCAGTGTAACACACAGGGTACAGTATTCAGTGTAACACTGGGTACAGTTTTCAGTGTAACACTCTGGGTACAGTATTCAGTGTATTACTGAGTCCAGTATTCAGTGTAACACTGGGTACTGTATTCAGTGTAACACTGGGTCCAGTATTCAGTGTAACACTGGGTACAATATTCAGTGTAACACGGGGTACAGTATTCAGTGTAACACTGATTACAGTATTCAGTGTAACACTCTGGGTACAGTATTCAGTGTAATACTGAGTCCAGTATTCAGTGTAACACTGGGTACAGTATTCAGTGTAACACTGGGTACAATATTCAGTGTAACACTCTGGGTACAGTATTCAGTGTAATACTGGCTCCAGTATTCAGTGTAACACTGGGTCCAGTATTCAGTGTAACACGGGGTACAGTATTCAGTGTAACACACTGGGTACAGTATTCAGTGTAACACTGATTACAGTATTCAGTGTAACACTCTGGGTACAGTATTCAGTGTAACACTCTGGTTACAGTATTCAGTGTAACACTCTGGGTACAGTATTCAGTGTAACACTGGGTACAGTATTCAGTTTAACTCGCTGGGTACAGTATTCAGTGTAACACTGGGTGCAGTTTACAGTGTAACACACTGCATAGAGTATTCAGTGTAACACTAGGTACAGTATTCAGTGTAACACTCTGGGTACAGTATTCAGTGTAACACATTGGGTACAGTATTCAGTGTAACACTCTGGGTACAGTATTCAGTGTAACACTCTGGGTACAGTATTCAGTGTAACACACTGGGTACAGTATTCAGTGTAACACTGGGTACAGTATTCAGTGTAACACACTGGGTACAGTATTCAGTGTAACACTGAGTACAGTATTCAGTGTAACACTCTGGGTACAATATTCAGTGTAACACTGGGTACAGTATTCAGTGTAACACTCTGGGTACAGTATTCAGTGTAACACTGGGTACAGTATTCAGTGTAACATTGGGTACAGTATTCAGTGTAACACTCTGGATACAGTATTCAGTGTAACACTGGGTACAGTATTCAGTGTAACAATCGGGGTACAGTATTCAGTGTAACACTGGGAATAGTATTCAGTGTAACATTGGGTACAGTATTCAGTGTAACACTGGGTACAGTATTCAGTGTAACACTCTGGGTACAGTATTCAGTGTAACAATCTGGGTACAGTATTCAGTGTAACACACTGGGTCCAGTATTCAGTGTAACACGGGTACAGTATTCAGTGTAACACACTGGGTACAGTATTCACTGTAACACTGGGTACAGTATTCAGTGTAACACTCTGGGTACAGTATTCAGTGTAACACTGCGTACAGAATTCAGTGCAACAATCTGGGTACAGTATTCAGTGTAACACTCTGGGTACAGTATTCAGTGTAACACTGGGTACAGTATTCAGTGTAACACTCTGGTTACAATTTTCAGTGTAACACTGCGTACAGTTTTCAGTGCAACACTCTGGGTACAGTATGCAGTGTAACACTCAAGGTACAGTATTCAGTGTAACACTCTGTGTACAGTATTCAGTGTAACACTCCGGGTACAGTATTCAGTGTAGGACTCTGGGTACAGTATTCAATGTAACACTGGGTACAATATTCAGTGTAACACTCTGGGTACAGTATTCAGTGTAACACTGGGTCCAGTATTCAGTGTAACACTGGGTACAATATTCAGTGTAACACTCTGGGTACAGTATTCAGTGTAACACTGGGTACAGTATTCAGTGTAACACTCGTGGTGCAGTATTCAGTGTAACACACTGGGTACGGTATCCAGTGTAACACTGGGTACAGTATTCAGTATAACACTCTGGGTATAGTTTTCAGTGTAACGCTGGGTACAGTATTCAGCGTAACACTCTGGGTACAGTATTCAGTGTAACACTGGGCACAGTATTCAAAGTTACAATCTGGGTACAGTATTCAGTGTAACACACTGGGTACAGTATTCAGTGTAACACTGGTGCAGTATTCAGTGTAACACTGGGTACAATATGCAGTGTAAAAAACTGGGTACAGTATTCAGTGTAACATTCTGGGTACAGTAATCAGTGTAACACTGGGTCCAATATTCAGTGTAACACTGGGTACAGTATTCAATGTAACACACAGGGTACAGTATTGAGTGTAACACTGGGTACAGTATTCAGTGTAACACTCTGGGTACAGTATTCAGTGTATTACTGAGTCCAGTATTCAGTGTAACACTGGGTACAGTATTCAGTGTAACACTGGATACATTATTCAGTGTAATACTCTGGGTACAGTATTCAGTGTAACACTGAGACCAGTATTCAGTGTAACACTCTGGGTACAGTATTCTGTGTAACACTGGGTACAGTATTCAGTGTAACACTCGGGGTGCAGTATTCAGTGTAACATTGGGTACAGTATTCAGTGTAACATTGGGTACAGTATTCAGTGTAACACTGGGTACAGTATTCAGTGTAACACTCGGGGTACAGTATTCAGTGTAACACTGGGTACAGTATTCAGTGTAACATTGGGTACAGTATTCAGTGTAACACTCTGGGTACAGTATTCAGTGTAATACTGGGTACAGTATTCAGTGTAACAATTGGGGTACAGTATTCAGTGTAACACTGGGAATAGTATTCAGTGTAACATTGGGTACAGTATTCAGTGTAACACTGGGTACAGTATTCAGTGTAACACTCTGGGTACAGTATTCAGTGTAACAATCTGGGTACAGTATTTAGTGTAACACTGGGTCCAGTATTCAGTGTAACACTGGTACAGTATTCAGTGTAACACACTGGGTACAGTATTCAGTGTAACACTCTGGGTACAGTATTCAATGTAACACTGGGTACAATTTTCAGTGTAACACTGCGTACAGTATTCAGTGCAACACTCTGGGTACAGTATTCAGTGTAACACTCAGGGTACAGTATTCAGTGTAACACTCTGTGTACAGTATTCAGTGTAACACTCCGGGTACAGTATTCAGTGTAGGACTCTGGGTAGAGTATTCAATGTAACACTGGGTACAATATTCAGTGTAACACTCTGGGTACAGTATTCAGTGTAACACTGGGTCCAGTATTCAGTGTAACACTGGGTACAATATTCAGTGTAACACTGGGTACAATATTCAGTGTAACACTCTGGGTACAGTATTCAGTGTAACACTGGGTACAGTATTCAGTGTAACACTGGGTACAATGTTCAGTGTAACACTCTGGGTACAGTATTCAGTGTAACACTGGGTACAGTATTCAGTGCAACACTCGTGGTGCAGTATTCAGTGTAACACACTGGGTACGGTATCCAGTGTAACACTGGGTACAGTATTCAGTGTAACACTCTGGGTATAGTATTCAGTGTAACGCTGGGTACAGTATTCAGCGTAACACTCTGGGTAGAGTATTCAGTGTAACACTGGGCACAGTATTCAATGTTACAATCTCGGTACAGTATTCAGTGTAACACACTGGGTACAGTATTCAGTGTAACACTGGTACAGTATTCAGTGTAACACTGGGTACAATATGCAGTGTAACACACTGGGTACAGTATTCAGTGTAACACTGGGTACAGTATTCAGTGTAACAATCTGGGTAAACTATTCAGTGTATTACTGAGTCCAGTATTCAGTGTAACACTGGGTACAGTATTCAGTGTAACACTGGATACATTATTCAGTGTAACACTCTAGTTACAGTATTCAGTGTAACACTGGGTACAGTATTCAGTGTAACACTCTGGGTACAGTATTCAGTGTAACACTGGGTACAGTATTCAGTGTAACACTCTGGGTACAGTATTCTGTGTAACACTGGGTACAGTATTCAGTGTAACACTCGGGGTGCAGTATTCAGTGTAACACTGGGTACAGTATTCAGTGTAACATTGGGTACAGTATTCAGTGTAACACTCTAGTTACAGTATTCAGTGTAACACTGGGTACAGTATTCAGTGTAACACTCTGGGTACAGTATTCAGTGTAAAACACTGGGTACAGTATTCAATGTAACACTGGGTGCAGTATTCAGTGTAACCCTCTGGGTACAGTATTCAGTGTGACACTCTGGGTACAGTATTCAGTGTAATACTCTGGGTACAGTATTCAGTGTAATACTGGGTACAGTATTCAGTGTAACACACTGGGTGCAGTATTCAGTGTAACACTGGGTACAGTATTCAGTGCAACACTGGGTACAGTATTCAGTGTCACACTGGGTACAGTATTCAGTGTAACACTCTGGGTACAGTATTCAGTGTTACACTCTGGGTACAGTAGTCAGTGTAACACACTGGGTACGGTATCCAGTGTAACACTGGGTACAGTATTCAGTGTAACACTCCTGGTATAGTATTCAGTGTAACGCTGGGTACAGTATTCAGCGTAACACTCTGGGTACAGTATTCAGTGTAACACTGGGCACAGTATTCAATGTCACACTCTGGGTACAGTATTCAGTGTAACACACTGGATACAGTATTCAGTGTAACACTGGTACAGTATTCAGTGTAACATTGGGTACAATATGCAGTGTAACACACTGGGTACAGTATTCAGTGTAACACTGGGTACAGTATTCAGTGTAACACTCTGGGTACAGTATTCAGTGTAACACTGGGTCCAATATTCAGTGTAACACTGGGTACAGTATTCAGTGTAACACACAGGGTACAGTATTCAGTGTAACACTGGGTACAGTTTTCAGTGTAACACTCTGGGTACAGTATTCAGTATATTACTGAGTCCAGTATTCAGTGTAACACTGGGTACAGTATTCAGTGTAACACTGGATACATTATTCAGTGTAACACTCTGGGTACAGTATTCAGTGTAACACTGGGTACAGTATTCAGTGTAACACTGCGTACAGTATTCAGTGTAACACTCTGGGTACAGTATTCAGTGTAACACTGCGTACATTATTCAGTGTAACACTCTGGGTACAGTATTCAGTGTAACACTGGGTACAGTATTCAGTGTAACACTCTGGGTACAGTATTCAGTGTAACACTGGGTACAGTATTCAGTGTAACACTCTGGGTACAGTATTCAGTGTAACACTGGGTACAGTATTCAGTGTAACACTCTGGGTACAGTATTCAGTGTAACACTGGGTACAGTATTCAGTGTAACATTGGGTACAGTATTCAGTGTGACACTCTGGCTACAGTATTCAGTGTAATACTCTGGGTACAGTATTCAGTGTAACACCGGGTACAATATTCAGTGTAACACTCGGTACAGTATTCAGTGTAACACTCTGGGTACAGTATTCAGTGTAATACTGGGTACAGTATTCAGTGTAACACACTGGGTACAGTATTCAGTGTAACATTGGGTACAGTATTCAGTGTGACACTCTGGGTACAGTATTCAGTGTAATACTCTGGGTACAGTATTCAGTGTAACGCTGGGTACAGTATTCAGCGTAACACTTTGGGTACAGTATTCAGTGTAACACTGGGCACAGTATTCAATGTTACAATCTGGGTACAGTATTCAGTGTAACACACTGGGTACAGTATTCAGTGTAACACTGGTACAGTATGCAGTGTAACACTGGGTACAATATGCAGTGTAACACACTGGGTACAGTATTCAGTGTAACACTCTGGGTACAGTATTCAGTGTAACACTGGGTCCAATATTCAGTGTAACACTGGGTACAGTATTCAGTGTAACACACAGGGTACAGTATTCAGTGTAACACTGGGTACAGTATTCAGTGTAACACTCTGGGTACAGTATTCAGTGTATTACTGAGTCCAGTATTCAGTGTAACACTGGGTACAGTATTCAGTGTAACACTGGATACATTATGCAGTGTAACACTCTGGGTACAGTATTCAGTGTAACACTGGGACCAGTATTCAGTGTAACACTCTGGGTACAGTATTCTGTGTAACACTGGGTACAGTATTCAGTGTAACACTCGGGGTGCAGTATTCAGTGTAACACTGGGTACAGTATTCAGTTTAACACTGGGTCCAGTATTCAGTGTAACACTGGGTACAATATTCAGTGTAACACTCGTGGTGCAGTATTCAGTGTAACACACTGGGTACGGTTTCCAGTGTAACACTGGGTACAGTATTCAGTGTAACACTCTGGGTATAGTATTCAGTGTAACGCTGGGTACAGTATTCAGCGTAACACTCTGGGTACAGTATTCAGTGTAACACTGGGCACAGTATTCAATGTTACAATCTGGGTACAGTATTCAGTGTAACACACTGGGTACAGTATTCAGTGTAACACTGGTACAGTATTCAGTGTAACACTGGGTACAATATGCAGTGTAACACACTGGGTACAGTATTCAGTGTAACACAGGGTACAGTATTCAGTGTAACACTGGGTACAGTATTCAGTGTAACACTCTGGGTACAGTATTCAGTGTATTACTGAGTCCAGTATTCAGTCTAACACTGGGTACAGTATTCAGTGTAACACTGGATACATTATTCAGTGTAACACTCTGGGTACAGTATTCAGTGTAATACTGAGACCAGTATTCGGTGCAACACTCTGGGTACAGTATTCTGTGTAACACTGGGTACAGTATTCAGTGTAACAGTCGGGGAGCAGTATTAAGTGTAACACTGGGTACAGTATTCAGTGTAACATTGGGTACAGTATTCAGTGTAACACTCTAGTTACAGTATTCAGTGTAACACTGGGTACAGTATTCAGTGTAACACTCTGGGTACAGTATTCAGTGTAACACTCTGGGTACAGTATTCAGTGTAAAACACTGGGTACAGTATTCAGTGAAACACTGGGTGCAGTATTCAGTGTAACCCTCTGGGTACAGTATTCAGTGTAACACTGGGTCCAGTATTCAGTGTAACACTGGGTACAATATTCAGTGTAACACGGGGTACAGTATTCAGTGTAACACTGATTACAGTATTCAGTGTAATACTCTGGGTACAGTATTCAGTGTAATACTGAGTCCAGTATTCAGTGTAACACTGGGTACAGTATTCAGTGTAACACTGGGTACAATATTCAGTGTAACACTCTAGGTACAGTATTCAGTGTAACACTGGCTCCAGTATTCAGTGTAACACTGGGTCCAGTATTCAGTGTAACACGGGGTACAGTATTCAGTGTAACACACTGGGTACAGTATTCAGTGTAACACTGATTACAGTATTCAGTGTAACACTCTGGGTACAGTATTCAGTGTAACACTCTGGTTACAGTATTCAGTGTAACACTCTGGGTACAGTATTCAGTGTAACACTGGGTACAGTATTCAGTTTAACACGCTGGGTACAGTATTCAGTGTAACACTGGGTGCAGTATTCAGTGTAACATACTGCATAGAGTATTCAGTGTAACACTAGGTACAGTATTCAGTGTAACACTCTGGGTACAGTATTCAGTGTAACACATTGGGTACAGTATTCAGTGTAACACTCTGGGTACAGTATTCAGTGTAACACTCTGGGTACAGTATTCAGTGTAACACACTGGGTACAGTATTCAGTGAAACATTGGATACAGTATTCAGTGTAACACACTGGGTACAGTATTGAGTGTAACACTGAGTACAGTATTCAGTGTAACACTCTGGGTACAATATTCAGTGTAACACTGGGTACAGTATTCAGTGTAACACTCTGGGTACAGTATTCAGTGTAACACTGGGTACAGTATTCAGTGTAACACTCGGGGTACAATATTCAGTGTAACACTGGGTACAATATTCAGTGTAACACTCTGGGTACAATATTCAGTGTAACACTGGGTACAGTATTCAGTGTAACACTCGGGGTACAGTATTCAGTGTAACACTGGGTACAGTATTCAGTGTAACATTGGGTACAGTATTCAGTGTAACACTCTGGGTACAGTATTCAGTGTAACACTGGGTACAGTATTCAGTGTAACAATTGGGGTACAGTATTCAGTGTAACACTGGGAATAGTATTCAGTGTAACATTGGGTACAGAATTCAGTGTAACACTGGGTACAGTATTCAGTGTAACACTCTGGGTACAGTATTCAGTGTAACAATCTGGGTAAAGTATTTAGTGTAACACTGGGTCCACTATTCAGTGTAAAACTGGTACAGTATTCAGTGTAACACACTGGGTACAGTATTCAGTGTAACACTCTGGGTACAGTATTCAGTGTAACACTGCGTACAGTATTCAGTGCAACACTCTGGGTACAGTATTCAGTGTAACACTCTGGGTACAGTATTCAGTGTAACACTGGGTACAGTATTCAGTGTAACACTCTGGGTACAATTTTCAGTGTAACACTGCGTACAGTATTCAGTGCAACACTCTGGGTACAGTATTCAGTGTAACACTCAGGGTACAGTATTCAGTGTAACACTCTGTGTACAGTATTCAGTGTAACACTCCGGGTACAGTATTCAGTGTAGGACTCTGGGTACAGTATTCAATGTAACACTGGGTACATTATTCAGTGTAACACTCTGCGTACAGTATTCAGTGTAACACTGGGTCCAGTATTCAGTGTAACACTGGGTACAATATTCAGTGTAACACTCTGGGTACAGTATTCAGTGTAACACTGGGTACAGTATTCAGTGTAACACTCGTGGTGCAGTATTCAGTGTAACACACTGGGTACGGTATCCAGTGTAACACTGGGTACAGTATTCAGTGTAACACTCTGGGTATAGTATTCAGTGTAACGCTGGGTACAGTATTCAGCGTAACACTCTGGGTAGAGTATTCAGTGTAACACTGGGCACAGTATTCAATGTTACAATCTGGGTACAGTATTCAGTGTAACACACTGGGTACAGTATTCAGTGTAACACTGGTACAGTATTCAGTGTAACACTGGGTACAATATGCAGTGTAACACACTGGGTACAGTATTCAGTGTAACACTGGGTACAGTATTCAGTGTAACACTCTGGGTACAGTATTCAGTGTAACACTGGGTCCAATATTCAGTGTAACACTGGGTACAGTATTCAGTGTAACACACAGGGTACAGTATTCAGTGTAACACTGGGTACAGTATTCAGTGTAACACTGGGTACAGTATTCAGTTTAACACGCTGGGTACAGTATTCAGTGTAACACTGGGTGCAGTATTCAGTGTAACACACTGCATAGAGTATTCAGTGTAACACTCTGGGTACAGTATTCAGTGTAACACTCTGGGTACAGTATTCAGTGTAACACACTGGGTACAGTATTCAGTGTAACATTGGATACAGTATTCAGTGTAACACACTGGGTACAGTATTGAGTGTAACACTGAGTACAGTATTCAGTGTAACACTCTGGGTACAATATTCAGTGTAACACTGGGTACAGTATTCAGTGTAACACTCTGCGTACAGTATTCAGTGTAACACTGGGTACAGTATTCAGTGTAACACTCGGGGTACAGTATTCAGTGTAACACTGGTACAGTATTCAGTGTAACACTGGGTACAATATGCAGTGTAACACACTGGGTACAGTATTCAGTGTAACACTGGGTACAGTATTCAGTGTAACAATCTGGGTAAACTATTCAGTGTATTACTGAGTCCAGTATTCAGTGTAACACTGGGTACAGTATTCAGTGTAACACTGGATACATTATTCAGTGTAACACTCTAGTTACAGTATTCAGTGTAACACTGGGTACAGTATTCAGTGTAACACTCTGGGTACAGTATTCAGTGTAACACTGGGTACAGTATTCAGTGTAACACTCTGGGTACAGTATTCTGTGTAACACTGGGTACAGTATTCAGTGTAACACTCGGGGTGCAGTATTCAGTGTAACACTGGGTACAGTATTCAGTGTAACATTGGGTACAGTATTCAGTGTAACACTCTAGTTACAGTATTCAGTGTAACACTGGGTACAGTATTCAGTGTAACACTCTGGGTACAGTATTCAGTGTAAAACACTGGGTACAGTATTCAATGTAACACTGGGTGCAGTATTCAGTGTAACCCTCTGGGTACAGTATTCAGTGTGACACTCTGGGTACAGTATTCAGTGTAATACTCTGGGTACAGTATTCAGTGTAATACTGGGTACAGTATTCAGTGTAACACACTGGGTGCAGTATTCAGTGTAACACTGGGTACAGTATTCAGTGCAACACTGGGTACAGTATTCAGTGTCACACTGGGTACAGTATTCAGTGTAACACTCTGGGTACAGTATTCAGTGTTACACTCTGGGTACAGTAGTCAGTGTAACACACTGGGTACGGTATCCAGTGTAACACTGGGTACAGTATTCAGTGTAACACTCCTGGTATAGTATTCAGTGTAACGCTGGGTACAGTATTCAGCGTAACACTCTGGGTACAGTATTCAGTGTAACACTGGGCACAGTATTCAATGTCACACTCTGGGTACAGTATTCAGTGTAACACACTGGATACAGTATTCAGTGTAACACTGGTACAGTATTCAGTGTAACATTGGGTACAATATGCAGTGTAACACACTGGGTACAGTATTCAGTGTAACACTGGGTACAGTATTCAGTGTAACACTCTGGGTACAGTATTCAGTGTAACACTGGGTCCAATATTCAGTGTAACACTGGGTACAGTATTCAGTGTAACACACAGGGTACAGTATTCAGTGTAACACTGGGTACAGTTTTCAGTGTAACACTCTGGGTACAGTATTCAGTATATTACTGAGTCCAGTATTCAGTGTAACACTGGGTACAGTATTCAGTGTAACACTGGATACATTATTCAGTGTAACACTCTGGGTACAGTATTCAGTGTAACACTGGGTACAGTATTCAGTGTAACACTGCGTACAGTATTCAGTGTAACACTCTGGGTACAGTATTCAGTGTAACACTGCGTACATTATTCAGTGTAACACTCTGGGTACAGTATTCAGTGTAACACTGGGTACAGTATTCAGTGTAACACTCTGGGTACAGTATTCAGTGTAACACTGGGTACAGTATTCAGTGTAACACTCTGGGTACAGTATTCAGTGTAACACTGGGTACAGTATTCAGTGTAACACTCTGGGTACAGTATTCAGTGTAACACTGGGTACAGTATTCAGTGTAACATTGGGTACAGTATTCAGTGTGACACTCTGGCTACAGTATTCAGTGTAATACTCTGGGTACAGTATTCAGTGTAACACCGGGTACAATATTCAGTGTAACACTCGGTACAGTATTCAGTGTAACACTCTGGGTACAGTATTCAGTGTAATACTGGGTACAGTATTCAGTGTAACACACTGGGTACAGTATTCAGTGTAACATTGGGTACAGTATTCAGTGTGACACTCTGGGTACAGTATTCAGTGTAATACTCTGGGTACAGTATTCAGTGTAACGCTGGGTACAGTATTCAGCGTAACACTTTGGGTACAGTATTCAGTGTAACACTGGGCACAGTATTCAATGTTACAATCTGTGTACAGTATTCAGTGTAACACACTGGGTACAGTATTCAGTGTAACACTGGTACAGTATGCAGTGTAACACTGGGTACAATATGCAGTGTAACACACTGGGTACAGTATTCAGTGTAACACTCTGGGTACAGTATTCAGTGTAACACTGGGTCCAATATTCAGTGTAACACTGGGTACAGTATTCAGTGTAACACACAGGGTACAGTATTCAGTGTAACACTGGGTACAGTATTCAGTGTAACACTCTGGGTACAGTATTCAGTGTATTACTGAGTCCAGTATTCAGTGTACCACTGGGTACAGTATTCAGTGTAACACTGGATACATTATGCAGTGTAACACTCTGGGTACAGTATTCAGTGTAACACTGGGACCAGTATTCAGTGTAACACTCTGGGTACAGTATTCTGTGTAACACTGGGTACAGTATTCAGTGTAACACTCGGGGTGCAGTATTCAGTGTAACACTGGGTACAGTATTCAGTTTAACACTGGGTCCAGTATTCAGTGTAACACTGGGTACAATATTCAGTGTAACACTCGTGGTGCAGTATTCAGTGTAACACACTGGGTACGGTTTCCAGTGTAACACTGGGTACAGTATTCAGTGTAACACTCTGGGTATAGTATTCAGTGTAACGCTGGGTACAGTATTCAGCGTAACACTCTGGGTACAGTATTCAGTGTAACACTGGGCACAGTATTCAATGTTACAATCTGGGTACAGTATTCAGTGTAACACACTGGGTACAGTATTCAGTGTAACACTGGTACAGTATTCAGTGTAACACTGGGTACAATATGCAGTGTAACACACTGGGTACAGTATTCAGTGTAACACAGGGTACAGTATTCAGTGTAACACTGGGTACAGTATTCAGTGTAACACTCTGGGTACAGTATTCAGTGTATTACTGAGTCCAGTATTCAGTCTAACACTGGGTACAGTATTCAGTGTAACACTGGATACATTATTCAGTGTAACACTCTGGGTACAGTATTCAGTGTAATACTGAGACCAGTATTCGGTGCAACACTCTGGGTACAGTATTCTGTGTAACACTGGGTACAGTATTCAGTGTAACAGTCGGGGAGCAGTATTAAGTGTAACACTGGGTACAGTATTCAGTGTAACATTGGGTACAGTATTCAGTGTAACACTCTAGTTACAGTATTCAGTGTAACACTGGGTACAGTATTCAGTGTAACACTCTGGGTACAGTATTCAGTGTAACACTCTGGGTACAGTATTCAGTGTAAAACACTGGGTACAGTATTCAGTGAAACACTGGGTGCAGTATTCAGTGTAACCCTCTGGGTACAGTATTCAGTGTAACACTGGGTCCAGTATTCAGTGTAACACTGGGTACAATATTCAGTGTAACACGGGGTACAGTATTCAGTGTAACACTGATTACAGTATTCAGTGTAATACTCTGGGTACAGTATTCAGTGTAATACTGAGTCCAGTATTCAGTGTAACACTGGGTACAGTATTCAGTGTAACACTGGGTACAATATTCAGTGTAACACTCTAGGTACAGTATTCAGTGTAACACTGGCTCCAGTATTCAGTGTAACACTGGGTCCAGTATTCAGTGTAACACGGGGTACAGTATTCAGTGTAACACACTGGGTACAGTATTCAGTGTAACACTGATTACAGTATTCAGTGTAACACTCTGGGTACAGTATTCAGTGTAACACTCTGGTTACAGTATTCAGTGTAACACTCTGGGTACAGTATTCAGTGTAACACTGGGTACAGTATTCAGTTTAACACGCTGGGTACAGTATTCAGTGTAACACTGGGTGCAGTATTCAGTGTAACATACTGCATAGAGTATTCAGTGTAACACTAGGTACAGTATTCAGTGTAACACTCTGGGTACAGTATTCAGTGTAACACATTGGGTACAGTATTCAGTGTAACACTCTGGGTACAGTATTCAGTGTAACACTCTGGGTACAGTATTCAGTGTAACACACTGGGTACAGTATTCAGTGAAACATTGGATACAGTATTCAGTGTAACACACTGGGTACAGTATTGAGTGTAACACTGAGTACAGTATTCAGTGTAACACTCTGGGTACAATATTCAGTGTAACACTGGGTACAGTATTCAGTGTAACACTCTGGGTACAGTATTCAGTGTAACACTGGGTACAGTATTCAGTGTAACACTCGGGGTACAATATTCAGTGTAACACTGGGTACAATATTCAGTGTAACACTCTGGGTACAATATTCAGTGTAACACTGGGTACAGTATTCAGTGTAACACTCGGGGTACAGTATTCAGTGTAACACTGGGTACAGTATTCAGTGTAACATTGGGTACAGTATTCAGTGTAACACTCTGGGTACAGTATTCAGTGTAACACTGGGTACAGTATTCAGTGTAACAATTGGGGTACAGTATTCAGTGTAACACTGGGAATAGTATTCAGTGTAACATTGGGTACAGAATTCAGTGTAACACTGGGTACAGTATTCAGTGTAACACTCTGGGTACAGTATTCAGTGTAACAATCTGGGTAAAGTATTTAGTGTAACACTGGGTCCACTATTCAGTGTAAAACTGGTACAGTATTCAGTGTAACACACTGGGTACAGTATTCAGTGTAACACTCTGGGTACAGTATTCAGTGTAACACTGCGTACAGTATTCAGTGCAACACTCTGGGTACAGTATTCAGTGTAACACTCTGGGTACAGTATTCAGTGTAACACTGGGTACAGTATTCAGTGTAACACTCTGGGTACAATTTTCAGTGTAACACTGCGTACAGTATTCAGTGCAACACTCTGGGTACAGTATTCAGTGTAACACTCAGGGTACAGTATTCAGTGTAACACTCTGTGTACAGTATTCAGTGTAACACTCCGGGTACAGTATTCAGTGTAGGACTCTGGGTACAGTATTCAATGTAACACTGGGTACATTATTCAGTGTAACACTCTGCGTACAGTATTCAGTGTAACACTGGGTCCAGTATTCAGTGTAACACTGGGTACAATATTCAGTGTAACACTCTGGGTACAGTATTCAGTGTAACACTGGGTACAGTATTCAGTGTAACACTCGTGGTGCAGTATTCAGTGTAACACACTGGGTACGGTATCCAGTGTAACACTCTGGGTACAGTATTCAGTGTAATACTCTGGGTACAGTATTCAGTGTAATACTGGGTACAGTATTCAGTGTAACACACTGGGTGCAGTATTCAGTGTAACACTGGGTACAGTATTCAGTGCAACACTGGGTACAGTATTCAGTGTCACACTGGGTACAGTATTCAGTGTAACACTCTGGGTACAGTATTCAGTGTTACACTCTGGGTACAGTAGTCAGTGTAACACACTGGGTACGGTATCCAGTGTAACACTGGGTACAGTATTCAGTGTAACACTCCTGGTATAGTATTCAGTGTAACGCTGGGTACAGTATTCAGCGTAACACTGGGTACAGTATTCAGTGTAACACTGGGCACAGTATTCAATGTCACACTCTGGGTACAGTATTCAGTGTAACACACTGGATACAGTATTCAGTGTAACACTGGTACAGTATTCAGTGTAACATTGGGTACAATATGCAGTGTAACACACTGGGTACAGTATTCAGTGTAACACTGGGTACAGTATTCAGTGTAACACTCTGGGTACAGTATTCAGTGTAACACTGGGTCCAATATTCAGTGTAACACTGGGTACAGTATTCAGTGTAACACACAGGGTACAGTATTCAGTGTAACACTGGGTACAGTTTTCAGTGTAACACTCTGGGTACAGTATTCAGTATATTACTGAGTCCAGTATTCAGTGTAACACTGGGTACAGTATTCAGTGTAACACTGGATACATTATTCAGTGTAACACTCTGGGTACAGTATTCAGTGTAACACTGGGTACAGTATTCAGTGTAACACTGCGTACAATATTCAGTGTAACACTCTGGGTACAGTATTCAGTGTAACACTGCGTACATTATTCAGTGTAACACTCTGGGTACAGTATTCAGTGTAACACTGGGTACAGTATTCAGTGTAACACTCTGGGTACAGTATTCAGTGTAACACTGGGTACAGTATTCAGTGTAACACTCTGGGTACAGTATTCAGTGTAACACTGGGTACAGTATTCAGTGTAACACTCTGGGTACAGTATTCAGTGTAACACTGGGTACAGTATTCAGTGTAACATTGGGTACAGTATTCAGTGTGACACTCTGGCTACAGTATTCAGTGTAATACTCTGGGTACAGTATTCAGTGTAACACCGGGTACAATATTCAGTGTAACACTCGGTACAGTATTCAGTGTAACACTCTGGGTACAGTATTCAGTGTAATACTGGGTACAGTATTCAGTGTAACACACTGGGTACAGTATTCAGTGTAACATTGGGTACAGTATTCAGTGTGACACTCTGGGTACAGTATTCAGTGTAATACTCTGGGTACAGTATTCAGTGTAACGCTGGGTACAGTATTCAGCGTAACACTTTGGGTACAGTATTCAGTGTAACACTGGGCACAGTATTCAATGTTACAATCTGGGTACAGTATTCAGTGTAACACACTGGGTACAGTATTCAGTGTAACACTGGTACAGTATGCAGTGTAACACTGGGTACAATATGCAGTGTAACACACTGGGTACAGTATTCAGTGTAACACTCTGGGTACAGTATTCAGTGTAACACTGGGTCCAATATTCAGTGTAACACTGGGTACAGTATTCAGTGTAACACACAGGGTACAGTATTCAGTGTAACACTGGGTACAGTATTCAGTGTAACACTCTGGGTACAGTATTCAGTGTATTACTGAGTCCAGTATTCAGTGTAACACTGGGTACAGTATTCAGTGTAACACTGGATACATTATGCAGTGTAACACTCTGGGTACAGTATTCAGTGTAACACTGGGACCAGTATTCAGTGTAACACTCTGGGTACAGTATTCTGTGTAACACTGGGTACAGTATTCAGTGTAACACTCGGGGTGCAGTATTCAGTGTAACACTGGGTACAGTATTCAGTTTAACACTGGGTCCAGTATTCAGTGTAACACTGGGTACAATATTCAGTGTAACACTCGTGGTGCAGTATTCAGTGTAACACACTGGGTACGGTTTCCAGTGTAACACTGGGTACAGTATTCAGTGTAACACTCTGGGTATAGTATTCAGTGTAACGCTGGGTACAGTATTCAGCGTAACACTCTGGGTACAGTATTCAGTGTAACACTGGGCACAGTATTCAATGTTACAATCTGGGTACAGTATTCAGTGTAACACACTGGGTACAGTATTCAGTGTAACACTGGTACAGTATTCAGTGTAACACTGGGTACAATATGCAGTGTAACACACTGGGTACAGTATTCAGTGTAACACAGGGTACAGTATTCAGTGTAACACTGGGTACAGTATTCAGTGTAACACTCTGGGTACAGTATTCAGTGTATTACTGAGTCCAGTATTCAGTCTAACACTGGGTACAGTATTCAGTGTAACACTGGATACATTATTCAGTGTAACACTCTGGGTACAGTATTCAGTGTAATACTGAGACCAGTATTCGGTGCAACACTCTGGGTACAGTATTCTGTGTAACACTGGGTACAGTATTCAGTGTAACAGTCGGGGAGCAGTATTAAGTGTAACACTGGGTACAGTATTCAGTGTAACATTGGGTACAGTATTCAGTGTAACACTCTAGTTACAGTATTCAGTGTAACACTGGGTACAGTATTCAGTGTAACACTCTGGGTACAGTATTCAGTGTAACACTCTGGGTACAGTATTCAGTGTAAAACACTGGGTACAGTATTCAGTGAAACACTGGGTGCAGTATTCAGTGTAACCCTCTGGGTACAGTATTCAGTGTAACACTGGGTCCAGTATTCAGTGTAACACTGGGTACAATATTCAGTGTAACACGGGGTACAGTATTCAGTGTAACACTGATTACAGTATTCAGTGTAATACTCTGGGTACAGTATTCAGTGTAATACTGAGTCCAGTATTCAGTGTAACACTGGGTACAGTATTCAGTGTAACACTGGGTACAATATTCAGTGTAACACTCTAGGTACAGTATTCAGTGTAACACTGGCTCCAGTATTCAGTGTAACACTGGGTCCAGTATTCAGTGTAACACGGGGTACAGTATTCAGTGTAACACACTGGGTACAGTATTCAGTGTAACACTGATTACAGTATTCAGTGTAACACTCTGGGTACAGTATTCAGTGTAACACTCTGGTTACAGTATTCAGTGTAACACTCTGGGTACAGTATTCAGTGTAACACTGGGTACAGTATTCAGTTTAACACGCTGGGTACAGTATTCAGTGTAACACTGGGTGCAGTATTCAGTGTAACATACTGCATAGAGTATTCAGTGTAACACTAGGTACAGTATTCAGTGTAACACTCTGGGTACAGTATTCAGTGTAACACATTGGGTACAGTATTCAGTGTAACACTCTGGGTACAGTATTCAGTGTAACACTCTGGGTACAGTATTCAGTGTAACACACTGGGTACAGTATTCAGTGAAACATTGGATACAGTATTCAGTGTAACACACTGGGTACAGTATTGAGTGTAACACTGAGTACAGTATTCAGTGTAACACTCTGGGTACAATATTCAGTGTAACACTGGGTACAGTATTCAGTGTAACACTCTGGGTACAGTATTCAGTGTAACACTGGGTACAGTATTCAGTGTAACACTCGGGGTACAATATTCAGTGTAACACTGGGTACAATATTCAGTGTAACACTCTGGGTACAATATTCAGTGTAACACTGGGTACAGTATTCAGTGTAACACTCGGGGTACAGTATTCAGTGTAACACTGGGTACAGTATTCAGTGTAACATTGGGTACAGTATTCAGTGTAACACTCTGGGTACAGTATTCAGTGTAACACTGGGTACAGTATTCAGTGTAACAATTGGGGTACAGTATTCAGTGTAACACTGGGAATAGTATTCAGTGTAACATTGGGTACAGAATTCAGTGTAACACTGGGTACAGTATTCAGTGTAACACTCTGGGTACAGTATTCAGTGTAACAATCTGGGTAAAGTATTTAGTGTAACACTGGGTCCACTATTCAGTGTAAAACTGGTACAGTATTCAGTGTAACACACTGGGTACAGTATTCAGTGTAACACTCTGGGTACAGTATTCAGTGTAACACTGCGTACAGTATTCAGTGCAACACTCTGGGTACAGTATTCAGTGTAACACTCTGGGTACAGTATTCAGTGTAACACTGGGTACAGTATTCAGTGTAACACTCTGGGTACAATTTTCAGTGTAACACTGCGTACAGTATTCAGTGCAACACTCTGGGTACAGTATTCAGTGTAACACTCAGGGTACAGTATTCAGTGTAACACTCTGTGTACAGTATTCAGTGTAACACTCCGGGTACAGTATTCAGTGTAGGACTCTGGGTACAGTATTCAATGTAACACTGGGTACATTATTCAGTGTAACACTCTGCGTACAGTATTCAGTGTAACACTGGGTCCAGTATTCAGTGTAACACTGGGTACAATATTCAGTGTAACACTCTGGGTACAGTATTCAGTGTAACACTGGGTACAGTATTCAGTGTAACACTCGTGGTGCAGTATTCAGTGTAACACACTGGGTACGGTATCCAGTGTAACACTGGGTACAGTATTCAGTGTAACACTCTGGGTATAGTATTCAGTGTAACGCTGGGTACAGTATTCAGCGTAACACTCTGGGTAGAGTATTCAGTGTAACACTGGGCACAGTATTCAATGTTACAATCTGGGTACAGTATTCAGTGTAACACACTGGGTACAGTATTCAGTGTAACACTGGTACAGTATTCAGTGTAACACTGGGTACAATATGCAGTGTAACACACTGGGTACAGTATTCAGTGTAACACTGGGTACAGTATTCAGTGTAACACTCTGGGTACAGTATTCAGTGTAACACTGGGTCCAATATTCAGTGTAACACTGGGTACAGTATTCAGTGTAACACACAGGGTACAGTATTCAGTGTAACACTGGGTACAGTATTCAGTGTAACACTGGGTACAGTATTCAGTTTAACACGCTGGGTACAGTATTCAGTGTAACACTGGGTGCAGTATTCAGTGTAACACACTGCATAGAGTATTCAGTGTAACACTCTGGGTACAGTATTCAGTGTAACACTCTGGGTACAGTATTCAGTGTAACACACTGGGTACAGTATTCAGTGTAACATTGGATACAGTATTCAGTGTAACACACTGGGTACAGTATTGAGTGTAACACTGAGTACAGTATTCAGTGTAACACTCTGGGTACAATATTCAGTGTAACACTGGGTACAGTATTCAGTGTAACACTCTGCGTACAGTATTCAGTGTAACACTGGGTACAGTATTCAGTGTAACACTCGGGGTACAGTATTCAGTGTAACACTCTGGGTACAGTATTCAGTGTAACACTGGGTACAGTATTCAGTGTAACAATTGGGGTACAGTATTCAGTGTAACACTGGGAATAGTATTCAGTGTAACATTGGGTACAGAATTCAGTGTAACACTGGGTACAGTATTCAGTGTAACACTCTGGGTACAGTATTCAGTGTAACAATCTGGGTACAGTATTTAGTGCAACACTGGGTCCAGTATTCAGTGTAAAACTGGTACAGTATTCAGTGTAACACACTGGGTACAGTATTCAGTGTAACACTCTGGGTACAGTATTCAGTGTAACACTGCATACAGTATTCAGTGTAACACTCAGGGTACAGTATTCAGTGTAACACTCTGTGTACAGTATTCAGTGTAACACTCCGGGTACAGTATTCAGTGTAGGACTCTGGGTACAGTATTCAATGTAACACTGGGTACATTATTCAGTGTAACACTCTGCGTACAGTATTCAGTGTAACACTGGGTCCAGTATTCAGTGTAACACTGGGTACAATATTCAGTGTAACACTCTGGGTACAGTATTCAGTGTAACACTGGGTACAGTATTCAGTGTAACACTCGTGGTGCAGTATTCAGTGTAACACACTGGGTATGGTATCCAGTGTAACACTGGGTACAGTATTCAGTGTAACACTCTGGGTATAGTATTCAGTGTAACGCTGGGTACAGTATTCAGCGTAACACTCTGGGTACAGTATTCAGTGTAACACTGGGACCAGTATTCAGTGTAACACTCTGGGTACAGTATTCTGTGTAACACTGGGTACAGTATTCAGTGTAACACTCTGGGTACATTATTCTGTGTAACACTGGGTACAGTATTCAGTGTAACACTCGGGGTGCAGTATTCAGTGTAACACTGGGTACAGTATTCAGTGTAACATTGGGTACAGTATTCAGTGTAACACTCTAGTTACAGTATTCAGTGTAACACTGGGTACAGTATTCAGTGTAACACTCTGGGTACAGTATTCAGTGTAAAACACTGGGTACAGTATTCAGTGTAACACTGGGTGCAGTATTCAGTGTAACCCTCTGGGTACAGTATTCAGTGTGACACTCTGGGTACAGTATTCAGTGTAATACTCTGGGTACAGTATTCAGTGTAATGCTGGGTACAGTATTCAGTGTAACACACTGGGTGCAGTATTCAGTGTAACACTGGGTACAGTATTCAGTGCAACACTGGGTACAGTATTCAGTGTCACACTGGGTACAGTATTCAGTGTAACACTGGATACATTATTCAGTGTAACACTCTGGGTACAGTATTCAGTGTAACACTGGGACCAGTATTCAGTGTAACACTCTGGGTACAGTATTCTGTGTAACACTGGGTACAGTATTCAGTGTAACACTCTGGGTACAGTATTCTGTGTAACACTGGGTACAGTATTCAGTGTAACACTCGGGGTGCAGTATTCAGTGTAACACTGGGTACAGTATTCAGTGTAACATTGGGTACAGTATTCAGTGTAACACTCTGTGTACAGTATTCAGTGTTACACTCTGGGTACAGTAGTCAGTGTAGCACACTGGGTACGGTATCCAGTGTAACACTGGGTACAGTATTCAGTGTAACACTCTGGGTATAGTATTCAGTGTAACGCTGGGTACAGTATTCAGCGTAACACTCTGGGTACAGTATTCAGTGTAACACTGGGCACAGTATTCAATTTTACACTCTGGGTACAGTATTCAGTGTAACACACTGGATACAGTATTCAGTGTAACACTGGTACAGTATTCAGTGTAACACTGGGTACAATATGCAGTGTAACACACTGGGTACAGTATTCAGTGTAACACTGGGTACAGTATTCAGTGTAACACTCTGGGTACAGTATTCAGTGTAACACTGGGTCCAATATTCAGTGTAACACTGGGTACAGTATTCAGTGTAACACACAGGGTACAGTATTCAGTGTAACACTGGGTACAGTTTTCAGTGTAACACTCTAGTTACAGTATTCAGTGTAACACTCTGGGTACAGTATTCAATGTAACAACGGGTACAGTATTCAGTGTAACACTGGATACATTATTCAGTGTAACACTCTGGGTACAGTATTCAGTGTAACACTGGGTCCAGTATTCAGTGTAACACTCTGGGTACAGTATTCTGTTTAACACTGGGTACAGTATTCAGTGTAACACTCGGGGTGCAGTATTCAGTGTAACACTGGGTACAGTATTCAGTGTAACATTGGGTACAGTATTCAGTGTAACACTCTGAGTACAGTATTCAGTGTAACACACTGGGTACAGTATTCAGTGTAACACTGGGTACAGTATTCAGTGTAACATTGGGTACAGTATTCAGTGTGACACTCTGGTTACAGTATTCAGTGTAATACTCTGGGTACAGTATTCAGTGTAACACCGGGTACAATATTCAGTGTAACACTCGGTACAGTATTCAGTGTAACACTCTGGGTACAGTTTTCAGTGTAATACTGGGTACAGTATTCAGTGTAACACACTGGGTGCAGTATTCAGTGTAACACTGGGTCCAATATTCAGTGTAACACTGGGTACAGTATTCAGTGTAACACACAGGGTACAGTATTCAGTGTAACACTGGGTACAGTATTCAGTGTAACACTCTGGGTACAGTATTCAGTGCATTACTGAGTCCAGTATTCAGTGTAACACTGGGTACAGTATTCAGTGTAACACTGGATACATTATTCAGTGTAACACTCTGGGTACAGTATTCAGTGTAACACTGGGACCAGTATTCAGTGTAACACTCTGGGTACAGTATTGTGTGTAACACTGGGTACAGTATTCAGTGTAACACTCTGGGTACAGTATTCTGTGTAACACTGGGTACAGTATTCAGTGTAACACTCGGGGTGCAGTATTCAGTGTAACACTGGGTACAGTATTCAGTGTAACATTGGGTACAGTATTCAGTGTAACACTCTAGTTACAGTATTCAGTGTAACACTGGGTACAGTATTCAGTGTAACACTCTGGGTACAGTATTCAGTGTAAAACACTGGGTACAGTATTCAGTGTAACACTGGGTGCAGTATTCAGTGTAACCCTCTGGGTACAGTATTCAGTGTGACACTCTGGGTACAGTATTCAGTGTAATACTCTGGGTACAGTATTCAGTGTAATACTGGGTACAGTATTCAGTGTAACACACTGGGTGCAGTATTCAGTGTAACACTGGGTACAGTATTCAGTGTAACATTGGGTACAGTATTCAGTGTAACACTCTGGGTACAGTATTCAGTGTTACACTCTGGGTACAGTAGTCAGTGTAGCACACTGGGTACGGTATCCAGTGTAACACTGGGTACAGTATTCAGTGTAACACTCTGGGTATAGTATTCAGTGTAACGCTGGGTACAGTATTCAGCGTAACACTCTGGGTACAGTATTCAGTGTAACACACTGGATACAGTATTCAGTGTAACACTGGTACAGTATTCAGTGTAACACTGGGTACAATATGCAGTGTAACACACTGGGTACAGTATTCAGTGTAACACTGGGTACAGTATTCAGTGTAACACTCTGGGTACAGTATTCAGTGTAACACTGGGTCCAATATTCAGTGTAACACTGGGTACAGTATTCAGTGTAATACACAGGGTACAGTATTCAGTGTAACACTGGGTACAGTTTTCAGTGTAACACTCTAGTTACAGTATTCAGTGTAACACTCTGGGTACAGTATTCAGTGTAACAACGGGTACAGTATTCAGTGTAACACTGGATACATTATTCAGTGTAACACTCTGGGTACAGTATTCAGTGTAACACTGGGTCCAGTATTCAGTGTAACACTCTGGGTACAGTATTCTGTTTAACACTGGGTACAGTATTCAGTGTAACACTCGGGGTGCAGTATTCAGTGTAACACTGGGTACAGTATTCAGTGTAACATTGGGTACAGTATTCAGTGTAACACTCTGAGTACAGTATTCAGTGTAACACACTGGGTACAGTATTCAGTGTAACACTGGGTACAGTATTCAGTGTAACATTGGGTACAGTATTCAGTGTGACACTCTGGGTACAGTATTCAGTGTAATACTCTGGGAACAGTATTCAGTGTAACACCGGGTACAATATTCAGTGTAACACTCGGTACAGTATTCAGTGTAACACTCTGGGTACAGTATTCAGTGTAATACTGGGTACAGTATTCAGTGTAACACACTGGGTGCAGTATTCAGTGTAACACTGGGTCCAATATTCAGTGTAACACTGGGTACAGTATTCAGTGCAACACACAGGGTACAGTATTCAGTGTAACACTGGGTACAGTATTCAGTGTAACACTCTGGGTACAGTATTCAGTGCATTACTGAGTCCAGTATTCAGTGTAACACTGGGTACAGTATTCAGTGTAACACTGGATACATTATTCAGTGTAACACTCTGGGTACAGTATTCAGTGTAACACTGGGACCAGTATTCAGTGTAACACTCTGGGTACAGTATTCTGTGTAACACTGGGTACAGTATTCAGTGTAACACTCTGGGTACAGTATTCTGTGTAACACTGGGTACAGTATTCAGTGTAACACTCGGGGTGCAGTATTCAGTGTAACACTGGGTACAGTATTCAGTGTAACATTGGGTACAGTATTCAGTGTAACACTCTAGTTACAGTATTCAGTGTAACACTGGGTACAGTATTCAGTGTAACACTCTGGGTACAGTATTCAGTGTAAAACACTGGGTACAGTATTCAGTGTAACACTGGGTGCAGTATTCAGTGTAACCCTCTGGGTACAGTATTCAGTGTGACACTCTGGGTACAGTATTCAGTGTAATACTCTGGGTACAGTATTCAGTGTAATACTGGGTACAGTATTCAGTGTAACACACTGGGTGCAGTATTCAGTGTAACACTGGGTACAGTATTCAGTGCAACACTGGGTACAGTATTCAGTGTCACACTGGGTAGAGTATTCAGTGTTACACTCTGGGTACAGTAGTCAGTGTAGCACACTGGGTACGGTATACAGTGTAACACTGGGTACAGTATTCAGTGTAACACTCTGGGTATAGTATTCAGTGTAACGCTGGGTACAGTATTCAGCGTAACACTCTGGGTACAGTATTCAGTGTAACACTGGGCACAGTATTCAATGTTACACTCTGGGTACAGTATTCAGTGTAACACACTGGATACAGTATTCAGTGTAACACTGGTACAGTATTCAGTGTAACACTGGGTACAATATGCAGTGTAACACACTGGGTACAGCATTCAGTGTAACACTCTGGGTACAGTATTCAGTGTAACACATTGGGTACAGTATTCAGTGTAACACTCTGGGTACAGTATTCAGTGTAACACTCTGGGTACAGTATTCAGTGTAACACACTGGGTACAGTATTCAGTGTAACATTGGATACAGTATTCAGTGTAACACACTGGGTTATGTATTGAGTGTAACACTGAGTACAGTATTCAGTGTAACACTCTGGGTACAATATTCAGTGTAACACTGGGTACAGTATTCAGTGTAACACTCTGCGTACAGTATTCAGTGTAACACTGGGTACAGTATTCAGTGTAACACTCGGGGTACAGTATTCAGTGTAACACTGGGTACAGTATTCAGTGTAACATTGGGTACAGTATTCAGTGTAACACTCTGGGTACAGTATTCAGTGTAACACTGGGTACAGTATTCAGTGTAACAATTGGGGTACAGTATTCAGTGTAACACTGGGAATAGTATTCAGTGTAACATTGGGTACAGAATTCAGTGTAACACTGGGTACAGTATTCAGTGTAACACTCTGGGTACAGTATTCAGTGTAACAATCTGGGTACAGTATTTAGTGTAACACTGGGTCCAGTATTCAGTGTAAAACTGGTACAGTATTCAGTGTAACACACTGGGTACAGTATTCAGTGTAACACTCTGGGTACAGTATTCAGTGTAACACTGCGTACAGTATTCAGTGCAACACTCTGGGTACAGTATTCAGTGTAACACTCAGGGTACAGTATTCAGTGTAACACTCTGTGTACAGTATTCAGTGTAACACTCCGGGTACAGTATTCAGTGTAGGACTCTGGGTACAGTATTCAATGTAACACTGGGTACATTATTCAGTGTAACACTCTGCATACAGTATTCAGTGTAACACTGGGTCCAGTATTCAGTGTAACACTGGGTACAATATTCAGTGTAACACTCTGGGTACAGTATTCAGTGTAACACTGGGTACAGTATTCAGTGTAACACTCGTGGTGCAGTATTCAGTGTAACACACTGGGTACGGTATCCAGTGTAACACTGGGTACAGTATTCAGTGTAACACTCTGGGTATAGTATTCAGTGTAACGCTGGGTACAGTATTCAGCGTAACACTTTGGGTAGAGTATTCAGTGTAACACTGGGCACAGTATTCAATGTTACAATCTGGGTACAGTATTCAGTGTAACACACTGGGTACAGTATTCAGTGTAACACTGGTACAGTATTCAGTGTAACACTGGGTACAATATGCAGTGTAACACACTGGGTACAGTATTCAGTGTAACACTGGGTACAGTATTCAGTGCAACACTGGGTCCAATATTCAGTGTAACACTGGGTACAGTATTCAGTGTAACACACAGGGTACAGTATTCAGTGTAACACTGGGTACAGTATTCAGTGTAACACTCTGGGTACAGTATTCAGTGCATTACTGAGTCCAGTATTCAGTGTAACACTGGGTACAGTATTCAGTGTAACACTGGATACATTATTCAGTGTAACACTCTGGGTACAGTATTCAGTGTAACACTGGGACCAGTATTCAGTGTAACACTCTGGGTACAGTATTCTGTGTAACACTGGGTACAGTATTCAGTGTAACACTCTGGGTACATTATTCTGTGTAACACTGGGTACAGTATTCAGTGTAACACTCGGGGTGCAGTATTCAGTGTAACACTGGGTACAGTATTCAGTGTAACATTGGGTACAGTATTCAGTGTAACACTCTAGTTACAGTATTCAGTGTAACACTGGGTACAGTATTCAGTGTAACACTCTGGGTACAGTATTCAGTGTAAAACACTGGGTACAGTATTCAGTGTAACACTGGGTGCAGTATTCAGTGTAACCCTCTGGGTACAGTATTCAGTGTGACACTCTGGGTACAGTATTCAGTGTAATACTCTGGGTACAGTATTCAGTGTAATGCTGGGTACAGTATTCAGTGTAACACACTGGGTGCAGTATTCAGTGTAACACTGGGTACAGTATTCAGTGCAACACTGGGTACAGTATTCAGTGTCACACTGGGTACAGTATTCAGTGTAACACTGGATACATTATTCAGTGTAACACTCTGGGTACAGTATTCAGTGTAACACTGGGACCAGTATTCAGTGTAACACTCTGGGTACAGTATTCTGTGTAACACTGGGTACAGTATTCAGTGTAACACTCTGGGTACAGTATTCTGTGTAACACTGGGTACAGTATTCAGTGTAACACTCGGGGTGCAGTATTCAGTGTAACACTGGGTACAGTATTCAGTGTAACATTGGGTACAGTATTCAGTGTAACACTCTGGGTACAGTATTCAGTGTTACACTCTGGGTACAGTAGTCAGTGTAGCACACTGGGTACGGTATCCAGTGTAACACTGGGTACAGTATTCAGTGTAACACTCTGGGTATAGTATTCAGTGTAACGCTGGGTACAGTATTCAGCGTAACACTCTGGGTACAGTATTCAGTGTAACACTGGGCACAGTATTCAATTTTACACTCTGGGTACAGTATTCAGTGTAACACACTGGATACAGTATTCAGTGTAACACTGGTACAGTATTCAGTGTAACACTGGGTACAATATGCAGTGTAACACACTGGGTACAGTATTCAGTGTAACACTGGGTACAGTATTCAGTGTAACACTCTGGGTACAGTATTCAGTGTAACACTGGGTCCAATATTCAGTGTAACACTGGGTACAGTATTCAGTGTAACACACAGGGTACAGTATTCAGTGTAACACTGGGTACAGTTTTCAGTGTAACACTCTAGTTACAGTATTCAGTGTAACACTCTGGGTACAGTATTCAGTGTAACAACGGGTACAGTATTCAGTGTAACACTGGATACATTATTCAGTGTAACACTCTGGGTACAGTATTCAGTGTAACACTGGGTCCAGTATTCAGTGTAACACTCTGGGTACAGTATTCTGTTTAACACTGGGTACAGTATTCAGTGTAACACTCGGGGTGCAGTATTCAGTGTAACACTGGGTACAGTATTCAGTGTAACATTGGGTACAGTATTCAGTGTAACACTCTGAGTACAGTATTCAGTGTAACACACTGGGTACAGTATTCAGTGTAACACTGGGTACAGTATTCAGTGTAACATTGGGTACAGTATTCAGTGTGACACTCTGGTTACAGTATTCAGTGTAATACTCTGGGTACAGTATTCAGTGTAACACCGGGTACAATATTCAGTGTAACACTCGGTACAGTATTCAGTGTAACACTCTGGGTACAGTATTCAGTGTAATACTGGGTACAGTATTCAGTGTAACACACTGGGTGCAGTATTCAGTGTAACACTGGGTCCAATATTCAGTGTAACACTGGGTACAGTATTCAGTGTAACACACAGGGTACAGTATTCAGTGTAACACTGGGTACAGTATTCAGTGTAACACTCTGGGTACAGTATTCAGTGCATTACTGAGTCCAGTATTCAGTGTAACACTGGGTACAGTATTCAGTGTAACACTGGATACATTATTCAGTGTAACACTCTGGGTACAGTATTCAGTGTAACACTGGGACCAGTATTCAGTGTAACACTCTGGGTACAGTATTCTGTGTAACACTGGGTACAGTATTCAGTGTAACACTCTGGGTACAGTATTCTGTGTAACACTGGGTACAGTATTCAGTGTAACACTCGGGGTGCAGTATTCAGTGTAACACTGGGTACAGTATTCAGTGTAACATTGGGTACAGTATTCAGTGTAACACTCTAGTTACAGTATTCAGTGTAACACTGGGTACAGTATTCAGTGTAACACTCTGGGTACAGTATTCAGTGTAAAACACTGGGTACAGTATTCAGTGTAACACTGGGTGCAGTATTCAGTGTAACCCTCTGGGTACAGTATTCAGTGTGACACTCTGGGTACAGTATTCAGTGTAATACTCTGGGTACAGTATTCAGTGTAATACTGGGTACAGTATTCAGTGTAACACACTGGGTGCAGTATTCAGTGTAACACTGGGTACAGTATTCAGTGTAACATTGGGTACAGTATTCAGTGTAACACTCTGGGTACAGTATTCAGTGTTACACTCTGGGTACAGTAGTCAGTGTAGCACACTGGGTACGGTATCCAGTGTAACACTGGGTACAGTATTCAGTGTAACACTCTGGGTATAGTATTCAGTGTAACGCTGGGTACAGTATTCAGCGTAACACTCTGGGTACAGTATTCAGTGTAACACTGGGCACAGTATTCAATGTTACACTCTGGGTACAGTATTCAGTGTAACACACTGGATACAGTATTCAGTGTAACACTGGGTACAGTATTCAGTGTAACACTGGGTACAATATGCAGTGTAACACACTGGGTACAGTATTCAGTGTAACACTGGGTACAGTATTCAGTGTAACACTCTGGGTACAGTATTCAGTATAACACTGGGTCCAATATTCAGTGTAACACTGGGTACAGTATTCAGTGTAACACACAGGGTACAGTATTCAGTGTAACACTGGGTACAGTTTTCAGTGTAACACTCTAGTTACAGTATTCAGTGTAACACTCTGGGTACAGTATTCAGTGTAACAACGGGTACAGTATTCAGTGTAACACTGGATACATTATTCAGTGTAACACTCTGGGTACAGTATTCAGTGTAACACTGGGTCCAGTATTCAGTGTAACACTCTGGGTACAGTATTCTGTTTAACACTGGGTACAGTATTCAGTGTAACACTCGGGGTGCAGTATTCAGTGTAACACTGGGTACAGTATTCAGTGTAACATTGTGTACAGTATTCAGTGTAACATTGGGTACAGTATTCAGTGTGACACTCTGGGTACAGTATTCAGTGTAATACTCTGGGTACAGTATTCAGTGTAACACCGGGTACAATATTCAGTGTAACACTCGGTACAGTATTCAGTGTAACACTCTGGGTACAGTATTCAGTGTAATACTGGGTACAGTATTCAGTGTAACACACTGGGTGCAGTATTCAGTGTAACACTGGGTCCAATATTCAGTGTAACACTGGGTACAGTATTCAGTGTAACACACAGGGTACAGTATTCAGTGTAACACTGGGTACAGTATTCAGTGTAACACTCTGGGTACAGTATTCAGTGCATTACTGAGTCCAGTATTCAGTGTAACACTGGGTACAGTATTCAGTGTAACACTGGATACATTATTCAGTGTAACACTCTGGGTACAGTATTCAGTGTAACACTGGGACCAGTATTCAGTGTAACACTCTGGGTACAGTATTCAGTGTAACACTGGGTGCAGTATTCAGTGTAACCCTCTGGGTACAGTATTCAGTGTGACACTCTGGGTACAGTATTCAGTGTAATACTCTGGGTACAGTATTCAGTGTAATACTGGGTACAGTATTCAGTGTAACACACTGGGTACAGTATTCAGTGTAACACTGGGTACAGTTTTCAGTGTAACACTCTAGTTACAGTATTCAGTGTAACACTCTGGGTACAGTATTCAGTGTAACAACGGGTACAGTATTCAGTGTAACACTGGATACATTATTCAGTGTAACACTCTGGGTACAGTATTCAGTGTAACACTGGGTCCAGTATTCAGTGTAACACTCTGGGTACAGTATTCTGTTTAACACTGGGTACAGTATTCAGTGTAACACTCGGGGTGCAGTATTCAGTGTAACACTGGGTACAGTATTCAGTGTAACATTGGGTACAGTATTCAGTGTAACATTGGGTACAGTATTCAGTGTGACACTCTGGGTACAGTATTCAGTGTAATACTCTGGGTACAGTATTCAGTGTAACACCGGGTACAATATTCAGTGTAACACTCGGTACAGTATTCAGTGTAACACTCTGGGTACAGTATTCAGTGTAATACTGGGTACAGTATTCAGTGTAACACACTGGGTGCAGTATTCAGTGTAACACTGGGTCCAATATTCAGTGTAACACTGGGTACAGTATTCAGTGTAACACACAGGGTACAGTATTCAGTGTAACACTGGGTACAGTATTCAGTGTAACACTCTGGGTACAGTATTCAGTGCATTACTGAGTCCAGTATTCAGTGTAACACTGGGTACAGTATTCAGTGTAACACTGGATACATTATTCAGTGTAACACTCTGGGTACAGTATTCAGTGTAACACTGGGACCAGTATTCAGTGTAACACTCTGGGTACAGTATTCAGTGTAACACTGGGTGCAGTATTCAGTGTAACCCTCTGGGTACAGTATTCAGTGTGACACTCTGGGTACAGTATTCAGTGTAATACTCTGGGTACAGTATTCAGTGTAATACTGGGTACAGTATTCAGTGTAACACACTGGGTGCAGTATTCAGTGTAACACTGGGTACAGTATTCAGTGCAACACTGGGTACAGTATTCAGTGTCACACTGGGTACAGTATTCAGTGTTACACTCTGGGTACAGTAGTCAGTGTAGCACACTGGGTACGGTATACAGTGTAACACTGGGTACAGTATTCAGTGTAACACTCTGGGTATAGTATTCAGTGTAACGCTGGGTACAGTATTCAGCGTAACACTCTGGGTACAGTATTCAGTGTAACACTGGGCACAGTATTCAATGTTACACTCTGGGTACAGTATTCAGTGTAACACACTGGATACAGTATTCAGTGTAACACTGGTACAGTATTCAGTGTAACACTGGGTACAATATGCAGTGTAACACACTGGGTACAGTATTCAGTGTAACACTGGGTACAGTATTCAGTGTAACACTGGGTACAGTATTCAGTGTAACACTCTGGGTACAGTATTCAGTGTAACACTGGGTCCAATATTCAGTGTAACACTGGGTACAGTATTCAGTGTAACACACAGGGTACAGTATTCAGTGTAACACTGGGTACAGTTTTCAGTGTAACACTCTGGGTACAGTATTCAGTGTATTACTGAGTCCAGTATTCAGTGTAACAACGGGGACAGTATTCAGTGTAACACTGGATACATTATTCAGTGTAACACTCTGGGTACAGTATTCAGTGTAACACTGGGTCCAGTATTCAGTGTAACACTCTGGGTACAGTATTCTGTTTAACACTGGGTACAGTATTCAGTGTAACACTCGGGGTGCAGTATTCAGTGTAACACTGGGTACAGTATTCAGTGTAACATTGGGTACAGTATTCAGTGTAACACTCTGAGTACAGTATTCAGTGTAACATACTGGGTACAGTATTCAGTGTAACACTGGGTACAGTATTCAGTGTAACATTGGGTACAGTATTCAGTGTGACACTCTGGGTACAGTATTCAGTGTAATACTCTGGGTACAGTATTCAGTGTAACACCGGGTACAATATTCAGTGTAACACTCGGTACAGTATTCAGTGTAACACTCTGGGTACAGTATTCAGTGTAATACTGGGTACAGTATTCAGTGTAACACACTGGGTGCAGTATTCAGTGTAACACTGGTTACCTTATTCAGTGTAACACTCTGGGTACAGTATTCAGTGTAACACTGGGTACAGTATTCAGTGTAACACTGGGTACAATATTCAGTGTAACACTCTGGGTACAGTATTCAGTGTAACACTGGGTCCAGTATTCAGTGTAACACTGGGTACATTATTCAGTGTAACAGACTGGGTACAGTATTCAGTGTAACACTGGGTACAGTATTCAGTGTAACACTCTGGGTACAGTATTCAGTGTAACACTGGGTACAGTATTCAGTGTAACACTCGGGGTACAGTATTCAGTGTAACACTGGGTACAGTATTCAGTGTAACATTGGTTACAGTATTCAGTGTAACACTGGGTACAGTGTTCAGTGTAACACTCTGGGTACAGTATTCAGTGTAACACTCTGCGTACAGTATTCAGTGTAACACTGCGTACATTATTCAGTGTAACACACAGGGTACAGTATTCAGTGTAACACTGGGTACAGTATTCAGTGTAACACTGGGTACATTATTCAGTGTAACACTCTGGTTACAGTATTCAGTGTAATACTGAGTCCAGTATTCAGTGTAACACTGGGTACAGTATTCAGTGTAACACTGGGTACAATATTCAGTGTAACACTCTGGATACAGTATTCAGTGTAACACTGGGTCCAGTATTCAGTGTAACACTGGGTCCAGTATTCAGTGTAACACTGGGTACAGTATTCAGTGTAACACACTGGGTACAGTATTCAGTGTAACACTGATTACAGTATTCAGTGTAACACTCTGGGTACAGTATTCAGTGTAACACTCTGGGTACAGTAATCAGTGTAACACTCTGGGTACAGTATTCAGTGCAACACTCTGGGTACAGTATTCAGTGTAACACTGGGTACAGTATTCAGTTTAACACGCTGGGTACAGTATTCAGTGTAACACTGGGTACAGTATTCAGTGTAACACACTGGGTACAGTATTCAGTGTAACACTGGGTACAGTATTCAGTGTAACACTCTGGGTACAATATTCAGTGTAACACTGGGTACAGTATTCAGCGTAACACTCTGGGTACAGTATTCAGTGTAACACTGGGCACAGTATTCAATGTTACACTCTGGGTACAGTATTCAGTGTAACACACTGGATACAGTATTCAGTGTAACACTGGTACAGTATTCAGTGTAACACTGGGTACAATATGCAGTGTAACACACTGGGTACAGTATTCAGTGTAACACTGGGTACATTATTCAGTGTAACACTCTGGGTACAGTATTCAGTGTAACACTGGGTCCAGTATTCAGTGTTACACTCTGGGTACAGTATTCTGTTTAACACTGGGTACAGTATTCAGTGTAACACTCGGGGTGCAGTTTTCAGTGTAACACTGGGTACAGTATTCAGTGTAACATTGGGTACAGTATTCAGTGTAACACTCTGAGTACAGTATTCAGTGTAACACACTGGGTACAGTATTCAGTGTAACACTGGGTACAGTATTCAGTGTAACATTGGGTACAGTATTCAGTGTGACACTCTGGGTACAGTATTCAGTGTAATACTCTGGGTACAGTATTCAGTGTAACACCGGGTACTATATTCAGTGTAACACTCGGTACAGTATTCAGTGTAACACTCTGGGTACAGTATTCAGTGTAATACTGGGTACAGTATTGAGTGTAATACACTGGGTGCAGTATTCAGTGTAACACTGGGTACCTTATTCAGTGTAACACTCTGGGTACAGTATTCAGTGTAACACTGGGTACAGTATTCAGTGTAACACTGGGTACAATATTCAGTGTAACACTCTGGGTACAGTATTCAGTGTAACACTGGGTCCAGTATTCAGTGTAACACTGGGTACATTATTCAGTGTAACAGACTGGGTACAGTATTCAGTGTAACACTGGGTACAGTATTCAGTGTAACACTCTGGGTACAGTATTCAGTGTAACACTGGGTACAGTATTCAGTGTAACACTCGGGGTACAGTATTCAGTGTAACACTGGGTACAGTATTCAGTGTAACATTGGTTACAGTATTCAGTGTAACACTGGGTACAGTGTTCAGTGTAACACTCTGGGAACAGTATTCAGTGTAACACTCTGCGTACAGTATTCAGTGTAACACTGCGTACATTATTCAGTGTAACACACAGGGTACAGTATTCAGTGTAGCACTGGGTACAGTATTCAGTGTAACACTGGGTACAGTATTCAGTGTAACAATCTGGTTACAGTATTCAGTGTAATACTGAGTCCAGTATTCAGTGTAACACTGGGTACAGTATTCAGTGTAACACTGGGTACAATATTCATTGTAACACTCTGGATACAGTATTCAGTGTAACACTGGGTCCAGTATTCAGTGTAACACTGGGTCCAGTATTCAATGTAACACTGGGTACAGTATTCAGTGTAACACACTGGGTACAGTATTCAGTGTAACACTGATTACAGTATTCAGTGTTACACTCTGGGTACAGTAGTCAGTGTAGCACACTGGGTACGGTATACAGTGTAACACTGGGTACAGTATTCAGTGTAACACTCTGGGTATAGTATTCAGTGTAACGCTGGGTACAGTATTCAGCGTAACACTCTGGGTACAGTATTCAGTGTAACACTGGGCACAGTATTCAATGTTACACTCTGGGTACAGTATTCAGTGTAACATACTTGATACAGTATTCAGTGTAACACTGGTACAGTATTCAGTGTAACACTGGGTACAATATGCAGTGTAACACACTGGGTACAGTATTCAGTGTAACACTGGGTACAGTATTCAGTGAAAAACTCTGGGTACAGTATTCAGTGTAACACTGGGTCCAATATTCAGTGTAACACTGGGTACAGTATTCAGTGTAACACACAGCGTACAGTATTCAGTGTAACACTGGGTACAGTTTTCAGTGTAACACTCTGGGTACAGTATTCAGTGTATTACTGAGTCCAGTATTCAGTGTAACAACGGGTACAGTATTCAGTGTAACACTGGATACATTATTCAGTGTAACACTCTGGGTACAGTATTCAGTGTAACACTGGGTCCAGTATTCAGTGTAACACTCTGGGTACAGTATTCTGTTTAACACTGGGTACAGTATTCAGTGTAACACTCGGGGTGCAGTATTCAGTGTAACACTGGGTACAGTATTCAGTGTAACATTGGGTACAGTATTCAGTGTAACACTCTGGGTACAGTATTCAGTGTAACACCGGGTACAATATTCAGTGTAACACTCGGTACAGTATTCAGTGTAACACTCTGGGTACAGTATTCAGTGTAATACTGGGTACAGTATTCAGTGTAACACACTGGGTGCAGTATTCAGTGTAACACTGGGTACCTTATTCAGTGTAACACTCTGGGTACAGTATTCAGTGTAACACTGGGTACAGTATTCAGTGTAACACTGGGTACAATATTCAGTGTAACACTCTGGGTACAGTATTCAGTGTAACACTGGGTCCAGTATTCAGTGTAACACTGGGTACATTATTCAGTGTAACAGACTGGGTACAGTTTTCAGTGTAACACTGGGTACAGTATTCAGTGTAACACTCTGGGTACAGTATTCAGTGTAACACTGGGTACAGTATTCAGTGTAACATTCGGGGTACAGTATTCAGTGTAACACTGGGTACAGTATTCAGTGTAACATTGGTTACAGTATTCAGTGTAACACTGGGTACAGTGTTCAGTGTAACACTCTGGGTACAGTATTCAGTGTAACACTCTGCGTACAGTATTCAGTGTAACACTGCGTACATTATTCAGTGTAACACACAGGGTACAGTATTCAGTGTAACACTGGGTACAGTATTCAGTGTAACACTGGGTACATTATTCAGTGTAACACTCTGGTTACAGTATTCAGTGTAATACTGAGTCGAGTATTCAGTGTAACACTGGGTACAGTATTCAGTGTAACACTGGGTACAATATTCATTGTAACACTCTGGATACAGTATTCAGTGTAACACTGGGTCCAGTATTCAGTGTAACACTGGGTCCAGTATTCAGTGTAACACTGGGTACAGTATTCAGTGTAACACACTGGGTACAGTATTCAGTGTAACACTGATTACAGTATTCAGTGTAACACTCTGGGTACAGTATTCAGTGTAACACACTGGGTACAGTATTCAGTGTAACACTGGGTACAGTATTCAGTGTAACACTCTGGGTACAATATTCAGTGTAACACTGGGTACAGTATTCAGCGTAACACTCTGGGTACAGTATTCAGTGTAACACTGGGCACAATATTCAATGTTACACTCTGGGTACAGTATTCAGTGTAACACACTGGATACAGTATTCAGTGTAACACTGGTACAGTATTCAGTGTAACACTGGGTACAATATGCAGTGTAACACACTGGGTACAGTATTCAGTGTAACACTGGGTACAGTATTCAGTGTAACACTCTGGGTACAGTATTCAGTGTAACACTGGGTCCAATATTCAGTGTAACACTGGGTACAGTATTCAGTGTAACACACAGGGTACAGTATTCAGTGTAACACTGGGTACAGTTTTCAGTGTAACACTGGGTCCAATATTCAGTGTAACACTGGGTACAGTATTCAGTGTAACACACAGGGTACAGTATTCAGTGTAACACTGGGTACAGTTTTCAGTCTAACACTCTGGGTACAGTATTCACTGTATTACTGAGTCCAGTATTCAGTGTAACACTGGGTACAGTATTCAGTGTAACACTGGATACATTATTCAGTGTAACACTCTGGGTACAGTATTCAGTGTAACACTGGGTCCAGTATTCAGTGTAACACTCTGGGTACAGTATTCTGTTTAACACTGGGTACAGTATTCAGTGTAACACTCGGGGTGCAGTATTCAGTGTAACACTGGGTACAGTATTCAGTGTAACATTGGGTACAGTATTCAGTGTAACACTCTGAGTACAGTATTCAGTGTAACACACTGGGTACAGTATTCAGTGTAACACTGGGTACAGTATTCAGTGTAACATTGGGTACAGTATTCAGTGTGACACTCTGGGTACAGTATTCAGTGTAATACTCTGGGTACAGTATTCAGTGTAACACCGGGTACAATATTCAGTGTAACACTCGGTACAGTATTCAGTGTAACACTCTGGGTACAGTATTCAGTGTAATACTGGGTACAGTATTCAGTGTAACACACTGGGTGCAGTATTCAGTGTAACACTGGGTACCTTATTCAGTGTAACACTCTGGGTACAGTATTCAGTGTAACACTGGGTACAGTATTAAGTGTAACACTGGGTACAATATTCAGTGTAACACTCTGGGTACAGTATTCAGTGTAACACTGGGTCCAGTATTCAGTGTAACACTGGGTACATTATTCAGTGTAACAGGCTGGGTACAGTATTCAGTGTAACACTGGGTACAGTATTCAGTGTAACACTCTGGGTACAGTATTCAGTGTAACACTGGGTACAGTATTCAGTGTAACACTCGGGGTACAGTATTCAGTGTAACACTGGGTACAGTATTCAGTGTAACATTGGTTACAGTATTCAGTGTAACACTGGGTACAGTGTTCAGTGTAACACTCTGGGAACAGTATTCAGTGTAACACTCTGCGTACAGTATTCAGTGTAACACTGCGTACATTATTCAGTTTAACACACAGGGTACAGTATTCAGTGTAGCACTGGGTACAGTATTCAGTGTAACACTGGGTACAGTATTCAGTGTAACACTCTGGTTACAGTATTCAGTGTAATACTGAGTCCAGTATTCAGTGTAACACTGGGTACAGTATTCAGTGTAACACTGGGTACAATATTCATTGTAACACTCTGGATACAGTATTCAGTGTAACACTGGGTCCAGTATTCAGTGTAACACTGGGTCCAGTATTCAGTGTAACACTGGGTACAGTATTCAGTGTAACACACTGGGTACAGTATTCAGTGTAACACTGATTACAGTATTCAGTGTAACACTCTGGGTACAGTATTCAGTGTAACACTCTGGGTACAGTATTCAGTGCAACACTCTGGGTACAGTATTCAGTGTAACACACTGGGTACAGTATTCAGTGTAACACTGGGTACAGTATTCAGTGTAACACTCTGGGTACAATATTCAGTGTAACACTGGGTACAGTATTCAGCGTAACACTCTGGGTACAGTATTCAGTGTAACACTGGGCACAGTATTCAATGTTACACTCTGGGTACAGTATTCAGTGTAACACACTGGATACAGTATTCAGTGTAACACTGGTACAGTATTCAGTGTAACACTGGGTACAATATGCAGTGTAACACACTGGGTACAGTATTCAGTGTAACACTGGGTACAATATTCAGTGTAACACTCTGGGTACAGTATTCAGTGTAACACTGGGTCCAGTATTCAGTGTAACACTGGGTACATTATTCAGTGTAACAGACTGGGTACAGTATTCAGTGTAACACTGGGTACAGTATTCAGTGTAACACTCTGGGTACAGTATTCAGTGTAACACTGGGTACAATATTCAGTGTAACACTCGGGGTACAGTATTCAGTGTAACACTGGGTACAGTATTCAGTGTAACATTGGTTACAGTATTCAGTGTAACACTGGGTACAGTGTTCAGTGTAACACTCTGGGTACAGTATTCAGTGTAACACTCTGCGTACAGTATTCAGTGTAACACTGCGTACATTATTCAGTGTAACACACAGGGTACAGTATTCAGTGTAACACTGGGTACAGTATTCAGTGTAACACTGGGTACATTATTCAGTGTAACACTCTGGTTACAGTATTCAGTGTAATACTGAGTCCAGTATTCAGTGTAACACTGGGTACAGTATTCAGTGTAACACTGGGTACAATATTCAGTGTAACACTCTGGATACAGTATTCAGTGTAACACTGGGTCCAGTATTCAGTGTAACACTGGGTCCAGTATTCAGTGTAACACTGGGTACAGTATTCAGTGTAACACACTGGGTACAGTATTCAGTGTAACACTGATTACAGTATTCAGTGTAACACTCTGGGTACAGTATTCAGTGTAACACTCTGGGTACAGTAATCAGTGTAACACTCTGGGTACAGTATTCAGTGCAACACTCTGGGTACAGTATTCAGTGTAACACTGGGTACAGTATTCAGTTTAACACGCTGGGTACAGTATTCAGTGTAACACTGGGTACAGTATTCAGTGTAACACACTGGGTACAGTATTCAGTGTAACACTGGGTACAGTATTCAGTGTAACACTCTGGGTACAATATTCAGTGTAACACTGGGTACAGTATTCAGCGTAACACTCTGGGTACAGTATTCAGTGTAACACTGGGCACAGTATTCAATGTTACACTCTGGGTACAGTATTCAGTGTAACACACTGGATACAGTATTCAGTGTAACACTGGTACAGTATTCAGTGTAACACTGGGTACAATATGCAGTGTAACACACTGGGTACAGTATTCAGTGTAACACTGGGTACATTATTCAGTGTAACACTCTGGGTACAGTATTCAGTGTAACACTGGGTCCAGTATTCAGTGTTACACTCTGGGTACAGTATTCTGTTTAACACTGGGTACAGTATTCAGTGTAACACTCGGGGTGCAGTTTTCAGTGTAACACTGGGTACAGTATTCAGTGTAACATTGGGTACAGTATTCAGTGTAACACTCTGAGTACAGTATTCAGTGTAACACACTGGGTACAGTATTCAGTGTAACACTGGGTACAGTATTCAGTGTAACATTGGGTACAGTATTCAGTGTGACACTCTGGGTACAGTATTCAGTGTAATACTCTGGGTACAGTATTCAGTGTAACACCGGGTACTATATTCAGTGTAACACTCGGTACAGTATTCAGTGTAACACTCTGGGTACAGTATTCAGTGTAATACTGGGTACAGTATTGAGTGTAATACACTGGGTGCAGTATTCAGTGTAACACTGGGTACCTTATTCAGTGTAACACTCTGGGTACAGTATTCAGTGTAACACTGGGTACAGTATTCAGTGTAACACTGGGTACAATATTCAGTGTAACACTCTGGGTACAGTATTCAGTGTAACACTGGGTCCAGTATTCAGTGTAACACTGGGTACATTATTCAGTGTAACAGACTGGGTACAGTATTCAGTGTAACACTGGGTACAGTATTCAGTGTAACACTCTGGGTACAGTATTCAGTGTAACACTGGGTACAGTATTCAGTGTAACACTCGGGGTACAGTATTCAGTGTAACACTGGGTACAGTATTCAGTGTAACATTGGTTACAGTATTCAGTGTAACACTGGGTACAGTGTTCAGTGTAACACTCTGGGAACAGTATTCCGTGTAACACTCTGCGTACAGTATTCAGTGTAACACTGCGTACATTATTCAGTGTAACACACAGGGTACAGTATTCAGTGTAGCACTGGGTACAGTATTCAGTGTAACACTGGGTACAGTATTCAGTGTAACAATCTGGTTACAGTATTCAGTGTAATACTGAGTCCAGTATTCAGTGTAACACTGGGTACAGTATTCAGTGTAACACTGGGTACAATATTCATTGTAACACTCTGGATACAGTATTCAGTGTAACACTGGGTCCAGTATTCAGTGTAACACTGGGTCCAGTATTCAATGTAACACTGGGTACAGTATTCAGTGTAACACACTGGGTACAGTATTCAGTGTAACACTGATTACAGTATTCAGTGTTACACTCTGGGTACAGTAGTCAGTGTAGCACACTGGGTACGGTATACAGTGTAACACTGGGTACAGTATTCAGTGTAACACTCTGGGTATAGTATTCAGTGTAACGCTGGGTACAGTATTCAGCGTAACACTCTGGGTACAGTATTCAGTGTAACACTGGGCACAGTATTCAATGTTACACTCTGGGTACAGTATTCAGTGTAACATACTGGATACAGTATTCAGTGTAACACTGGTACAGTATTCAGTGTAACACTGGGTACAATATGCAGTGTAACACACTGGGTACAGTATTCAGTGTAACACTGGGTACAGTATTCAGTGAAAAACTCTGGGTACAGTATTCAGTGTAACACTGGGTCCAATATTCAGTGTAACACTGGGTACAGTATTCAGTGTAACACACAGCGTACAGTATTCAGTGTAACACTGGGTACAGTTTTCAGTGTAACACTCTGGGTACAGTATTCAGTGTATTACTGAGTCCAGTATTCAGTGTAACAACGGGTACAGTATTCAGTGTAACACTGGATACATTATTCAGTGTAACACTCTGGGTACAGTATTCAGTGTAACACTGGGTCCAGTATTCAGTGTAACACTCTGGGTACAGTATTCTGTTTAACACTGGGTACAGTATTCAGTGTAACACTCGGGGTGCAGTATTCAGTGTAACACTGGGTATAGTATTCAGTGTAACATTGGGTACAGTATTCAGTGTAACACTCTGAGTACAATATTCAGTGTAACACACTGGGTACAGTATTCAGTGTAACACTGGGTACAGTATTCAGTGTAATACTCTGGGTACAGTATTCAGTGTAACACCGGGTACAATATTCAGTGTAACACTCGGTACAGTATTCAGTGTAACACTCTGGGTACAGTATTCAGTGTAATACTGGGTACAGTATTCAGTGTAACACACTGGGTGCAGTATTCAGTGTAACACTGGGTACCTTATTCAGTGTAACACTCTGGGTACAGTATTCAGTGTAACACTGGGTACAGTATTCAGTGTAACACTGGGTACAATATTCAGTGTAACACTCTGGGTACAGTATTCAGTGTAACACTGGGTCCAGTATTCAGTGTAACACTGGGTACATTATTCAGTGTAACAGACTGGGTACAGTTTTCAGTGTAACACTGGGTACAGTATTCAGTGTAACACTCTGGGTACAGTATTCAGTGTAACACTGGGTACAGTATTCAGTGTAACATTCGGGGTACAGTATTCAGTGTAACACTGGGTACAGTATTCAGTGTAACATTGGTTACAGTATTCAGTGTAACACTGGGTACAGTGTTCAGTGTAACACTCTGGGTACAGTATTCAGTGTAACACTCTGCGTACAGTATTCAGTGTAACACTGCGTACATTATTCAGTGTAACACACAGGGTACAGTATTCAGTGTAACACTGGGTACAGTATTCAGTGTAACACTGGGTACATTATTCAGTGTAACACTCTGGTTACAGTATTCAGTGTAATACTGAGTCGAGTATTCAGTGTAACACTGGGTACAGTATTCAGTGTAACACTGGGTACAATATTCATTGTAACACTCTGGATACAGTATTCAGTGTAACACTGGGTCCAGTATTCAGTGTAACACTGGGTACAGTATTCAGTGTAACACACTGGGTACAGTATTCAGTGTAACACTGATTACAGTATTCAGTGTAACACTCTGGGTACAGTATTCAGTGTAACACACTGGGTACAGTATTCAGTGTAACACTGGGTACAGTATTCAGTGTAACACTCTGGGTACAATATTCAGTGTAACACTGGGTACAGTATTCAGCGTAACACTCTGGGTACAGTATTCAGTGTAACACTGGGCACAATATTCAATGTTACACTCTGGGTACAGTATTCAGTGTAACACACTGGATACAGTATTCAGTGTAACACTGGTACAGTATTCAGTGTAACACTGGGTACAATATGCAGTGTAACACACTGGGTACAGTATTCAGTGTAACACTGGGTACAGTATTCAGTGTAACACTCTGGGTACAGTATTCAGTGTAACACTGGGTCCAATATTCAGTGTAACACTGGGTACAGTATTCAGTGTAACACACAGGGTACAGTATTCAGTGTAACACTGGGTACAGTTTTCAGTGTAACACTGGGTCCAATATTCAGTGTAACACTGGGTACAGTATTCAGTGTAACACACAGGGTACAGTATTCAGTGTAACACTGGGTACAGTTTTCAGTCTAACACTCTGGGTACAGTATTCACTGTATTACTGAGTCCAGTATTCAGTGTAACACTGGGTACAGTATTCAGTGTAACACTGGATACATTATTCAGTGTAACACTCTGGGTACAGTATTCAGTGTAACACTGGGTCCAGTATTCAGTGTAACACTCTGGGTACAGTATTCTGTTTAACACTGGGTACAGTATTCAGTGTAACACTCGGGGTGCAGTATTCAGTGTAACACTGGGTACAGTATTCAGTGTAACATTGGGTACAGTATTCAGTGTAACACTCTGAGTACAGTATTCAGTGTAACACACTGGGTACAGTATTCAGTGTAACACTGGGTACAGTATTCAGTGTAACATTGGGTACAGTATTCAGTGTGACACTCTGGGTACAGTATTCAGTGTAATACTCTGGGTACAGTATTCAGTGTAACACCGGGTACAATATTCAGTGTAACACTCGGTACAGTATTCAGTGTAACACTCTGGGTACAGTATTCAGTGTAATACTGGGTACAGTATTCAGTGTAACACACTGGGTGCAGTATTCAGTGTAACACTGGGTACCTTATTCAGTGTAACACTCTGGGTACAGTATTCAGTGTAACACTGGGTACAGTATTAAGTGTAACACTGGGTACAATATTCAGTGTAACACTCTGGGTACAGTATTCAGTGTAACACTGGGTCCAGTATTCAGTGTAACACTGGGTACATTATTCAGTGTAACAGGCTGGGTACAGTATTCAGTGTAACACTGGGTACAGTATTCAGTGTAACACTCTGGGTACAGTATTCAGTGTAACACTGGGTACAGTATTCAGTGTAACACTCGGGGTACAGTATTCAGTGTAACACTGGGTACAGTATTCAGTGTAACATTGGTTACAGTATTCAGTGTAACACTGGGTACAGTGTTCAGTGTAACACTCTGGGAACAGTATTCAGTGTAACACTCTGCGTACAGTATTCAGTGTAACACTGCGTACATTATTCAGTTTAACACACAGGGTACAGTATTCAGTGTAGCACTGGGTACAGTATTCAGTGTAACACTGGGTACAGTATTCAGTGTAACACTCTGGTTACAGTATTCAGTGTAATACTGAGTCCAGTATTCAGTGTAACACTGGGTACAGTATTCAGTGTAACACTGGGTACAATATTCATTGTAACACTCTGGATACAGTATTCAGTGTAACACTGGGTCCAGTATTCAGTGTAACACTGGGTCCAGTATTCAGTGTAACACTGGGTACAGTATTCAGTGTAACACACTGGGTACAGTATTCAGTGTAACACTGATTACAGTATTCAGTGTAACACTCTGGGTACAGTATTCAGTGTAACACTCTGGGTACAGTATTCAGTGCAACACTCTGGGTACAGTATTCAGTGTAACACACTGGGTACAGTATTCAGTGTAACACTGGGTACAGTATTCAGTGTAACACTCTGGGTACAATATTCAGTGTAACACTGGGTACAGTATTCAGCGTAACACTCTGGGTACAGTATTCAGTGTAACACTGGGCACAGTATTCAATGTTACACTCTGGGTACAGTATTCAGTGTAACACACTGGATACAGTATTCAGTGTAACACTGGTACAGTATTCAGTGTAACACTGGGTACAATATGCAGTGTAACACACTGGGTACAGTATTCAGTGTAACACTGGGTACAGTATTCAGTGTAACACTCTGGGTACAGTATTCAGTGTAACACTGGGTCCAATATTCAGTGTAACACTGGGTACAGTATTCAGTGTAACACACAGGGTACAGTATTCAGTGTAACACTGGGTACAGTTTTCAGTGTAACACTGGGTCCAATATTCAGTGTAACACTGGGTACAGTATTCAGTGTAACACACAGGGTACAGTATTCAGTGTAACACTGGGTACAGTTTTCAGTCTAACACTCTGGGTACAGTATTCAGTGTATTACTGAGTCCAGTATTCAGTGTAACACTGGGTACAGTATTCAGTGTAACACTGGATACATTATTCAGTGTAACACTCTGGGTACAGTATTCAGTGTAACACTGGGTCCAGTATTCAGTGTAACACTCTGGGTACAGTATTCTGTTTAACACTGGGTACAGTATTCAGTGTAACACTCGGGGTGCAGTATTCAGTGTAACACTGGGTACAGTATTCAGTGTAACATTGGGTACAGTATTCAGTGTAACACTCTGAGTACAGTATTCAGTGTAACACACTGGGTACAGTATTCAGTGTAACACTGGGTACAGTATTCAGTGTAACATTGGGTACAGTATTCAGTGTGACACTCTGGGTACAGTATTCAGTGTAATACTCTGGGTACAGTATTCAGTGTAACACCGGGTCCAATATTCAGTGTAACACTCGGTACAGTATTCAGTGTAACACTCTGGGTACAGTATTCAGTGTAATACTGGGTACAGTATTCAGTGTAACACACTGGGTGCAGTATTCAGTGTAACACTGGGTACCTTATTCAGTGTAACACTCTGGGTACAGTATTCAGTGTAACACTGGGTACAGTATTCAGTGTAACACTGGGTACAATATTCAGTGTAACACTCTGGGTACAGTATTCAGTGTAACACTGGGTCCAGTATTCAGTGTAACACTGGGTACATTATTCAGTGTAACAGGCTGGGTACAGTATTCAGTGTAACACTGGGTACAGTATTCAGTGTAACACTCTGGGTACAGTATTCAGTGTAACACTGGGTACAGTATTCAGTGTAACACTCGGGGTACAGTATTCAGTGTAACACTGGGTACAGTATTCAGTGTAACATTGGTTACAGTATTCAGTGTAACACTGGGTACAGTGTTCAGTGTAACACTCTGGGAACAGTATTCAGTGTAACACTCTGCGTACAGTATTCAGTGTAACACTGCGTACATTATTCAGTTTAACACACAGGGTACAGTATTCAGTGTAGCACTGGGTACAGTATTCAGTGTAACACTGGGTACAGTATTCAGTGTAACACTCTGGTTACAGTATTCAGTGTAATACTGAGTCCAGTATTCAGTGTAACACTGGGTACAGTATTCAGTGTAACACTGGGTACAATATTCATTGTAACACTCTGGATACAGTATTCAGTGTAACACTGGGTCCAGTATTCAGTGTAACACTGGGTCCAGTATTCAGTGTAACACTGGGTACAGTATTCAGTGTAACACACTGGGTACAGTATTCAGTGTAACACTGATTACAGTATTCAGTGTAACACTCTGGGTACAGTATTCAGTGTAACACTCTGGGTACAGTATTCAGTGCAACACTCTGGGTACAGTATTCAGTGTAACACACTGGGTACAGTATTCAGTGTAACACTGGGTACAGTATTCAGTGTAACACTCTGGGTACAATATTCAGTGTAACACTGGGTACAGTATTCAGCGTAACACTCTGGGTACAGTATTCAGTGTAACACTGGGCACAGTATTCAATGTTACACTCTGGGTACAGTATTCAGTGTAACACACTGGATACAGTATTCAGTGTAACACTGGTACAGTATTCAGTGTAACACTGGGTACAATATGCAGTGTAACACACTGGGTACAGTATTCAGTGTAACACTGGGTACAGTATTCAGTGTAACACTCTGGGTACAGTATTCAGTGTAACACTGGGTCCAATATTCAGTGTAACACTGGGTACAGTATTCAGTGTAACACACAGGGTACAGTATTCAGTGTAACACTGGGTACAGTTTTCAGTGTAACACTGGGTCCAATATTCAGTGTAACACTGGGTACAGTATTCAGTGTAACACACAGGGTACAGTATTCAGTGTAACACTGGGTACAGTTTTCAGTCTAACACTCTGGGTACAGTATTCACTGTATTACTGAGTCCAGTATTCAGTGTAACACTGGGTACAGTATTCAGTGTAACACTGGATACATTATTCAGTGTAACACTCTGGGTACAGTATTCAGTGTAACACTGGGTCCAGTATTCAGTGTAACACTCTGGGTACAGTATTCTGTTTAACACTGGGTACAGTATTCAGTGTAACACTCGGGGTGCAGTATTCAGTGTAACACTGGGTACAGTATTCAGTGTAACATTGGGTACAGTATTCAGTGTAACACTCTGAGTACAGTATTCAGTGTAACACACTGGGTACAGTATTCAGTGTAACACTGGGTACAGTATTCAGTGTAACATTGGGTACAGTATTCAGTGTGACACTCTGGGTACAGTATTCAGTGTAATACTCTGGGTACAGTATTCAGTGTAACACCGGGTCCAATATTCAGTGTAACACTCGGTACAGTATTCAGTGTAACACTCTGGGTACAGTATTCAGTGTAATACTGGGTACAGTATTCAGTGTAACACACTGGGTGCAGTATTCAGTGTAACACTGGGTACCTTATTCAGTGTAACACTCTGGGTACAGTATTCAGTGTAACACTGGGTACAGTATTCAGTGTAACACTGGGTACAATATTCAGTGTAACACTCTGGGTACAGTATTCAGTGTAACACTGGGTCCAGTATTCAGTGTAACACTGGGTACATTATTCAGTGTAACAGACTGGGTACAGTATTCAGTGTAACACTGGGTACAGTATTCAGTGTAACACACAGGGTACAGTATTCAGTGTAGCACTGGGTACAGTATTCAGTGTAACACTGGGTACAGTATTCAGTGTAACACTCTGGTTACAGTATTCAGTGTAATACTGAGTCCAGTATTCAGTGTAACACTGGGTACAGTATTCAGTGTAACACTGGGTACAATATTCATTGTAACACTCTGGATACAGTATTCAGTGTAACACTGGGTCCAGTATTCAGTGTAACACTGGGTCCAGTATTCAGTGTAACACTGGGTACAGTATTCAGTGTAACACTGGGTACAATATTCATTGTAACACTCTGGATACAGTATTCAGTGTAACACTGGGTCCAGTATTCAGTGTAACACTGGGTCCAGTATTCAGTGTAACACTGGGTACAGTATTCAGTGTAACACACTGGGTACAGTATTCAGTGTAACACTGATTACAGTATTCAGTGTAACACTGGGTCCAGTATTCAGTGTAACACTGGGTCCAGTATTCAGTGTAACACTGGGTACAGTATTCAGTGTAACACACTGGGTACAGTATTCAGTGTAACACTGATTACAGTATTCAGTGTAACACTCTGGGTACAGTATTCAGTGTAACACTCTGGGTACAGTATTCAGTGTAACACTCTGGGTACAGTATTCAGTGCAACACTCTGGGTACAGTATTCAGTGTAACACTGGGTACAGTATTCAGTTTAACACGCTGGGTACAGTATTCAGTGTAACACTGGGTACAGTATTCAGAGTAACACACTGGGTACAGTATTCAGTGTAACACTGGGTACAGTATTCAGTGTAACACTCTGGGTACAATATTCAGTGTAACACTGGGTACAGTATTCAGCGTAACACTCTGGGTACAGTATTCAGTGTAACACTGGTTACAGTATTCAGTGTAACACTCGGGGTACAGTATTCAGTGTAACACTGGGTACAGTATTCAGTGTAACATTGGGTACAGTATTCAGTGTAACATTGGGTACAGTATTCAGTGTAACACTGGGTACAGTATTCAGTGTAACACTCTGGTTACAGTATTCAGTGTAATACTGAGTCCAGTATTCAGTGTAACACTGAGTACAGTATTCAGTGTAATACTGAGTCCAGTACTCAGTGTAACACTGAGTACAGTATTCAGTGTAACACTCTAGTTACTGTATTCAGTGTAACACTCTGGGTACAGTATTCAGTGTAACACTCTGGGTACAGTATTCAGTGTAACACACTGGGTACAGTATTCAGTGTAACACTGGGTCCAATATTCAGTGTAACACTGGGTACAGTATTCAGTGTAACACACAGGGTACAGTATTCAGTGTAACACTGGGTACAGTTTTCAGTGTAACACTCTGGGTACAGTATTCAGTGTATTACTGAGTCCAGTATTCAGTGTAACACTGGGTACAGTATTCAGTGTAACACTGGATACATTATTCAGTGTAACACTGGGTACAATATTCAGTGTAACAATCGGGGTACAGTATTCAGTGTAACACTGGGAATAGTATTCAGTGTAACATTGGGTACAGTATTCAGTGTAACACTGGGTACAGTATTCAGTGTAACACTCTGGGTACAGTATTCAGTGTAATACTGGGTACAGTATTCAGTGTAACACACTGTGTGCAGTATTCAGTGTAACACTGGGTACAGTATTCAGTGTAACACTCTGGGTACAGTATTCAGTGTAACACTGGGTGCAGTATTCAGTGTAACACTGGGTACATTATTCAGTGTAACAGACTGGGTACAGTATTCAGTGTAACACTGGGTACAGTATTCAGCTTAATACTCTTGGTACAGTATTCAGTGTAACACTGGTTACAGTATTCAGTGTAACACTCGGGGTGCAGTATTCAGTGTAACACTGGGTACAGTATTCAGTGTAACATTGGGTATAGTATTCAGTGTAACACTCTAGTTACAGTATTCAGTGTAACACTCTGGGTACAGTATTCAGTGTAACACTCTGGGTACAGTATTCAGTGTAACACACTGGGTACAGTATTCAGTGTAACACTGGGTCCAATATTCAGTGTAACACTGGGTACAGTATTCAGTGTAACACACAGGGTACAGTATTCAGTGTAACACTGGGTACAGTTTTCAGTGTAACACTCTGGGTACAGTATTCAGTGTAACACTGGGTACAGTATTCAGTGTAACACTGGATACATTATTCAGTGTAACACTCTGGGTACAGTATTCAGTGTAACACTGGGTCCAGTATTCAGTGTAACACTCTGGGTACAGTATTCTGTTTAACACTGGGTGCAGTATTCAGTGTAACACTCGGGGTGCAGTATTCAGTGTAACACCGGGTACAGTATTCAGTGTAACATTGGGAACAGTATTCAGTGTAACACTCTGGGTACAGTATTCAGTGTAACACACTGGGTACAGTATTCAGTGTAACACTGGGTCCAGTATTCAGTGTAACATTGGGTACAGTATTCAGTGTGACACTCTGGGTACAGTATTCAGTGTAATACTCTGGGTACAGTATTCAGTGTAACACTGGGTCCAGTATTCAGTGTAACACTGGGTACATTATTCAGTGTAACAGACTGGGTACAGTATTCAGTGTAACACTGGGTACAGTATTCAGTGTAACACTCTGGGTACAGTATTCAGTATAACACTGGGTACAGTATTCAGTGTAACACTCGGGGTACAGTATTCAGTGTAACACTGGGTACAGTATTCAGTGTAACATTGGTTACAGTATTCAGTGTAACACTGGGTACAGTGTTCAGTGTAACACTCTGGGTACAGTATTCAGTGTAACACTCTGCGTACAGTATTCAGTGTAACACTGCGTACATTATTCAGTGTAACACACTGGGTACAGTATTCAGTGTAACACTGGGTACAGTATTCAGTGTAACACTCTGGGTACAGTATTCAGTGTAACACTCTGGTTACAGTATTCAGTGTAATACTGAGTCCAGTATTCAGTGTAACACTGGGTACAGTATTCAGTGTAACACTGGGTACAATATTCAGTGTAACACTCTGGATACAGTATTCAGTGTAACACTGGGTCCAGTATTCAGTGTAACACTGGGTCCAGTATTCAATGTAACACTGGGTACAGTATTCAATGTAACACACTGGGTAAAGTATTCAGTGTAACACTGATTACAGTATTCAGTGTAACACTCTGGGTACAGTATTCAGTGTAACACTCTGGGTACAGTATTCAGTGTAACACTGGGTACAGTATTCAGTTTAACACGCTGGGTACAGTATTCAGTGTAACACTGGGTACAGTATTCAGTGTAACACACTGGGTACAGTATTCAGTGTAACACTGGGTACAGTATTCAGTGTAACATTCTGGGTACAATATTCAGTGTAACACTGGGTACAGTATTCAGCGTAACACTGGGTACAGTATTCAGTGTAACACTGGGTACAGTATTCAGTGTAACACTCGGGGTACAGTATTCAGTGTAACACTGGGTACAGTATTCAGTGTAACATTGGGTACAGTATTCAGTGTAACACTCTGGGTACAGTATTCAGTGTAACACTCTGGTTACAGTATTCAGTGTAATACTGAGTCCAGTATTCAGTGTAACACTGAGTACAGTATTCAGTGTAATACTGAGTCCAGTATTCAGTGTAACACTGCGTCCAGTATTCAGTGTAACATTGGGTATAGTATTCAGTGTAACACTCTAGTTACAGTATTCAGTGTAACACTCTGGGTACAGTATTCAGTGTAACACTCTGGGTACAGTATTCAGTGTAACACACTGGGTACAGTATTCAGTGTCACACTGGGTCCAATATTCAGTGTAACACTGGGTACAGTATTCAGTGTAACACACAGGGTACAGTATTCAGTGTAACACTGGGTACAGTTTTCAGTGTAACACTCTGGGTACAGTATTCAGTGTATTACTGAGTCCAGTATTCAGTGTAACACTGGGTACAGTATTCAGTGTAACACTGGATACATTATTCAGTGTAACACTGGGTACAATATTCAGTGTAACAATCGGGGTACAGTATTCAGTGTAACACTGGGAAAAGTATTCAGTGTAACATTGAGTACAGTATTCAGTGTAACACTGGGTACAGTATTCAGTGTAACACTCTGGGTACAGTATTCAGTGTAATACTGGGTACAGTATTCAGTGTAACACACTGTGTGCAGTATTCAGTGTAACACTGGGTACAGTATTCAGTGTAACACTCTGGGTACAGTATTCAGTGTAACACTGGGTGCAGTATTCAGTGTAACACTGGGTACATTATTCAGTGTAACAGACTGGGTACAGTATTCAGTGTAACACTGGGTACAGTATTCAGTTTAATACTCTTGGTACAGTATTCAGTGTAACACTGGTTACAGTATTCAGTGTAACACTCGGGGTGCAGTATTCAGTGTAACACTGGGTACAGTATTCAGTGTAACACTCTGGTTACAGTATTCAGTGTAATACTGAGTCCAGTATTCAGTGTAACACTGGGTACAGTATTCAGTGTAACACTGGGTACAATATTCAGTGTAACACTCTGGATACAGTATTCAGTGTAACACTGGGTCCAGTATTCAGTGTAACACTGGGTCCAGTATTCAATGTAACACTGGGTACAGTATTCAATGTAACACACTGGGTAAAGTATTCAGTGTAACACTGATTACAGTATTCAGTGTAACACTCTGGGTACAGTATTCAGTGTAACACTCTGGGTACAGTATTCAGTGTAACACTCTGGGTACAGTATTCAGTGTAACACTCTGGGTACAGTATTCAGTGTAACACTGGGTACAGTATTCAGTTTAACACGCTGGGTACAGTATTCAGTGTAACACTGGGTACAGTATTCAGTGTAACACACTGGGTACAGTATTCAGTGTAACACTGGGTACAGTATTCAGTGTAACATTCTGGGTACAATATTCAGTGTAACACTGGGTGCAGTATTCAGCGTAACACTGGGTACAGTATTCAGTGTAACACTGGGTACAGTATTCAGTGTAACACTCGGGGTACAGTATTCAGTGTAACACTGGGTACAGTATTCAGTGTAACATTGGGTACAGTATTCAGTGTAACACTCTGGGTACAGTATTCAGTGTAACACTCTGGTTACAGTATTCAGTGTAATACTGAGTCCAGTATTCAGTGTAACACTGAGTACAGTATTCAGTGTAATACTGAGTCCAGTATTCAGTGTAACACTGCGTCCAGTATTCAGTGTAACATTGGGTATAGTATTCAGTGTAACACTCTAGTTACAGTATTCAGTGTAACACTCTGGGTACAGTATTCAGTGTAACACTCTGGGTACAGTATTCAGTGTAACACACTGGGTACAGTATTCAGTGTCACACTGGGTCCAATATTCAGTGTAACACTGGGTACAGTATTCAGTGTAACACACAGGGTACAGTATTCAGTGTAACACTGGGTACAGTTTTCAGTGTAACACTCTGGGTACAGTATTCAGTGTATTACTGAGTCCAGTATTCAGTGTAACACTGGGTACAGTATTCAGTGTAACACTGGATACATTATTCAGTGTAACACTGGGTACAATATTCAGTGTAACACTGGGTACAATATTCAGTGTAACAATCGGGGTACAGTATTCAGTGTAACACTGGGAAAAGTATTCAGTGTAACATTGGGTACAGTATTCAGTGTAACACTGGGTACAGTATTCAGTGTAACACTCTGGGTACAGTATTCAGTGTAATACTGGGTACAGTATTCAGTGTAACACACTGTGTGCAGTATTCAGTGTAACACTGGGTACAGTATTCAGTGTAACACTCTGGGTACAGTATTCAGTGTAACACTGGGTGCAGTATTCAGTGTAACACTGGGTACATTATTCAGTGTAACAGACTGGGTACAGTATTCAGTGTAACACTGGGTACAGTATTCAGTTTAATACTCTTGGTACAGTATTCAGTGTAACACTGGTTACAGTATTCAGTGTAACACTCGGGGTGCAGTATTCAGTGTAACACTGGGTACAGTATTCAGTGTAACATTGGGTATAGTATTCAGTGTAACACTCTAGTTATAGTATTCAGTGTAACACTCTGGGTACAGTATTCAGTGTAACACTCTGGGTACAGTATTCAGTGTAACACACTGGGTACAGTATTCAGTGTAACACTGGGTCCAATATTCAGTGTAACACTGGGTACAGTATTCAGTGTAACACACAGGGTACAGTATTCAGTGTAACACTGGGTACAGTTTTCAGTGTAACACTCTGGGTACAGTATTCAGTGTAACACTGGGTACAGTATTCAGTGTAACACTGGATACATTATTCAGTGTTACACTCTGGGTACAGTATTCAGTGTAACACTGGGTCCAGTATTCAGTGTAACACTCTGGGTACAGTATTCTGTTTAACACTGGGTGCAGTATTCAGTGTAACACTCGGGGTGCAGTATTCAGTGTAACACTGGGTACAGTATTCAGTGTAACATTGGGTACAGTATTCAGTGTAACACTCTGGGTACAGTATTCAGTGTAACACACTGGGTACAGTATTCAGTGTAACACTGGGTCCACTATTCAGTGTAACATTGGGTACAGTATTCAGTGTGACACTCTGGGTACAGTATTCAGTGTAATACTCTGGGTACAGTATTCAGTGTAACACTGGGTCCAGTATTCAGTGTAACACTGGGTACATTATTCAGTGTAACAGACTGGGTACAGTATTCAGTGTAACACTGGGTACAGTATTCAGTGTAACACTCTGGGTACAGTATTCAGTATAACACTGGGTACAGTATTCAGTGTAACACTCGGGGTACAGTATTCAGTGTAACACTGGGTACAGTATTCAGTGTAACATTGGTTACAGTATTCAGTGTAACACTGGGTACAGTGTTCAGTGTAACACTCTGGGTACAGTATTCAGTGTAACACTCTGCGTACAGTATTCAGTGTAACACTGCGTACGTTATTCAGTGTAACACACTGGGTACAGTATTCAGTGTAACACTGGGTACAGTATTCAGTGTAACACTGGGTACAGTATTCAGTGTAACACTCTGGTTACAGTATTCAGTGTAATACTGAGTCCAGTATTCAGTGTAACACTGGGTACAGTATTCAGTGTAACACTGGGTACAATATTCAGTGTAACACTCTGGATACAGTATTCAGTGTAACACTGGGTCCAGTATTCAGTGTAACACTGGGTACAGTATTCAGTGTAACACACTGGGTAAAGTATTCAGTGTAACACTGATTACAGTATTCAGTGTAACACTCTGGGTACAGTATTCAGTGTAACACTCTGGTTACAGTATTCAGTGTAACACTCTGGGTACAGTATTCAGTGTAACACTCTGGGTACAGTATTCAGTGTAACACTGGGTACAGTATTCAGTTTAACACGCTGGGTACAGTATTCAGTGTAACACTGGGTACAGTATTCAGTGTAACACACTGGGTACAGTATTCAGTGTAACACTGGGTACAGTATTCAGTGTAACACTCTGGGTACAATATTCAGTGTAACACTGGGCACAGTATTCAGCGTAACACTGGGTACAGCATTCAGTGTAACACTGGGTACAGTATTCAGTGTAACACTCGGGGTACAGTATTCAGTGTAACACTGGGTACAGTATTCAGTGTAACATTGGGTACAGTATTCAGTGTAACACTCTGGGTACAGTATTCAGTGTAACACTCTGGTTACAGTATTCAGTGTAATACTGAGTCCAGTATTCAGTGTAACACTGAGTACAGTATTCAGTGTAATACTGAGTCCAGTATTCAGTGTAACACTGCGTCCAGTATTCAGTGTAACATTGGGTACAATATTCAGTGTAACACTGGGTATAGTATTCAGTGTAACATTGGGTACAGTATTCAGTGTAACACTGGGTACAGTATTCAGTGTAACATTGGGTATAGTATTCAGTGTAACACTCGAGTTACAGTATTCAGTGTAACACTCTGGGTACAGTATTCGGTGTAACACTCTGGGTACAGTATTCAGTGTAACACACTGGGTACAGTATTCAGTGTAACACTGGGTACAGTATTCAGTGTAACACTCTGGGTACAATATTCAGTGTAACACTGGGTACAGTATTCAGTGTAACAATCGGGGTACAGTATTCAGTGTAACACTGGGAATAGTATTCAGTGTAACATTGGGTACAGTATTCAGTGTAACACTGGGTACAGTATTCAGTGTAACACTCTGGGTACAGTATTCAGTGTAATACTGGGTACAGTATTCAGTGTAACACACTGGGTGCAGTATTCAGTGTAACACTGGGTACAGTATTCAGTGTAACACTCTGGGTACAGTATTCAGTGTAACACTGGGTCCAGTATTCAGTGTAACACTGGGTACATTATTCAGTGTAACAGACTGGGTACAGTATTCAGTGTAACACTGGGTACAGTATTCAGTTTAATACTCTTGGTACAGTATTCAGCGTAACACTGGTTACAGTATTCAGTGTAACACTCGGGGTGCAGTATTCAGTGTAACACTGGGTACAGTATTCAGTGTAACATTTGGTATAGTATTCAGTGTAACACTCTAGTTACAGTATTCAGTGTAACACTCTGGGTACAGTATTCAGTGTAACACTCTGGGTACAGTATTCAGTGTAACACACTGGGTACAGTATTCAGTGTAACACTGGGTACAGTATTCAGTGTAACACTCTGGGTACAGTATTCAGTGTAACACTGGGTACAGTATTCAGTGTAACAATCGGGGTACAGTATTCAGTGTAACACTGGGAATAGTATTCAGTGTAACATTGGGTACAGTATTCAGTGTAACACTGGGTACAGTATTCAGTGTAACACTCTGGGTACAGTATTCAGTATAACAATCTGGGTACATTATTTAGTGTAACACTGGGTCCAGTATTCAGTGTAACACTGGTACAGTATTCAGTGCAACACACTGGGTACAGTATTCAGTGTAACACTGGGTACAGTATTCAGTGTAACACTCTGGGTACAGTATTCAATGTAACACTGGGTACAGTATTCAGTGTAACACTCTGGGTACAGTATGCAGTGTAACACTGGGTACAGTATTCAGTGTAACACTCTGGGTACAATATTCAGTGTAACACTGGGTACAGTATTCAGTGTAACACTCTAGTTACAGTATTCCATGTAATACTCTGGGTACAGTATTCAGTGTAACACACTGGGTACAGTATTCAGTGTAACACTGGGTACAGTATTCAGTGTAACACTCTGGGTACAGTATTCAGTGTAACACTGGGTACAGTATTCAGTGTAACAATCGGGGTACAGTATTCAGTGTAACACTGGGAATAGCATTCAGTGTAACATTGGGTACAGTATTCAGTGTAACACTGGGTACAGTATTCAGTTTAACACTCTGGGTACAGTATTCAGTGTAACAATCTGGGTACAGTATTTAGTGTAACACTGGGTCCAGTATTCAGTGTAACACTGGTACAGTATTCAGTGTAACACACTGGGTACTGTATTCAGTGTAACATTGGGTACAGTATTCAGTGTAACACTCTGGGTACAGTATTCAGTGTAACACTGCGTACAGTATTCAGTGTAACACTCTGGGTACAGTATTCAGTGTAACACTGGTTACAGTATTCAGTGTAACACTCGGGGTGCAGTATTCAGTGTAACACTGGGTACAGTATTCAGTGTAACATTGGGTACAGTATTCAGTGTAACACTCTAGTTACAGTATTCAGTGTAACACTCTGGGTACAGTATTCAGTGTAACACACTGGGTACAGTATTCAGTGTAACACTGGGTACAGTATTCAGTGTAACACTCTGGGTACAGTATTCAGTGTAACAATCTGGGTACAGTATTTAGTGTAACACTGGGTCCAGTATTCAGTGTAACACTGGTACAGTATTCAGTGTAACACATTGGGTACTGTATTCAGTGTAACATTGGGTACAGTATTCAGTGTAACACTCTGGCTACAGTATTCAGTGTAACACTGCGTACAGTATTCAGTGTAACACTCTGGGTACAGTATTCAGTGTAACACTGGGTACAGTATTCAGTGTAACACTCTGGGTACAGTTTTCAGTGTAACACTGGGTACAGTATTCAGTGTAACACTCCTGATATAGTATTCAGTGTAACGCTGGGTACAGTATTCAGCGTAACACTCTGGGTACAGTATTCAGTGTAACACTGGGCACAGTATTCAATGTTACACTCTGGGTACAGTATTCAGTGTAACACACTGGATACAGTATTCAGTGTAACACTGGTACAGTATTCAGTGCAACACTGGGTACAATATGCAGTGTAACACACTGGGTACAGTATTCAGTGTAACACTGGGTACAGTATTCAGTGTAACACTCTGGGTACAGTATTCAGTGTAACACTGGGTCCAATATTCAGTGTAACACTGGGTACATTATTCAGTGTAACACACAGGGTACAGTATTCAGTGTAACACTGGGTACAGTTTTCAGTGTAACACTCTGGGTACAGTATTTAGTGCATTACTGAGTCCAGTATTCAGTGTAACACTGGGTACAGTATTCAGTGTAACACTGGATACATTATTCAGTGTAACACTCTGGGTACAGTATTCAGTGTAACACTGGGTCCAGTATTCAGTGTAACACTCTGGGTACAGTATTCTGTTTAACACTGGGTACAGTATTCAGTGTAACACTCGGGGTGCAGTATTCAGTGTAACACTGGGTACAGTATTCAGTGTAACATTGGGTACAGTATTCAGTGTAACACTCTGGGTACAGTATTCAGTGTAACACACCGGGTACAGTATTCAGTGTAACATTGGGTACAGTATTCAGTGTGACACTCTGGGTACAGTATTCAGTGTAACACTGGGTCCAGTATTCAGTGTAACACTGGGTACAGTATTCAGTGTAACACACTGGGTAAAGTATTCAGTGTAACACTGATTACAGTATTCAGTGTAACACTCTGGGTACAGTATTCAGTGTAACACTCTGGTTACAGTATTCAGTGTAACACTCTGGGTACAGTATTCAGTGTAACACTCTGGGTACAGTATTCAGTGTAACACTGGGTACAGTATTCAGTTTAACACGCTGGGTACAGTATTCAGTGTAACACTGGGTACAGTATTCAGTGTAACACACTGGGTACAGTATTCAGTGTAACACTGGGTACAGTATTCAGTGTAACACTCTGGGTACAATATTCAGTGTAACACTGGGCACAGTATTCAGCGTAACACTGGGTACAGCATTCAGTGTAACACTGGGTACAGTATTCAGTGTAACACTCGGGGTACAGTATTCAGTGTAACACTGGGTACAGTATTCAGTGTAACATTGGGTACAGTATTCAGTGTAACACTCTGGGTACAGTATTCAGTGTAACACTCTGGTTACAGTATTCAGTGTAATACTGAGTCCAGTATTCAGTGTAACACTGAGTACAGTATTCAGTGTAATACTGAGTCCAGTATTCAGTGTAACACTGCGTCCAGTATTCAGTGTAACATTGGGTACAATATTCAGTGTAACACTCGAGTTACAGTATTCAGTGTAACACTCTGGGTACAGTATTCAGTGTAACACTCTGGGTACAGTATTCAGTGTAACACACTGGGTACAGTATTCAGTGTAACACTGGGTACAGTATTCAGTGTAACACTCTGGGTACAATATTCAGTGTAACACTGGGTACAGTATTCAGTGTAACAATCGGGGTACAGTATTCAGTGTAACACTGGGAATAGTATTCAGTGTAACATTGGGTACAGTATTCAGTGTAACACTGGGTACAGTATTCAGTGTAACACTCTGGGTACAGTATTCAGTGTAATACTGGGTACAGTATTCAGTGTAACACACTGGGTGCAGTATTCAGTGTAACACTGGGTACAGTATTCAGTGTAACACTCTGGGTACAGTATTCAGTGTAACACTGGGTCCAGTATTCAGTGTAACACTGGGTACATTATTCAGTGTAACAGACTGGGTACAGTATTCAGTGTAACACTGGGTACAGTATTCAGTTTAATACTCTTGGTACAGTATTCAGCGTAACACTGGTTACAGTATTCAGTGTAACACTCGGGGTGCAGTATTCAGTGTAACACTGGGTACAGTATTCAGTGTAACATTTGGTATAGTATTCAGTGTAACACTCTAGTTACAGTATTCAGTGTAACACTCTGGGTACAGTATTCAGTGTAACACTCTGGGTACAGTATTCAGTGTAACACACTGGGTACAGTATTCAGTGTAACACTGGGTACAGTATTCAGTGTAACACTCTGGGTACAGTATTCAGTGTAACACTGGGTACAGTATTCAGTGTAACAATCGGGGTACAGTATTCAGTGTAACACTGGGAATAGTATTCAGTGTAACATTGGGTACAGTATTCAGTGTAACACTGGGTACAGTATTCAGTGTAACACTCTGGGTACAGTATTCAGTATAACAATCTGGGTACATTATTTAGTGTAACACTGGGTCCAGTATTCAGTGTAACACTGGTACAGTATTCAGTGCAACACACTGGGTACAGTATTCAGTGTAACACTGGGTACAGTATTCAGTGTAACACTCTGGGTACAGTATTCAATGTAACACTGGGTACAGTATTCAGTGTAACACTCTGGGTACAGTATTCAGTGTAACACTCTGGGTACAGTATTCAGTGTAACACTGGGTACAGTATTCAGTGTAACAATCGGGGTACAGTATTCAGTGTAACACTGGGAATAGCATTCAGTGTAACATTGGGTACAGTATTCAGTGTAACACTGGGTACAGTATTCAGTTTAACACTCTGGGTACAGTATTCAGTGTAACAATCTGGGTACAGTATTTAGTGTAACACTGGGTCCAGTATTCAGTGTAACACTGGTACAGTATTCAGTGTAACACACTGGGTACTGTATTCAGTGTAACATTGGGTACAGTATTCAGTGTAACACTCTGGGTACAGTATTCAGTGTAACACTGCGTACAGTATTCAGTGTAACACTCTGGGTACAGTATTCAGTGTAACACTGGTTACAGTATTCAGTGTAACACTCGGGGTGCAGTATTCAGTGTAACACTGGGTACAGTATTCAGTGTAACATTGGGTACAGTATTCAGTGTAACACTCTAGTTACAGTATTCAGTGTAACACTCTGGGTACAGTATTCAGTGTAACACACTGGGTACAGTATTCAGTGTAACACTGGGTACAGTATTCAGTGTAACACTCTGGGTACAGTATTCAGTGTAACAATCTGGGTACAGTATTTAGTGTAACACTGGGTCCAGTATTCAGTGTAACACTGGTACAGTATTCAGTGTAACACACTGGGTACTGTATTCAGTGTAACATTGGGTACAGTATTCAGTGTAACACTCTGGGTACAGTATTCAGTGTAACACTGCGTACAGTATTCAGTGTAACACTCTGGGTACAGTATTCAGTGTAACACTGGGTACAGTATTCAGTGTAACACTCTGGGTACAGTTTTCAGTGTAACACTGGGTACAGTATTCAGTGTAACACTCCTGATATAGTATTCAGTGTAACGCTGGGTACAGTATTCAGCGTAACACTCTGGGTACAGTATTCAGTGTAACACTGGGCACAGTATTCAATGTTACACTCTGGGTACAGTATTCAGTGTAACACACTGGATACAGTATTCAGTGTAACACTGGTACAGTATTCAGTGTAACACTGGGTACAATATGCAGTGTAACACACTGGGTACAGTATTCAGTGTAACACTGGGTACAGTATTCAGTGTAACACTCTGGGTACAGTATTCAGTGTAACACTGGGTCCAATATTCAGTGTAACACTGGGTACAGTATTCAGTGTAACACACAGGGTACAGTATTCAGTGTAACACTGGGTACAGTTTTCAGTGTAACACTCTGGGTACAGTATTTAGTGCATTACTGAGTCCAGTATTCAGTGTAACACTGGGTACAGTATTCAGTGTAACACTGGATACATTATTCAGTGTAACACTCTGGGTACAGTATTCAGTGTAACACTGGGTCCAGTATTCAGTGTAACACTCTGGGTACAGTATTCTGTTTAACACTGGGTACAGTATTCAGTGTAACACTCGGGGTGCAGTATTCAGTGTAACACTGGGTACAGTATTCAGTGTAACATTGGGTACAGTATTCAGTGTAACACTCTGGGTACAGTATTCAGTGTAACACACCGGGTACAGTATTCAGTGTAACATTGGGTACAGTATTCAGTGTGACACTCTGGGTACAGTATTCAGTGTAATACTCTGGGTACTGTATTCAGTGTAACACCGGGTACAATATTCAGTGTAACACTCGGTACAGTATTCAGTGTAACACTCTGGGTACAGTATTCAGTGTAATACTGGGTACAGTATTCAGTGTAACACACTGGGTGCAGTATTCAGTGTAACACTGGGTACCGTATTCAGTGTAACATTCTGTGTACAGTATTCAGTGTAACACTGGGTACAGTATTCAGTGTAACACACTGGGTACAGTATTCAGTGTAACACTGGGTACAGTATTCAGAGTAACACTCTGGGTACAGTATTCAGTGTAACACTGGGTACAGTATTCAGTGTAACAATCGGGGTACAGTATTCAGTGTAACACTGGGAATAGCATTCAGTGTAACATTGGGTACAGTATTCAGTGTAACACTGGGTACAGTATTCAGTGTAACACTCTGGGTACAGTATTCAGTGTAACAATCTGGGTACAGTATTTAGTGTAACACTGGGTCCAGTATTCAGTGTAACACTGGTACAGTATTCAGTGTAACATACTGGGTACTGTATTCAGTGTAACATTGGGTACAGTATTCAGTGTAACACTCTGGGTTCAGTATTCAGTGTAACACTGCGTACAGTATTCAGTGTAACACTCTGGGTACAGTATTCAGTGTAACACTGGTTACAGTATTCAGTGTAACACTCGGGGTGCAGTATTCAGTGTAACACTGGGTACAGTATTCAGTGTAACATTGGGTACAGTATTCAGTGTTACACTCTAGTTACAGTATTCAGTGTAACACTCTGGGTACAGTATTCAGTGTAACACACTGGGTACAGTATTCAGTGTAACACTGGGTACAGTATTCAGTGTAACACTCTGGGTACATTATTCAGTGTAACACTGGGTACAGTATTCAGTGTAACAATCGGTGTACAGTATTCAGTGTAACACTGGGAATAGCATTCAGTGTAACATTGGGTACAATATTCAGTGTAACACTGGGTACAGTATTCAGTGTAACACTCTAGGTACAGTATTCAGTGTAACAATCTGGGTACAGTATTTAGTGTAACACTGGGTCCAGTATTCAGTGTAACACTGGTACAGTATTCAGTGTAACACACTGGGTACTGTATTCAGTGTAACATTGGGTACAGTATTCAGTGTAACACTCTGGGTACAGTATTCAGTGTAACACTGCGTACAGTATTCAGTGTAACACTCTGGGTACAGTATTCAGTGTAACACTGGGTACAGTATTCAGTGTAACACTCTGGGTACAATTTTCAGTGTAACACTGGGTACAGTATTCAGTGCAACACTCTGGGTACAGTATTCAGTGTAACACTCTGGGTACAGTATTCAGTGTAACACTCTGAGTACAGTATTCAGTGTAACACACTGGGTACAGTATTCAGTGTCGCACTCTGGGTACAGTATTCAGTGTCGCACTCTGGGTACAGTATTCAATGTAACACTGGGTACAATATTCAGTGTAACACTCTGGGTACAGTATTCAGTGTAACACTGGGTACAGTATTCAGTGTAACACTGGGTACAGTATTCAGTGTAACACTCGGGGTGCAGTATTCAGTGTAACACACTGGGTACAGTATCCAGTGTAACACTGTGTACAGTATTCAGTGTAACACTCTGGGTATAGTATTCAGTGTAACGCTGGGTACAGTATTCAGCGTAACACTCTGGGTACAGTATTCAGTGTAACACTGGGCACAGTATTAAATGTTACAATCTGGGTACAGTATTCAGTGTAACACACTGGGTACAGTATTCAGTGTAACACTGGTACAGTATTCAGTGTAACACTGGGTACAATATGCAGTGTAACACACTGGGTACAGTATTCAATATTACAATCTGGGTACAGTATTCAGTGTAACACTCTGGGTACAGTATTCAGTGTAACACTGGGTCCAATATTCAGTGTAACACTGGGTACAGTATTCAGTGTAACACTGGGTACATTATTCAGTGTAACACTCTGGGTACAGTATTCAGTGTAACACTGGGTCCAGTATTCAGTGTAACACTGGGTACATTATTCAGTGTAACAGACCGGGTACAGTATTCAGTGTAACATTGGGTACAGTATTCAGTGTAACACTCTGGGTACAGTATTCTGTGTAACACTGGGTACAGTATTCAGTGTAACACTCGGGGTGCAATATTCAGTGTAACACTGGGTACAGTATTCAGTGTAACATTGGGCACAGTATTCAGTGTAACACTCTAGTTACAGTATTCAGTGTAACACTCTGGGTACAGTATTCATTGTAACACTCTGGGTATAGTATTCAGTGTAACACACTGGGTACAGTATTCAGTGTAACACTGGGTACAGTATTCAGTGTAACATTGGGTACAGTATTCAGTGTGACACTCTGGCTACAGTAATCAGTGTAATACTCTGGGTACAGTATTCAGTGTAACACCGGGTACAATATTCAGTGTAACACTCGGTACAGTATTCAGTGTAACACTCTGGGTACAGTATTCAGTGTAATACTGGGTACAGTATTCAGTGTAACACACTGGGTGCAGTAATCAGTCGAACACTGGGTACAGTATTCAGTGTAACACTCTGGGTACAGTATTCAGTGTAACACTGGGTCCAGTATTCAGTGTAACACTGGGTACATTATTCATTGTAACAGACTGGGTATAGTATTCAGTGTAACACTGGGTACAGTATTCAGTGTAATACTCTTGGTACAGTATTCAGTGTAACACTGGTTACAGTATTCAGTGTAACACTCGGGGTGCAGTATTCAGTGTAACACTGGGTACAGTATTCAGTGTAACACTGGGGACAGAATTCAGTGTAACACACTGGGTACAGTATTCAGTGTAACACTGGGTACAATATTCAGTGTAACACTCTGGGTACAGTATTCAGTGTAACACTGGGTACAGTATTCAGTGTAACAATCGGGGTACAGTATTCAGTGTAACACTGGGAATAGTATTCAGTGTAACATTGGGTACAGTATTCAGTGTAACACTGGGTACAGTATTCAGTATAACACTCTGGGTACAGTATTCAGTGTAACAATCTGGGTACAGTATTTAGTGTAACACTGGGTCCAGTATTCAGTGTAACACTGGTACAGTATTCAGTGTAACACACTGGGTACAGTATTCAGTGTAACACTGGGTCCAGTATTCAGTGCAACACTCGGGGTACAGTATTCAGTGTAACACACTGGGTACAGTATTCAGTGTAACACTCTGGGTACAGTATTCAGTGTAACACTGGGTACAGTATTCAGTGTAACACTCTGGGTACAGTTTTCAGTGTAACACTGGGTGCAGTATTCAGTGCAACACTCTGGGTACAGTATTCAGTGAAACACTCTGGGTACAGTATTCAGTGTAACACTCTGGGTACAGTATTCAGTGTAACACACTTGGTACAGTATTCAGTGTAGCACTCTGGGTACAGTATTCAATGTAACACTGGGTACAATATTCAGTGTAACACTCTGGGTACAGTTTTCAGTGTAACACTGGGTCCAGTATTCAGTGTAACACTGGGTACAATATTCAGTGTAACACTCAGGGTACAGTATTCAGTGTAACACTCGGGGTGCAGTATTCAGTGTAACACACTGGGTACGGTATCCAGTGTAACACTGGGTACAGTATTCAGTGTAACACTCCGGGTACAGTATTCAGTGTAACACACTGGGTACAGTATTCAGTGCAACACTGGTTACAGTATTCAGTGTAACATTGGGTACAGTATTCAGTGTGACACTCTGGCTACAGTATTCAGTGTAACACTCTGGGCACAGTATTCAGTGTAACACTGGGTACAGTATTCAGTGTAACACTCTGGGTACAGTTTTCAGTGTAACACTGGGTGCAGTATTCAGTGCAACACTCTGGGTACAGTATTCAGTGAAACACTCTGGGTACAGTATTCAGTGTAACACTCTGGGTACAGTATTCAGTGTAACACACTTGGTACAGTATTCAGTGTAGCATTCTGGGTACAGTATTCAATGTAACACCGGGTACAATATTCAGTGTAACACACGGTACATTATTCAGTGTAACACTGGGTCCAGTATTCAGTGTAACACTGGGTACAATATTCAGTGTAACACTCTGGGTACAGTATTCAGTGTAACACTCGGGGTGCAGTATTCAGTGTAACACACTGGGTACGGTATCCAGTGTAACACTGGGTACAGTATTCAGTGTAACACTCTGGGTACAGTATTCAGTGTAACACTGGGCACAGTATTCAATGTTTCAATCTGGGTACAGTATTCAGTGTAACACACTGGGTACAGTATTCAGTGTAACAATGGTACAGTATTCAGTGTAACACTGGGTACAATATGCAGTGTAACACACTGGGTACAGTATTCAGTGTAACACTGGGTACAGTATTCAGTGTAACACTCTGGGTACAGTATTCAGTGTAACACTGCGTACAGTATTCAGTGTAACACTCTGGGTACATTATTCAGTGTAACACACTGGGTACAGTATTCAGTGTAACACTGGGTACAGTATTCAGTGTAACATTGGGTACAGTATTCAGTGTGACACTCTGGCTACAGTATTCAGTGTAATACTCTGGGTACAATATTCAGTGTAACACTCGGTACAGTATTCAGTGTAACACTCTGGGTACAGTATTCAGTGTAATACTGGGTACAGTATTCAGTGTAACACACTGGGTGCAGTATTCGGTGTAACACTGGGTACAGTATTCAGTGTAACACTCTGGGCACAGTATTCAGTGTAACACTGGGTCCAGTATTCAGTGTAACACTGGTACAGTATTCAGTGTAACACACTGGGTACAGTATTCAGTGTAACACTGGGTACAGTATTCAGCGTAACACTCTGGGTACAGTATTCAGTGTAACACTGCGTACAATATTGAGTGTAACACTCTGGGTGCAGTATTCAGTGTAACACTGGGTACAGTATTCAGTGTAACACTCTGGGTACAGTTTTCAGTGTAACACTGGGTGCAGTATTCAGTGCAACACTCTGTGTACAGTATTCAGTGTAACACTCTGGGTACAGTATTCAGTGTAACACTCTGGGTACAGTATTCAGTGTAACACACTGGGTACAGTATTCAGTGTAGCACTCTGGGTACAGTATTCAATGTAACACTGGGTACAATATTCAGTGTAACACTCTGGGTACAGTATTCAGTATAACACTGGGTCCAGTATTCAGTGTAACACTGGGTACAATATTCAGTGTAACACTCTGGCTACAGTATTCAGTGTAACACTCGGGGTGCAGTATTCAGTGTAACACACTGGGTACGGTATCCAGTGTAACACAGGGTACAGTATTCAGTGTAACACACTGGGTACAGTATTCAGTGCAACACTGGTTACAGTATTCAGTGTAACATTGGGTACAGTATTCAGTGTGACACTCTGGCTACAGTATTCAGTGTAACACTCTGGGCACAGTATTCAGTGTAACACTGGGTACAGTATTCAGTGTAACACTCTGGGTACAGTTTTCAGTGTAACACTGGGTGCAGTATTCAGTGCAACACTCTGGGTACAGTATTCAGTGAAACACTCTGGGTACAGTATTCAGTGTAACACTCTGGGTACAGTATTCAGTGTAACACACTTGGTACAGTATTCAGTGTAGCATTCTGGGTACAGTATTCAATGTAACACCGGGTACAATATTCAGTGTAACACACGGTACATTATTCAGTGTGACACTGGGTCCAGTATTCAGTGTAACACTGGGTACAATATTCAGTGTAACACTCTGGGTACAGTATTCAGTGTAACACTCGGGGTGCAGTATTCAGTGTAACACACTGGGTACGGTATCCAGTGTAACACTGGGTACAGTATTCAGTGTAACACTCTGGGTACAGTATTCAGTGTAACACTGGGCACAGTATTCAATGTTTCAATCTGGGTACAGTATTCAGTGTAACACACTGGGTACAGTATTCAGTGTAACAATGGTACAGTATTCAGTGTAACACTGGGTACAATATGCAGTGTAACACACTGGGTACAGTATTCAGTGTAACACTGGGTACAGTATTCAGTGTAACACTCTGGGTACAGTATTCAGTGTAACACTGCGTACAGTATTCAGTGTAACACTCTGGGTACATTATTCAGTGTAACACACTGGGTACAGTATTCAGTGTAACACTGGGTACAGTATTCAGTGTAACATTGGGTACAGTATTCAGTGTGACACTCTGGCTACAGTATTCAGTGTAATACTCTGGGTACAATATTCAGTGTAACACTCGGTACAGTATTCAGTGTAACACTCTGGGTACAGTATTCAGTGTAATACTGGGTACAGTATTCAGTGTAACACACTGGGTGCAGTATTCGGTGTAACACTGGGTACAGTATTCAGTGTAACACTCTGGGTACAGTATTCAGTGTAACACTGGGTACATTATTCAGTGTAACAGACCGGGTACAGTATTCAGTGTAACATTGGGTACAGTATTCAGTGTAACACTCTGGGTACAGTATTCTGTGTAACACTGGGTACAGTATTCAGTGTAACACTCGGGGTGCAATATTCAGTGTAACACTGGGTACAGTATTCAGTGTAACATTGGGCACAGTATTCAGTGTAACACTCTAGTTACAGTATTCAGTGTAACACTCTGGGTACAGTATTCATTGTAACACTCTGGGTATAGTATTCAGTGTAACACACTGGGTACAGTATTCAGTGTAACACTGGGTACAGTATTCAGTGTAACATTGGGTACAGTATTCAGTGTGACACTCTGGCTACAGTAATCAGTGTAATACTCTGGGTACAGTATTCAGTGTAACACCGGGTACAATATTCAGTGTAACACTCGGTACAGTATTCAGTGTAACACTCTGGGTACAGTATTCAGTGTAATACTGGGTACAGTATTCAGTGTAACACACTGGGTGCAGTAATCAGTCGAACACTGGGTACAGTATTCAGTGTAACACTCTGGGTACAGTATTCAGTGTAACACTGGGTCCAGTATTCAGTGTAACACTGGGTACATTATTCATTGTAACAGACTGGGTATAGTATTCAGTGTAACACTGGGTACAGTATTCAGTGTAATACTCTTGGTACAGTATTCAGTGTAACACTGGTTACAGTATTCAGTGTAACACTCGGGGTGCAGTATTCAGTGTAACACTGGGTACAGTATTCAGTGTAACACTGGGGACAGTATTCAGTGTAACACACTGGGTACAGTATTCAGTGTAACACTGGGTACAATATTCAGTGTAACACTCTGGGTACAGTATTCAGTGTAACACTGGGTACAGTATTCAGTGTAACAATCGGGGTACAGTATTCAGTGTAACACTGGGAATAGTATTCAGTGTAACATTGGGTACAGTATTCAGTGTAACACTGGGTACAGTATTCAGTATAACACTCTGGGTACAGTATTCAGTGTAACAATCTGGGTACAGTATTTAGTGTAACACTGGGTCCAGTATTCAGTGTAACACTGGTACAGTATTCAGTGTAACACACTGGGTACAGTATTCAGTGTAACACTGGGTCCAGTATTCAGTGCAACACTCGGGGTACAGTATTCAGTGTAACACACTGGGTACAGTATTCAGTGTAACACTCTGGGTACAGTATTCAGTGTAACACTGGGTACAGTATTCAGTGTAACACTCTGGGTACAGTTTTCAGTGTAACACTGGGTGCAGTATTCAGTGCAACACTCTGGGTACAGTATTCAGTGAAACACTCTGGGTACAGTATTCAGTGTAACACTCTGGGTACAGTATTCAGTGTAACACACTTGGTACAGTATTCAGTGTAGCACTCTGGGTACAGTATTCAATGTAACACTGGGTACAATATTCAGTGTAACACTCTGGGTACAGTTTTCAGTGTAACACTGGGTCCAGTATTCAGTGTAACACTGGGTACAATATTCAGTGTAACACTCAGGGTACAGTATTCAGTGTAACACTCGGGGTGCAGTATTCAGTGTAACACACTGGGTACGGTATCCAGTGTAACACTGGGTACAGTATTCAGTGTAACACTCCGGGTACAGTATTCAGTGTAACACACTGGGTACAGTATTCAGTGCAACACTGGTTACAGTATTCAGTGTAACATTGGGTACAGTATTCAGTGTGACACTCTGGCTACAGTATTCAGTGTAACACTCTGGGCACAGTATTCAGTGTAACACTGGGTACAGTATTCAGTGTAACACTCTGGGTACAGTTTTCAGTGTAACACTGGGTGCAGTATTCAGTGCAACACTCTGGGTACAGTATTCAGTGAAACACTCTGGGTACAGTATTCAGTGTAACACTCTGGGTACAGTATTCAGTGTAACACACTTGGTACAGTATTCAGTGTAGCATTCTGGGTACAGTATTCAATGTAACACCGGGTACAATATTCAGTGTAACACACGGTACATTATTCAGTGTAACACTGGGTCCAGTATTCAGTGTAACACTGGGTACAATATTCAGTGTAACACTCTGGGTACAGTATTCAGTGTAACACTCGGGGTGCAGTATTCAGTGTAACACACTGGGTACGGTATCCAGTGTAACACTGGGTACAGTATTCAGTGTAACACTCTGGGTACAGTATTCAGTGTAACACTGGGCACAGTATTCAATGTTTCAATCTGGGTACAGTATTCAGTGTAACACACTGGGTACAGTATTCAGTGTAACAATGGTACAGTATTCAGTGTAACACTGGGTACAATATGCAGTGTAACACACTGGGTACAGTATTCAGTGTAACACTGGGTACAGTATTCAGTGTAACACTCTGGGTACAGTATTCAGTGTAACACTGCGTACAGTATTCAGTGTAACACTCTGGGTACATTATTCAGTGTAACACACTGGGTACAGTATTCAGTGTAACACTGGGTACAGTATTCAGTGTAACATTGGGTACAGTATTCAGTGTGACACTCTGGCTACAGTATTCAGTGTAATACTCTGGGTACAATATTCAGTGTAACACTCGGTACAGTATTCAGTGTAACACTCTGGGTACAGTATTCAGTGTAATACTGGGTACAGTATTCAGTGTAACACACTGGGTGCAGTATTCGGTGTAACACTGGGTACAGTATTCAGTGTAACACTCTGGGCACAGTATTCAGTGTAACACTGGGTCCAGTATTCAGTGTAACACTGGTACAGTATTCAGTGTAACACACTGGGTACAGTATTCAGTGTAACACTGGGTACAGTATTCAGCGTAACACTCTGGGTACAGTATTCAGTGTAACACTGCGTACAATATTGAGTGTAACACTCTGGGTGCAGTATTCAGTGTAACACTGGGTACAGTATTCAGTGTAACACTCTGGGTACAGTTTTCAGTGTAACACTGGGTGCAGTATTCAGTGCAACACTCTGTGTACAGTATTCAGTGTAACACTCTGGGTACAGTATTCAGTGTAACACTCTGGGTACAGTATTCAGTGTAACACACTGGGTACAGTATTCAGTGTAGCACTCTGGGTACAGTATTCAATGTAACACTGGGTACAATATTCAGTGTAACACTCTGGGTACAGTATTCAGTATAACACTGGGTCCAGTATTCAGTGTAACACTGGGTACAATATTCAGTGTAACACTCTGGCTACAGTATTCAGTGTAACACTCGGGGTGCAGTATTCAGTGTAACACACTGGGTACGGTATCCAGTGTAACACAGGGTACAGTATTCAGTGTAACACACTGGGTACAGTATTCAGTGCAACACTGGTTACAGTATTCAGTGTAACATTGGGTACAGTATTCAGTGTGACACTCTGGCTACAGTATTCAGTGTAACACTCTGGGCACAGTATTCAGTGTAACACTGGGTACAGTATTCAGTGTAACACTCTGGGTACAGTTTTCAGTGTAACACTGGGTGCAGTATTCAGTGCAACACTCTGGGTACAGTATTCAGTGAAACACTCTGGGTACAGTATTCAGTGTAACACTCTGGGTACAGTATTCAGTGTAACACACTTGGTACAGTATTCAGTGTAGCATTCTGGGTACAGTATTCAATGTAACACCGGGTACAATATTCAGTGTAACACACGGTACATTATTCAGTGTGACACTGGGTCCAGTATTCAGTGTAACACTGGGTACAATATTCAGTGTAACACTCTGGGTACAGTATTCAGTGTAACACTCGGGGTGCAGTATTCAGTGTAACACACTGGGTACGGTATCCAGTGTAACACTGGGTACAGTATTCAGTGTAACACTCTGGGTACAGTATTCAGTGTAACACTGGGCACAGTATTCAATGTTTCAATCTGGGTACAGTATTCAGTGTAACACACTGGGTACAGTATTCAGTGTAACAATGGTACAGTATTCAGTGTAACACTGGGTACAATATGCAGTGTAACACACTGGGTACAGTATTCAGTGTAACACTGGGTACAGTATTCAGTGTAACACTCTGGGTACAGTATTCAGTGTAACACTGCGTACAGTATTCAGTGTAACACTCTGGGTACATTATTCAGTGTAACACACTGGGTACAGTATTCAGTGTAACACTGGGTACAGTATTCAGTGTAACATTGGGTACAGTATTCAGTGTGACACTCTGGCTACAGTATTCAGTGTAATACTCTGGGTACAATATTCAGTGTAACACTCGGTACAGTATTCAGTGTAACACTCTGGGTACAGTATTCAGTGTAATACTGGGTACAGTATTCAGTGTAACACACTGGGTGCAGTATTCGGTGTAACACTGGGTACAGTATTCAGTGTAACACTCTGGGTACAGTATTCAGTGTAACACTGGGTCCAGTATTCAGTGTAACACTGGTACAGTATTCAGTGTAACACACTGGGTACAGTATTCAGTGTAACACTGGGTACAGTATTCAGCGTAACACTCTGGGTACAGTATTCAGTGTAACACTGCGTACAATATTGAGTGTAACACTCTGGGTGCAGTATTCAGTGTAACACTGGGTACAGTATTCAGTGTAACACTCTGGGTACAGTTTTCAGTGTAACACTGGGTGCAGTATTCAGTGCAACACTCTGTGTACAGTATTCAGTGTAACACTCTGGGTACAGTATTCAGTGTAACACTCTGGGTACAGTATTCAGTGTAACACACTGGGTACAGTATTCAGTGTAGCACTCTGGATACAGTATTCAATGTAACACTGGGTACAATATTCAGTGTAACACTCTGGGTACAGTATTCAGTATAACACTGGGTCCAGTATTCAGTGTAACACTGGGTACAATATTCAGTGTAACACTCTGGCTACAGTACTCAGTGTAACACTCGGGGTGCAGTATTCAGTGTAACACACTGGGTACGGTATCCAGTGTAACACAGGGTACAGTATTCAGTGTAACACTCTGGGTATAGTATTCAGTGTAACACTGGGCACAGTATTCAATGTTTCAATCTGGGTACAGTATTCAGTGTAACACACTGGGTACAGTATTCAGTGTAACACTGGTACAGTATTCAGTGTAACACTGGGTACAATATGCAGTGTAACACACTGGGTACAGTATTCAGTGTAACACTGGGTAAAGTATTCAGTGTAACACTCTGGGTACAGTATTCAGTGTAACACTGGGTCCAATATTCAGTGTAACACTGGGTACAGTATTCAGTGTAACACACAGGGTAGAGTATTCAGTGTAACACTGGGTACAGTATTCAGTGTAACACTCTGGGTACAGTATTCAGTGTATTACTGAGTCCAGTATTCAGTTTAACACTGGGTACAGTATTCAGTGTAACACTGGATACATTATTCAGTGTAACACTCTGGGTACAGTATTCAGTGCAACACTGGGACCAGTATTCAGTGTAACACTCAGGGTACAGTATTCTGTGTAACACTGGGTACAGTATTCAGTGTAACACTCGGGGTGCAGTATTCAGTGTAACACTGGGTACAGTATTCAGTGTAACATTGGGTACAGTATTCAGTGTAACACACTGGGTACAGTATTCAGTGTAACACTGGGTACAGTATTCAGTGTTACCCTCTGGGTACAGTATTCAGTATGACACTCAGGGTACAGTATTCAGTGTAACACTGGGTACAGTATTCAGTGTAACACACTGGGTAGAGTATTCAGTGTAACACTCTGGGTACAGTATTCAGTGTAACACTCTGGTTATAGTATTCAGTGTAACACACTGGGTACAGTTTTCAGTGTAACACTGGGTACAGTATTCAGTGTAACACTCTAGTTACAGTATTCAGTGTAACACACTGGGTACAGTATTCAGTGTAACACTGGGTACAGTATTCAGTGTTACCCTCTGGGTACAGTATTCAGTGTGACACTCAGGGTACAGTATTCAGTGTAACATTGGGTACAGTATTCAGTGTAACACTCTAGTTACAGTATTCAGTGTAACACTCTGGGTACAGTATTCAGTGTAACACTCTGGGTATAGTATTCAGTGTAACACACTGGGTACAGTATTCAGTGTAACACTGGGTACAGTATTCAGTGTAACATTGGGTACATTATTCAGTGTGACACTCTGGCTACAGTATTCAGTGTAACACTCTGGGTACAGTATTCAGTGTAATACTGGGTACAGTATTCAGTGTAACACACTGGGTGCAGTAATCAGTGTAACACCGGGTACAGTATTCAGTGTAACACTCTCGGTACAGTATTCAGTGTAACACTGGGTCCAGTATTCAGTGTAACACTGGGTACATTATTCAGTGTAACAGACTGGGTATAGTATTCAGTGTAACACTGGGTACAGTATTCAGTGTAATACTCTTGGTACAGTATTCAGTGTAACACTGGTTACAGTATTCAGTGTAACACTCGGGGTGCAGTATTCAGTGTAACACTGGGTACAGTATTCAGTGTAACACTGGGTACAGTATTCAGTGTAACACACTGGGTACAGTATTCAGTGTAACACTGGGTACAATATTCAGTGTAACACTCTGGGTACAGTATTCAGTGTAACACTGGGTACAGTATTCAGTTTAACAATCGGGGTACAGTATTCAGTGTAACACTGGGAATAGTATTCAGTGTAACATTGGGTACAGTATTCAGTGTAACACTGGGTACAGTATTCAGTATAACACTCTGGGTACAGTATTCAGTGTAACAATCTGGGTACAGTATTTAGTGTAACACTGGGTCCAGTATTCAGTGTAACACTGGTACAGTATTCAGTGTAACACACTGGTACAGTATTCAGTGTAACACTGGGTCCAGTATTCATTGTAACAATCGGGGTACAGTATTCAATGTAACACACTGGGTACAGTATTCAGTGTAACACTCTGGGTACAGTATTCAGTGTAACACTGGGTACAGTATTCAGTGTAACACTCTGGGTACAGTTTTCAGTGTAACAATGGGTGCAGTATTCAGTGCAACACTCTGGGTACAGTATTCAGTGTAACACTCTGGGTACAGTATTCAGTGTAACACACTTGGTACAGTATTCAGTGTAGCACTCTGGGTACAGCATTCAATGTAACACTGGGTACAATATTCAGTGTAACACTCTGGGTACAGTTTTCAGTGTAACACTGGGTCCAGTATTCAGTGTAACACTGGGTACAATATTCAGTGTAACACTCTGGGTACAGTATTCAGTGTAACACTCGGGGTGCAGTATTCAGTGTAACACACTGGGTACGGTATCCAGTGTAACACTGGGTACAGTATTCAGTGTAACACTCTGGGTACAGTATTCAGTGTAACACACTGGGTACAGTATTCAGTGTAACACTGGGTACAGTATTCAGTGTAACATTGGGTACAGTATTCAGTGTGACACTCTGGCTACAGTATTCAGTGTAATACTCTGGCTACAGTATTCAGTGTAACACCGGGTACAATATTCAGTGTAACACTCGGTACATTATTCAGTGTAACACTGGGTACAGTATTCAGTGTTACACACTGCATAGATTATTCAGTGTAACACTCTGGGTACAGTATTCAGTGTAACACTCTGGGTGCAGTATTCAGTGTAACACTGGGTACAGTATTCAGTGTAACACACTGGGTACAGTATTCAGTGTAACACTGGGTACAGTATTCAGTGTAACACTCTGGGTACAATATTCAGTGTAAAACTGGGTACAGTATTCAGTGTAACACTCTGGGTACAGTATTCAGTGTAACACTGGGTACAATATTCAGTGTAACACTCGGGGTACAGTATTCAGTGTAACACTGGGTACAGTATTCAGTGTAACATTGGGTACAGTATTCAGTGTAACACTCTGGGTACAGTATTCAGTGTAACACTGGGTCCAGTATTCAGTGTAACACTGGTACAGTATTCAGTGTAACACTGGGTACAGTGTTCAGTGTAACACTCTGGGTACAGTATTCAGTGTAACACTCTGCGTACAGTATTCAGTGTTACACTGCGTACATTATTCAGTGTAACACACTGGGTACAGTATTCAGTGTAACACTGGGTACAGTATTCAGTGTAACACTGGGTACAGTATTCAGTGTAACACTCTGGTTACAGTATTCAGTGTAATACTGAGTCCAGTATTCAGTGTAACACTGGGTACAGTATTCAGTGTAACACTGGGTACAATATTCAGTGTAACACTCTGGATACAGTATTCAGTGTAACACTGGGTCCAGTATTCAGTGTAACACTGGGTCCAGTATTCAGTGTAACACGGGGTACAGTATTCAGTGTAACACACTGGGTACAGTATTCAGTGTAACACTGATTACAGTATTCAGTGTAACACTCTGGGTACAGTATTCAGTGTAACACTCTGGTTACAGTATTCAGTGTAACACTGGGTACAGTATTCAGTTTAACACGCTGGGTACAGTATTCAGTGTAACACTGGGTACAGTATTCAGTGTAACACACTGCATAGAGTATTCAGTGTAACACTAGGTACAGTATTCAGTGTAACACTCTGGGTACAGTATTCAGTGTAACACATTGGGTACAGTATTCAGTGTAACACTCTGGGTACAGTATTCAGTGTAACACTCTGGGTACAGTATTCAGTGTAACACTGGGTACAGTATTCATTGTAACACACTGGGTACAGTATTCAGTGTAACACTGGGTACAGTATTCAGTGTAACACTCTGGGTACAATATTCAGTGTAACACTGGGTACAGTATTCAGTGTAACACTCTGGGTACAGTATTCAGTGTAACACTGGGTATAGTATTCAGTGTAACACTCGGGGTACAGTATTCAGTGTAACACTGGGTACAGTATTCAGTGTAACATTGGGTACAGTATTCAGTGTAACACTCTGGGTACAGTATTCAGTGTAACACTCTGGTTACAGTATTCAGTGTAATACTGAGTCCAGTATTCAGTGTAACACTGCTTCCAGTATTCAGTGTAACATTGGGTACAATATTCAGTGTAACACTGGGTACAGTTTTTAGTGTAACACACTGGGTACAGTATTCAGTGTAACACTGTGGGTACAGTATTCAGTGTAACACTCTGGGTACAGTATTCAGTGTAATACTGAGTCCAGTATTCAGTGTAACACTGGGTACAGTATTCCGTGTAACACTGGGTACAATATTCAGTGTAACACTCTGGGTACAGTATTCAGTGTAACACTGGGTCCAGTATTCAGTGTAACACTGGGTACGGTATTCAGTGTAACACACTGGGTACAGTATTCAGTGTAACACTGGGTACAGTATTTAGTGTAACACACTGGGTACAGTATTCAGTGTAACACTCTGGGTACAGTATTCAGTGTAACACTGGGTACAGTATTCAGTGTAACACACTGGGTACAGTATTCAATGTAACACTCTGGGTACAGTATTCAGTATAACACACTGGGTACATTACTCAGTGTAACACTCTGGGTACAGTTCAGTGTTACACTGGGTACAGTATTCAGTGTAACACTGGGTACAGTATTTAGTGTAACACACTGGGTACAGTGTTCAGTGTAACTCTGGGTACAGTATTCAGTGTAACACTCTGGGTACAGTATTCAGTGTAACACTGGGTACACTATTCAGTGTAACCCTCTGGGTACAGTATTCAGTGTAACACTCTGGGTGCAGTATTCAGTGTAACACTCTGGGTACAGTATTCAGTGTAACTCTGGGTACAATATTCAGTGTAACATTCTGGGTACCGTATTCAGTGTAACACTCTGGGTACAGTATTCAGTGTAACTCTGGGTACAGTATTCAGTGTAACACTCTGGGTACAGTATTCAGTGTAACTCTGGGTAAAGTATTCAGTGTAACACTCTGGTACAGTATTCAGTGTTCTCTGGGTACAGTATTCAGTGTAACACTCTGGGTACAGTATTCAGTGTAACTCTGGGTACAGTATTCAGTGTAACACTCTGGGTACAGTATTCAGTGTTACACTCTGGGTACAGTATTCAGTGTAACTCTGGGTACAGTATTCAGTGTAACACTCTGGTACAGTATTCAGTGTTCTCTGGGTACAGTATTCAGTGTAACACTCTGGGTACAGTATTCAGTGTAACTCTGGGTACAGTATTCAGTGTAACACTCTGGGTACAGTATTCAGTGTAACACTCTGGGTACAGTATTCAGTGTAACTCTGGGTACAGTATTCAGTGTAACACTCTGGGTACAGTTCAGTGTAACACTGGATACATTATTCAGTGTAACACTGGGTACAGTATTTAGTGTAACACTCTGGGTACAGTATTCAGTGTAACACTGGGTACAGTATTCAGTGTAACACTCTGGGTACAGTATTCAGTGTGACACTCTGGGTACAGTATTCAGTGTAACACACTGGGTACAGTATTCAGTGTAACTCTGAGTACAGTATTCAGTGTAACACACTGGGTACAGTATTCAGTGTAACACTCTGGGTACAGTATTCAGTGTAACTCTGGGTACAGTATTCAGTGTAACACACTGGGTACAGTATTCAGTGTAACACTCTGGGTACAGTATTCAGTGTAACACTCTGGGTACAGTATTCAGTGTAACACTGGGTACAGTATTCAGTGTAACACACTGGGTACAGTATTCAGTGTAACACTCTGGGTACAGTATTCAGTGTAACACTGGGTACAGTATTCAGTGTAACACTGGGTACAGTATTCAGTGTAACACACTGGGTACAGTATTCAGTGTAACACTCTGGGTACAGTTTCAGTATTCATAGATAGACAGATTTTTCAATGATAAGTGAGTGAAGGGTTATGGGGAGCAGGCGGCAATGTGGAGTTGAGGCCAAGATCGGATCAGCCGTGATATTATTGAATGGCGGAGCAGGCTCGAGGGGCCGAATGGCCGACTGTGATGTAGTCTTTATGACATCACAAGCACAGACTTCACAAGATGGGAGTTGACTGAGGGACTTGTCAGGTGACCTTTCACCTGATGCCTTTATTGTCAGAACAGCAGTGGCTGCATTTCCACAGTAGTCCACTGGGTGGAACTCTAGATTACACTTCTCCCTCCTTAATAAAGAAATAATCAGAACAAAATAATAATCATACATAACTTGCATGGATATACACAACTAAAGGTATGGTCTTCTTTTTGCCATATTTACAACTGAATTTTAACCGGAGGCTTTCTGTTTTTTCGAGGACACTTTCTGCTCTTTCTTTCCAAAACAGAACTTTCCAAACTTGTTGTAGAACTTATCCTCATTCTCGGCTGAGCCTGAGGAGAGCTGTCTCCAAGGGCAACCGTCGATCTTTGAACTCTTTCCCACTTCAGACTGTTTGTCTGCCTGACTCGGACTCGGACTTATACTCTGACTTTCTCTCGAATTTGTTTCTCGGATGTAGAATTTGCTCCTGGTGCTGCACTTGTAACAAATCTATCTGACTCCTCAGAAATGATCAAATCATTCCAACTTTCAACTCCTTCCACATCTGTAGGTAAAATATGATCAATTTGAACAAATCTCACCTGCCCACGATCAAACATCTCGACCAAATATGTGTGAGGACCACATATCTTCACCACTCTTCCTCATAACCACGTTGGCCATTTATAGTGATGGTTCTTCACTCTCACCTTCTGATTTAATTTCACACTTCTCTCTCTTACTGTACCTCCCTCATGATTCTCTTTAAATACCTCATAGTGAACTAACATGGTGCTCTCTACCAATTTGCTTTTACACTCCTTGAATGCTGTATCGCATTCTTCTGACCACTTCCAATGGACCTGTTTTTTCAATAGTTCATTCAGTGGATGTAATACTGCAGCCAAATTTGGTAGAAACTTCCCATAATAGTTTAAAAGACCCAAAAATGATCGAAGTTCAGTGATATTTTTGGGAGTGGATGCACTTCTAATCCAGCTTTCGCTTGGTTGGGTGTAGACCATCTTTGTCTACTCTGTGCCCTAAGTATTCCACTGAGTTTTGAAATAACTCACATTCGTGAGCAGTCACTCGTACTCTGTGCTTCTCTCGCCGTTTGAGGACTTGCAATACGTTATTATAGATTTGCCTGTTTATTGCTGAAATTAGTATGTCATCTAAATAACATACTACCCTTTCAATACCTTGCAAAATCTGGTTCATCACCCCTTGAAATATGGCAGGGGCGGAAGACACTCCAAATGGTAAATTGATATTGGCCTAGTGGTATATTTATAGTCAAGCATGCAGGTACAGCAGGCGGTGAAGAAGGCAAATGGCATGTTGGCCTTCATAGCGAGAGGAATTGCGTATAGGAGCAGGGAGGTCTTACTGCAGTTGTACAGGGCCTTGGAGAGACCACACCTGGAATATTGTGTTCAGTTTTGGTCTCCTAATCTGAGGAAGGACATTCTTGCTATTGAGGGAGTGCAGCAAAGGTTCACCAGACTGATTCCCGGGATGGCAGGACTGACATATGAGGAGAGACTGGATCGACTAGGCTTATATTCACTGGAATTTAGAAGACTGAGAGGGGATCTCATAGAAACATATAAAATTCTGACGGGTTTGGACAGGTTAGATGCAGGAAGAATGTTCCCGATGTTGGGGAAGTCCAGAACCAGGGGTCACAGTCTAAAAATAAGGGGTAAGCCATTTAGGACCGAGATGAGGAGAAACTTCTTCACTCAGAGAATTGTGAACCTGTGGAATTCTCTACCACAGAAAGTTATTGAGGCCAGTTCATTGGATATATTCAAAAAGGAGTTAGATGTGGCCCTTACAGCTGAAGGGATCAGGGGGTATGGAGAGAAAGCAGGAATGGGGTACTGAAGTTGCATGATCAGCCATGAACTCATTGAATGGTGGTGCAGGCTCGAAGGGCCGAATGGCCTACTCCTGCACCTATTTTCTATGTTTCTATGTTTCTATGACTTGGACTCCTCATCTAGTTCAAGTTGTAAGTAGGCATTTGTGAGATCTAACTTTGAGAAGATCTGACCACCTGTCAACGTTGTGAACACATCTATATTTGGCAATGTATTGGGAACATTACCCTCGAGAACCTGTTTACGATTACTTTATAATCACCACACAACCTTACCTTACCATCGGGCTTAGGTACAACAACAATGGGTGTAGCCCAATTACATAGATCTATCTTAGAAATAATGTTCTCAGTCTCTAATATTTTAAGTTCTTGCTCAACTTTCTCCTTGAGTGCATATGGTATGGAACGTGACTTGTAGTAAACCGATCTAGCGTCCTTCTGTACCCTGACACTCGCCCTGAAGCCTTGGATCAGACTGCCCGTTTCGCAGAACACCTTCGGATACTTCTTGATAACATCATCCGTTGATGCAAATCTCATTTCAACACGAAAAATCTCACTCTAATCCAGCTTCAGTGATCCCAACCAATTTCGTCCTAGTAAGGCAGGCTTGTCTCCTGCCACCACTAAGAGAGGCAAGCTCTGAAATAGATCCTTGTATTTCACCGGTACGATGATACGACCTACCACAGAAATTTGCTCTCCTGAGTAGCCTCGCAGCTCTACCTTGGATTTCTCCATTGGAATTTGATGAGATACAGCGATTCCGGTACTACGCCCATGGATGCATCAGTGTCGATTTCCATGGGTAGCTTGGTTCCTGCAACATCTACCTGGATAATGATCCTTTTCAAATCATGGTGAGATACCTTTGTGCTCCTGATGACATGTATCTCCTCGTCCTGTTGCTTTTCTTCCATGCGATGTAGTCTCTGGGAATTTCTAGTTATAGCCTTAAAAGTTGGTTTACTCTTCAGTCGGCATGCCTTCACAAGGTGTCCAGTTTTCCTGCAGAAGAAACACTCTGCCTTCACATATGGACAACTTTGAGCAATGTGTTGTCCCAGACACCGATAGCATGACTTCAATGTATTGTTATTTTGGCCTGTTGTTGAGATCGTGGGGCCCACGATCTACCTTTTATTTTTAACCCACAGGCGATTCACCTCGGTTGTCTGACGACTGGAAATGGTACAAAATTCTCGGGAATATTGGTCGGCCATAGCTGTCTGACAAGCTATATCAAAAGTCAAGTTGGGAGTTGTCAACAATTTTCATCCCTCAAACAAAACGGTCATCCAATGGTCGGCCCTGAAAGTTTCCGAAATGACAGTGAATAGATAGCTTTTTTAATGCTACAATGTACTCACTGATACTTTCGTCGGTTAACTGATCTCGTATTCCGAAACGATAACTTTCAGCAATTGCCAGGGGCTCAGGGCTGTAGTGCTGTTCGAACTTGCTTAGAATCTCCATAAGTGATGTGTCCTTTGGCTTGACAGGAACAAACAAATATTTTAGGGTTTCATACACCTCGGGCCCTGCATCAGTTAAGAAAATAGCCCATTTTCTAGCCAGCACTACCCGGTTACGGTTTTCATCATCGGGGACTTTGATGATACTATTTGCAGTGAAAAATATTTCCAGCCGCTCCACATATGCACTGAAAGTTTCACGGTCGCGATGGAATTCACCCAAGCGCCCTATTATTCCCATAGGCGTGGCCATCTGGACACTGGCAGTTCAGCCAAGTGTACTTGCACTTTACCTTGGATTTTTAGCTGTTCTGCAAACAAAGGACCTTGCCAGTCTCTCTGTTGTTTGGCTGGAATCATCCACCCAAAAACATTTCAGCTTGGGTATCCAGGAATCCAATCCTTCATCGCCAATGTGATATATTCTTTACAACATCACAAACAAACATACAGACTTCACAAGATGGCTTCAACACAGGAACTTGTCAGGTGACCTGTCAGCTGATGCCCTTATTTTAGAAACAGCAATGGCTGCATTACCGCAGTAGTCCACTGGGTGGCGCTATATTACACCTAGTCCTGCTCCTACTTCTTATGTTCAGTGTAACAAAATTGGCCTCGCCATTGTCAGTACAACCTGTTCTGCATTGTGATCCCATCCTCAGCAAATGTCCAGGGCCTGATGAACTTCACTGATGGCAGGTTGACATCGATGAGCATCTTTCAGGGTACGATCAATGATCGCTCCCGAATCCTTTTCTTTATTGGACTGTGTTATGTCGACCCTTTCATCTCATGCATTATCCTTCCTGTACTCCGACTAAAATCCATCCGCGCAGTCTCAGCTCATCTACATAACCGCTGCAAGTCCTCTCTGAAGCTCGTCCAGCTCCTTTCTTTGCCACTTAGCTGAGTGCCCTCACCAAATACTACTGACACCCAGTTCCATATCGAGCTCAAATGCTGTTAACAGTGAGAATCATTGGCGGCCTCAGCCCTAAGCTCTTGAATTCTGTCCTTAAACCTCTCCGCCTCTCTCTCCTCCTTTGAAGACACTCCTTAAAACTTGCCTCTTTGACCAAGCTTTTGGTCACCTCTTTACATCTACCTCTTAAAATCTCGTTACATGGCTCAGTCTCAAATTTAGTTTGATAATCGCTCTGGTGAAGCACCTTGGGGAATTTTACTACATTGAAGGCGCTATATAAATGCAAGTTGTGATTATATTCTTTGGACATCACTAGCAAACACACTTTACGACGGCTCCAACCTGAAATCATGTGATTTTGTCACATGACCCTTTATTATTTACATCATTAGTTGCATTACCACAGCAGTCCACTAGGTGGAACGGTAGTCCACTAGGGGGAGCTCTATTACACTTCTCCCTCCTTAATGAAGAAGTAAGTATAACAAAATAATAATTATTCATAACTTGCATGGTTATACACATATGGATTTATTTTTCCATATTTACACATCAAACTTAGTCACTGGTTTTCTGTTTCGAAGAGGATACCTTCGCTCCCGAACAGAACTTTCCAAACTTGGTGTCGGACTTATACTCATTCTCGGCTGAGCCTGAGGAGAGTTTCTCTCCAAGGGATGCCCTTTTACACAAGTTGTCGTTGGTGTTGTTCATGTTGGAACAGCCCTGCTGTTTTTTTTTTCTCAGGCATAACATTTTCCACTTCTTACAATTCCGTCTTCTCTTGCTAAATCAGCTCGCAATCGCTCTTGACAATCTATTCCATGAGACTTAACCTTCACTGCCTGTCTGACATGAGCTCCTTTGTCAACCCCCTTTTGAAAATCTAACTCAATTACATATATGGGATTAAACTCATCCACAAGCTTCGTTATCATCTCAAAGAATTCCAGTAGGATTCTGAGGCATTACCTATTAATGTTAGCCTCGGCTCAGTGCTGGCATTCTTCTCTTGGAGTCGGAAGGTTATAGTTGCAAGCTCCAGAGACCCGAGTGCAATAATTATGTTAGCTCTTCAGTGAAGTACTGAGTGCCTCTCCCTCTCTCCTCCTTTAAGAATAGAAGAATTCGGAGCAGGAGTATGGCCCCTCGAGCCTGCTCCGCCATTCAATAAGATCATGGCTGATCTTCGACCTCAACTCCACTTTCCCGCCTGATCTCCGGATCCTGCGATTCCCCCAGACTCCAAAAATCTATCTCTCTCAGCCTTGAATATACTCATAGACTCAGCAGCCACAGCCCTCTGGGGCAGAGAATTCCAAAGATTCACCACCCTATGAGTGAAGAAAATTCTCCTCATCTTAGTCCTAAATGGCCTTCCACTTATCCTGAGACTGTGACCCCTGGTTCCTGACTCCCCAGCCAGGGGGAAACATTCTCTCAACATCTACCCTGTCAATCCCCTTCACAATCTTGTACGTTTCAATGAGATCGCCTCTCATTCTTCTAAACTCCAGAGAGTATCGGCCCATTCTACACAATCTCTCATCATCTCGCCAAGGCAAGTATATCATAGAAACATAGAAAATAGGTGCAGGAGTAGGCCATTTGGCCCTTCGAGCCTGCACCATCATTCAATGAGTTAATAGCTGAACATGCAACTTCAGTATCCCATTCCTGCTTTCTCGCCATACCCCTTGATCCCCCTAGTAGTAAGGACTTCATCTAACTCCTTTTTGAATATATTTAGTGAATTGGCCTCAACAACTTTCTGTGGTAGAGAATTCCACAGGTTCACCACTCTCTGGATGAAGAAGTTTCTCCTCATCTCGGTCCGAAATGGCTTACCCCTTATCTTTACACTGTGATCCCTGGTTCTGGACTTCCCCAACATTGGGAACATTCTTCCTGCATCTAACCTGTCGAAACCCGTCAGAATTTTAAACGTTTCTATGAGATCCCCTCTCATTCTTCTGAACTCCAGTGAATACAAGCCCAGTTGATCCAGTCTTTCTTGATATGTCAGTCCCGCCATCCCGGGAACCAGTCTGGTGAACCTTCGCTGCACTCCCTCAATAGCAAGAATGTCCTTCCTCAAATTAGGAGACCAAAACTGAACACAATATTCCAGGTGTGGCCTCACCAAGGCCCTGTACAGCTGTAATAACACCATCCTGCCCCTGTGCTCAAAGTCCCTCGCTATGAAGGCCAACATGCCATTTGCTTTCTTCACCGCCTGCTGTACCTGCATGCCAACCTTCAATGACTGATGTACCATGACACCCAGGTCTCGTTGCACCTCCCCTTTTCCGAATCTGTCACCATTCAGATAATAGTCTGTCTCTCTGTTTTTACCACCAAAGTGGATATCCTTCCTTCGATAAGGAGACCAAAACTGTGCGCAGTACTCCAGGTGTGTTCAAGACGCTTCTTCAAACCTACCTCTTTGACCCTGATTTTTGTCGCCTGTGGCCCGGTGTCAAGCTTTGTCTCACGCTCCTGCGAGGCCCCTTGCGGGGCGAGCTGTCAGCTCAGATTTTTGTGCCCAACTCTCTGGAGCGGGAGCTTGAACCCGCGACCCTCCCAGTGAGAGGCGAGCGAGCGCTGCCCACTGAACCACGGCCGACAGCGTCAGTGGAAAGCCGCCTTCTTCTGTTTGCAAGCGCGCCGCGGCAGCCCGAGCTCGAGGGGGCCACTCCGCGCTGTCGGTGTGCTCAGGCCTGTCGCCGTCTCTGAGCCGAGCGCTTCCCACGCCTTGCAGAGCAGATCAGTAATTATCGCAAACTCTGCGGAGCACAGCCGCCCGAAGAGCAAATCACGGCGCGGACCTCAAGGGGTGTCAGGTGAACAATGGAAGGTATTTCGGCTGCTAATGCGGCAAGGATGTAATTCAGAAGCACTTCTGAGATTAGCTCTGTCTTAAAAGCTTCAGCGCACATTCAGAATTTCTTAAAATGCTGATTACTTTTGTGCTGGGGTGAAGATGTGACAACGACTCAAACATTATTGCATTAGGACAGGACGTGTTATGCAAGAGGAATAATCACAGCTTTGCTTCATCTTTTCTCCAAAGTGCGATGCAGAACACTTGGATCACAAAGGAGTGCAGAATAAAGGAGGATAATAATATGATTTACAGCCAGCAGCATTGTAAACTGTGTGTCATTGTGCGACATGACTTTTTACCGATCTGCACTTCAGTAGCACTGCATTGTTACCATACGAACATAAGCACATTAGAACTAGGAGTAGGAGCAGGCCATTTGGCTCCTCGAGCCTGCTCCGCCATTCAATCTGATTATGGCTGACCTTGTACCTCAACTCCACTTTCCCGCCCGACCCTCAAATCCATTGATTCCCTTAATATCCCAAAATCTATCGATCTCTGTCCTGAAGATACTCAATGACTGTGCCTCCACAGCCCAAGAATAGCTTGGTCAATAATGCTCCTACTGACAAGCTATGGTCGGACTGCGGAAATGTACACTACAATAGGAGATTAAGGGGTTATGGGGAGCGGGCAGGGAAGTGGACCTGAGCACATGATCGGATCAGCCCATGGTCGTATTGAATGGCGGAGCAGGCTCCTATTTCTTATGTTCTTCGGAGGCTGCTCAGCCCATCCTGGATGTGCTGGCTCTTTGCAGGAGCAATCCAAGTCAAATCTCACTGCCCTCCTTTCTCCCCCCGCCCCCCCCATCATACCCCTGTATCTTCCTCTGCTTCAAATATTTATCTCCTTTTCCCTTCAAATATACAATGGACTCTGCCTGGCCCTCTCCCTGTGGCAAAGCATTTCATGCCCCAACTCACCTCCATCTGCAGGAAGTTCTCCGAAGCTCTCTCCTCGCTCTCTCCTCACTTTCTCCTCGCTCTCTCCTCTCTCTCCCCTCGCTCTCTCCTCGCTCTCTCCTCGCGCTCTCCTCTCTCTCCCCTCGCTCTCCCCTCGCTCTCTCCTCTCTCTCTCCTCGCTCTCTCCTCTCTCTCTCCTCGCTCTCTCCTCGCTCTCTCCTCGCTCTCTCCTCTCTCTCCCCTCGCTCTCTCCTCTCTCTCCTTGCTCTCTCGTCTCTCTCTCCTCGCTCTCTCCTCGCTCTCTCCTCTCTCTCCCCTCGCTCTCTCCTCTCCTCTCTCCTCGCTCTCTCCTCGCTCTCTCCTCGCTCTCCCCTCGCTCTCTTCTCGCTCTCTCCTCGCTCTCTCCTCTCTCTCCCCTCGCTCTCCCCTCGCTTTCTCCTCGCTCTCTCCTCGCCCTCTCCTCGCTCTCTCCTCGCTCTCTCCTCGCTCTCTCCTCTCTTTCCCCTCGCTCTCTCCTCGCTCTCTCCTCGCGCTCTCCTCTCTCTCCCCTCGCTCTCTCCTCGCTCTCTCCTCGCTCTCTCCTCGCTCTCTCCTCGCTCTCTCCTCGCTCTCTCCTCTCTCTCTCCTCTCTCTCCCCTCGCTCTCTCCTCTCTCTCTCCTCTCTCTCCCCTCGCTCTCCCCTCGCTCTCTCCTCGCTCTCTCCTCTCTCTCCCCTCGCTCTCTCCTCGCTCTCTCCTCGCTCTCTCCTCGCTCTCCTCTCTCTCCCCTCGCTCTCTCCTCTCTCTCTCCTCGCTCTCTCCTCTCTCTCCCCTCGCTCTCTCCTCGCTCTCCCCTCGCTCTCTCCTCTCTCTCTCCTCGCTCTCTCCTCTCTCTCTCCTCGCTCTCTCCTGTCTCTCCCCTCGCTCTCTCCTCTCTCTCTCCTCGCTCTCCCCTCGCTCTCTCCTCTCTCTCTCCTCGCTCTCTTCTCGCTCTCTCCTCTCTCTCTCCTCGCTCTCTCCTCGCTCTCTCCTCGCTCTCTCCTCTCTCTCCCCTCGCTCTCTCCTCTCTCTCTCCTCGCCCTCCCCTCGCTCTCTCCTTGCTCTCTCCTATCTCTCTCCTCTCTCTCCCTTCGCTCTCTCCTCGCTGTCATGTATTCAACCAGCATTGTAACCCATGTATAAACTGACCTAAGTTGTACACCGTGAGAACACTGACCACTAGGTGGGAGACACTCCTAACCTGGACCTTCAGGTATAAAAGGGGAAGCTCCACCCACCTTCATCACTTGAGTGCTATTGAATAAAGGACAGGTCACAGACTGACCTTCTCTCAAGCATGGGCCTGGTGTGCATTTATACTGTGTAGTAAGGACGTATCAATGGCGACAAGAAACTGGGATTTAAACCACGCAAGCATGGCCACTAGCAGAACAGACGAGAGGTACTGTGTTAAGGAATGGTTGGGACAGAGATTCAACATTGTTAAAGCAGCACACAGTTCTCCAGGCAGACAAGGGCAGTCAGGCATGCCCCAACATGTAGTCGAACCCAGAGGGGGAGTTCAACAGAGACAATGGCAAGCTGAACAGCGATTCACACCATTGCAAGGGACAATGCGGCCAGTAATGGGGCCATCAACACCTGTTAATGGTGCACTCAAGGACAATAACAGGGGCAGTCAGGGACGATCGACTGGCAAGGGACCTTTTGTTTCAAACTGCAACTCATGCTGGAGGTGTGGAGGCATACATTCAGCCGGAGTTTGCAGAGGTGAGCAAAATACCTGCAGAAATTGCAGAAATGGACACTGGGGGAAATCGCTGCAAGCTGAAATTCAGCGAGTTCATGTGGAGCACGTATACAGTTCATACACCAGGACGCCACCGATAATGATGAAAGTGCTCCTCAATGGCATCCCAGTATCAATGGAGCTAGACACGGGGGCCAGCCAGTCCCTGATGGGTATCAAACAGTTCAAAAAGTTGTGGGCATCCAAGGCCAGGAGGCCACAATTATCGCAGATTGACGCACAGCTACGGACTTACACAAAGCAGATCATTCCGGTGCTAGGCAGCGCCACGGTAGTCATGATCCACAAAGATTCGGAGAACAGGTTGCCACTCTGGATTGTCCCAGGGGACGGTCCCGCACTACATGGCTTGCTGTCATGAACTGGAAATGGGGCGATGTTAATGCAATTTCCTCTGTGGAGCGAGTATCATGCTCACAGGTCCTGGACAAATTTGACTCATTATTTCAACCCGGCATTGGCACTTTCATGGGGGCCAAGGTAGTGATTCACATAAACCCGGACGCCAGACCAGTACACCACAAGGCTAGAGCGGTGCCGTACGTGATGCGGGAAAAGATAGAAGGCAAATTGGACCGCCTGCTGAGGGAAGGCATCATCTCGCCAGTCGAATTCAGTGACTGGGCGAGCCCGATTGTGCCGGTGCTCAAGGCGGATGGGTCGGTCAGGATATGTGGTGATTACAAGGCCACCATCAATCGGGTGTCACTCCAAGACCAGTACCCGCTACCGAGAGTGGAGGACCTCTTTGCGACTCTATCCGGTGGCAAACTTTTTTTCAAAATTGGACCTGACCTCAGCTTACATGACCCAGGAGCTGGCGAGTGAGTCAAAGAAGCTGACCACCATCACGACACACAAGGGGTTGTTTGAGTACAACAGATGTCCGTTCGGGATTCGCTCGGCCGCCGCGATCTTCCAACGAAATATGGAAAGCCTCCTCAAGTCGATTCCAGGGACGGTGGTTTTTCAGGACGACATCCTCATTACGGGTTACGCTACTGAAGAACACCTCCACAACCTGGAGGAGGTGCTACGCAGACTGGACCGGGTAGGTCTGCGACTGAAAAAGGCGAAGTGCGTCTTCCTAGCTCCAGAGGTAGAATTCCTGGGGAGGAGGGTAGCAGCAGACGGGATCAGCTATACTGCATCCAAGACGGAAGTGATCCAGAGAGCACCCAGACCCCGTAACACGACGGAGCTGCGTTCGTTCCTGGGTCTCCTGAACTATTTTGGTAACTTTCTTCCCAAATTGAGCACGCTGCTAGAGCCGCTACACGTGCTCCTACGCAAAGGTCGCGAATGTGTCTGGGGGGACAGCCAGGAAAGGGCTTTTAATAGAGTACGCAATTTGTTATGTTCCAACAATCTGTTAACGCTATATGACCCATATAAGAAACTTGTGTTAACGTGCGATGCGTCGTCCTATGGTGTTGGGTGTGTGTTGCAGCATGTCAATGTCAAGAGTCAGTTACAGCCGGTAGCTTATGCCTCCAGGAGTCTGTCCCAGGCAGAAAGGGGCTACAGGATGGTAGAAAAGGAGGCGCTCGCATGTGTATATGTGGTAAAGAAAATGCACCAGGACCTGTTTGGCAGGAAATTTGAGCTGGAGACAGATCACAAACCCCTAAAGTCCCTTTTGGCCGACAACAAGGCCATAAATGCAAACGCATTGGCCCGCATACAAAGGTGGGCACTCACGTTAGCCGCCTATGACTACACAATTCGGCACAGACCAGGCACCGAAAACTGCGCCGATGCACTCAGCAGGCTCCCACTAGCCACCACTGAGGGGGCTACCGAGCATGCTGCTGAGATAGTCATGGCTGTTGAAGCTTTTGGAAGCGAAGGCTCACCTGTGACAGCCCGTCAGATTAAAGTCTGGACAAATAGAGACCCGCTATTGTCTCTAGTCAAGAAATGTGTCCTGAATGGGGACTGGGCAGCCACGTACAGGGCATGCCCTGAGAAATTTAAACCATTTCACAGGCGCAGGGATGAACTCTCGATTCAGGCCAATTGCCTACTGTGGGAAACCGCGTAGTCATGCCCCAGGTGGGCAGAGAGGTGTTCATCAGAGAACTCCACAATGGGCACCCGGGCATTGTCACGATGAAGGCAATTGCCAGGTCACACGTTTGGTGGCCAGGGATAGACGCAGATCTGGAACTTTGTGTTCGCAGGTGCAACATGTGTGCCCAGCTGGGCCATGCACCCAGGGAAGCCCTCCTTAGCCCCTGGCCATGGCCCGCCAAGCCTTGGTCACGCATCCATGTGGACTACCCAGGTCCTTTCATGGGGAAAATGTTTTTGGTTGTAGTAGATGCCTACTCCAAATGGATCGAGTGTGACATTTTAAATTCAAGCACATCTTCTGCCATGGTAGAAAGTCTACGGGCAATGTTCGCCGCCCACGGTCTACTGGACATCTTGGTCAGCGACAATGGCCCATGCTTCACAAGCACTGAATTCCAGGACTTCATGGCAGGCAATGGAATTAACCATGTTAGAACGGCACCGTTCAAGCCGGCCTCAAACGGCCAGGCAGAATGAGCAGTGCAGATAATCAAACAGGGGATGCTCAGAATCCAAGGGGGTTCCCTACAAACCCGCTTATCACGCCTCCTGTTGACCTATAGAATCCGACCACACTCGCTCACAGGGGTTCCACCCGCAGAGCTACTAATGAAAAGGATGCTCAAAACCCGATTATCCCTTATACACCCACCATGAAAGAAATTGTCGAGAGCAGGCGCCAGTCACAATATCACTACCATGACAGGAATGCGAGGGCGTGATCTATTGATGTAAATGATCCTGTTTTTGTCCTCAACTACGCTGCAGGGCCCAAATGGCTCGCAGGCACTGTGATTGCCAAAGAGGGAAATAGGATTCTGGTAGTTAAACTTACCAATGGACAAATCTGCCGCAAACATGTGGATCAAACAAAAAGGAGGTTCAGCAACCCCATAGAAGAAGCAGAGGAAGAACACGATGTAGAGTTCACTCCACCACAGGTGACCGAACACCGGAACCAAAGGGAGGAGAGCCCAGTCACTGTGGGCAGTCCGGACAGGCCTGAGGCACTGCAAACAGCAGACACTCAGGCCAGCGCCCAACAACCGGAGCCCCAACTCAGGCGCTCTACAAGGGAGCGTAAACCACCAGAGAGACTCAACCTGTGATCCTAATAAGACTTTGGGGGGGGAGGTGATGTCATGTATTCAACCAGCATTGTAACCCATGTATAAACTGACCTAAGTTGTACACCGTGAGAACACTGACCACTAGGTGGGAGACACTCCTAACCTGGACCTTCAGATATAAAAGGGGAAGCTCCACCCACTTCCTGCACTTGAGTGCTCAGGAATAAAGGACAGGTCACAGACTGACCTTCTCTCAAGCATGGGCCTCATGTGCATTTATACTGTGTAGTAAGGACCTATCACTCGCTCTCTCCTCGCTCACTCCTGATTCTTTCCTTGCTCTCCCCTCGCTCTCTCCCCTCGCTCTCTCCTCGCCCTCTCCTCGCTCTCTCCTCGCGCTCTCCCCTCACTATCTCCTCGCTCTCTCCTCGCTCACTCCTCATTCTCTCCTCGCTCTCTCCTCATTTTGCCCTCACTCTATCATCGCTCTCTCCTCGCTCTCTCTTCGTCCGTTCCTCACTCTCTCCTCGCTCTCTCCCCTCGCTCTCCCCTCGCTCTCTCCTCGCTCTCTCCTCGCCCCTCTCCTCACTCTCTCCTCGCTCTATCCTCGCTCTCTCTCCTCGCTCTCTCCTTGCTCTCTCCTCGCTCTATCCTCGCTCTCACTCCTCGCTCTCTCCACACTCTCTCCTCGCTCTCCCCTCGCTTTCTCCTCACTCTCTCCTCGCCCTCCCCTCGTTCTCTCCTCACTCTCTCTTCTCTCTCTCCTCGCTCTCTTCTCATTCTCTCCTCGCTCTCTCCTCACTCTCTCTCCTCGCTCTCTCCCCGTTCTCTCCTCACTCTCTTCTCACTCTCTCCTCATTCTCTCCTCATTCTCTCCTCGCTCTCTCCTCACTCTCTCCTCATTCTCTCCTCGCTCTCTCCACCCTCATCCCTCGCTCTCTCCTCGCTCTCTCCTCGCTCTCCCCTCGCTTTCTCCTCACTCTCTCCTCGCTCTCTCCTCACTCTCTCCTCGCTCTCTCCTCACTCTCTCCTCGCTCTCTCCTCACTCTCTCCTCGTCCTCTCCTCGCTCTCTCCTCGCTCTCCCCTCGTTCTCTCCTCGCTCTCCCCTTGCTCACCGCTCACCCCTCGCTCTCTCCTCGCTCCCTCCTCGCTCTCTCGTCGCCCTCTCCTCGCTCTCCCCTAGTTCTCCCCTCGTTCTCGCCTCGCCCTCTCCTCGCCCTCCCCTCGCTCTCCCCTCGATCTCTCCTCGCTCTCTCCACCCTCATCCCTCGCTCTCTCCTCGCTCTCCCCTCGCTTTCTCCTCACTCTCTCCTCGCTCTCTCCTCACTCTCCTCGCTCTCTCCTCACTCTCTCCTCGTCCTCTCCTCGCTCTCTCCTCACTCTCTCCTCATTCTCTCCTCGCTCTCTCCTCACTCTCTCCTCACTCTCTCCTCGCTTTCTCCTCACTCTCTCCTCGCTCTCTCCTCACTCTCTCCTCGTCCTCTCCTCGCTCTCTCCTCGCTCTCCCCTCGTTCTCTCCTCGCTCTCCCCTTGCTCACCGCTCACCCCTCGCTCTCTCCTCGCTCCCTCCTCGCTCTCTCGTCGCCCTCTCCTCGCTCTCCCCTAGTTCTCCCCTCGCTCTCGCCTCGCCCTCTCCTCGATCTCCCCTCGATCTCTCCTCGCTCTCTCCACCCTCATCCCTCGCTCTCTCCTTGCTTTCTACTCGCTCTCTCCTCATTCTCTCCTCGCTCGCTCCTCAATCTCTCCTCGCTCTCTCCTCGCGCTCTCCCCTCACTATCTCCTCGCTCTCTCCTCGCTCACTCCTCATTCTCTCCTCGCTCTCTCCTCATTTTGCCCTCACTCTATCATCGCTCTCTCCTCGCTCTCTCTTCGTCCGTTCCTCACTCTCTCCTCGCTCTCTCCCCTCGCTCTCCCCTCGCTCTCTCCTCGCTCTCTCCTCGCCCCTCTCCTCACTCTCTCCTCGCTCTATCCTCGCTCTCTCTCCTCGCTCTCTCCTTGCTCTCTCCTCGCTCTATCCTCGCTCTCTCTCCTCGCTCTCTCCACACTCTCTCCTCGCTCTCCCCTCGCTTTCTCCTCACTCTCTCCTCGCCCTCCCCTCGTTCTCTCCTCACTCTCTCTTCTCTCTCTCCTCGCTCTCTTCTCATTCTCTCCTCGCTCTCTCCTCACTCTCTCTCCTCGCTCTCTCCCCGTTCTCTCCTCACTCTCTTCTCACTCTCTCCTCATTCTCTCCTCATTCTCTCCCCTCGATCTCTCCTCGCTCTCTCCACCCTCATCCCTCGCTCTCTCCTCGCTCTCTCCTCATTCTCTCCTCGCTCGCTCCTCATTCTCTCCTCGCTCTCTCCTCACTCTCTCCTCGCTCTCTCCTCTCTCTCCCCTCGCTCTCTGCTCGCTCTCTCCCCTAGCTCTCTCCTCCTCGCTCTCTCTTCACTCTCTCTCCTCGCTCTTTCCTCGCTCACTTCTCGCGCTCTCCTCATTCTCTCCTCGCTCTCTCCTCGCTCTCTCTCCTCGCTTTCCTCACTCTCTCCTCGCCCTCTCCTCACTCTCTCCTTGCTCTATCCTTGCTCTCTCTCCTCGCCCTCTCCTCACTCTCTCCTCGCTCTCCCCTCGCTCTCTCCTCGCCCCTCTCCTCACTCTCTCCTCGCTCTATCCTCGCTCTCTCTCCTCGCTCTCTCCTTGCTCTCTCCTCGCTCTATCCTCGCTCTCTCTCCTCGCTCTCTCCACACTCTCTCCTCGCTCTCCCCTCGCTTTCTCCTCACTCTCTCCTCGCCCTCCCCTCGTTCTCTCCTCACTCTCTCTTCTCTCTCTCCTCGCTCTCTTCTCATTCTCTCCTCGCTCTCTCCTCACTCTCTCTCCTCGCTCTCTCCCCGTTCTCTCCTCGCTCTCTCCTCACTCTCTTCTCACTCTCTCCTCATTCTCTCCTCGCTCTCTCCTCACTCTCTCCTCATTCTCTCCTCGCTCTCTCCACCCTCATCCCTCGCTCTCTCCTCGCTCTCTCCTCGCTCTCCCCTCGCTTTCTCCTCACTCTCTCCTCGCTCTCTCCTCACTCTCTCCTCACTCTCTCCTCGCTCTCTCCTCACTCTCTCCTCGTCCTCTCCTCGCTCTCTCCTCGCTCTCCCCTCGTTCTCTCCTCGCTCTCCCCTTGCTCACCGCTCACCCCTCGCTCTCTCCTCGCTCCCTCCTCGCTCTCTCGTCGCCCTCTCCTCGCTCTCCCCTAGTTCTCCCCTCGTTCTCGCCTCGCCCTCTCCTCGCCCTCCCCTCGCTCTCCCCTTGATCTCTCCTCGCTCTCTCCACCCTCATCCCTCGCTCTCTCCTCGCTCTCCCCTCGCTTTCTCCTCACTCTCTCCTCGCTCTCTCCTCACTCTCCTCGCTCTCTCCTCACTCTCTCCTCGTCCTCTCCTCGCTCTCTCCTCACTCTCTCCTCATTCTCTCCTCGCTCTCTCCTCACTCTCTCCTCACTCTCTCCTCGCTTTCTCCTCACTCTCTCCTCACTCTCTCCTCGTCCTCTCCTCGCTCTCTCCTCGCTCTCCCCTCGTTCTCTCCTCGCTCTCCCCTTGCTCACCGCTCACCCCTCGCTCTCTCCTCGCTCCCTCCTCGCTCTCTCGTCGCCCTCTCCTCGCTCTCCCCTAGTTCTCCCCTCGCTCTCGCCTCGCCCTCTCCTCGATCTCCCCTCGATCTCTCCTCGCTCTCTCCACCCTCATCCCTCGCTCTCTCCTTGCTTTCTACTCGCTCTCTCCTCATTCTCTCCTCGCTCGCTCCTCAATCTCTCCTCGCTCTCTCCTCACTCTCTCCTCACTCTCTTCTCACTCTCTTCTCACTCTCTCCTCGCTCTCTCCTCTCTCTCCCCTCGCTCTCTCCTCGCTCTCTGCTCGCTCTCTCCCCTCATCTCTCCCCTGGCTCTCTCCTCCTCGCTCACTCCTCACTCTCTCTCCTCGCTCTTTCCTCGCTCACTTCTCACGCTCTCCTCATTCTCTCCTCGCTCTCTGCTCGCTCTCTCCCCTGGCTCTCTCCTCCTAGCACTCTCTTCACTCTCTCTCCTCGCTCTTTCCTCGCTCACTTCTCGCGCTCTCCTCATTCTCTCCTCGCTCTCTCCTCACTCTCCCCTCGCTCTCTCCTTGCTCTCTCCTCACTCTCTCCTCGCTTTCTCCTCACTCTCTCCTCGCTCTCTCCTCACTCCTCGTCCTCTCCTCGCTCTCTCCTCGCTCTCCCCTCGTTCTCTCCTCGCTCTCCCCTTGCTCACCGCTCACCCCTCGCTCCCTCCTCGCTCTCTCCTCGTCCTCTCCTCCCTCTCTCTCCTCGCTCTCCCCTAGTTCTCCCCTCGCTCTCGCCTCGCCCTCTCCTCGCCCTCCCCTCGCTCTCCCCTCGATCTCTCCTCGCTCTCTCCACCCTCATCCCTCGCTCTCTCCTCGCTTTCTCCTCGCTCTCTCCTCATTCTCTCCTCGCTCGCTCCTCAATCTCTCCTCACTCTCTCCTCGCTCTCTGCTCGCTCTCTCCCCTGGCTCTCTCCTCCTCGCTCTCTCTTCACTCTCACTCCTCGCTCTTTCCTCGCTCACTTCTCGCGCTCTCCTCATTCTCTCCTCGCTCTCTCTCCTCGCTCTCTCTCCTCGCTCTCTCTCCTCGCTCTCTCTCCTCGCTTTCCTCACTCTCTCCTCGCCCTCTCCTCGCTCTATCCTCGCTCTCTCTCCTCACTCTCTCCTCGCTCTATCCTCGCCTTCTCCTCACTCTCTCCTCGTCCTCTCCTCCCTCTCTCTCCTCGCTCTCCCCTAGTTCTCCCCTCGCTCTCGCCTCGCCCTCTCCTCGCCCTCCCCTCGCTCTCCCCTCGATCTCTCCTCGCTCTCTCCACCCTCATCCCTCGCTCTCTCCTCGCTCTCTCCTCATTCTCTCCTCGCTCGCTCCTCATTCTCTCCTCGCTCTCTCCTCACTCTCTCCTCACTCTCTCCTCGCTCTCTCCTCTCTCTCCCCTCGCTCTCTGCTCGCTCTCTCCCCTAGCTCTCTCCTCCTCGCTCTCTCTTCACTCTCTCTCCTCGCTCACTTCTCGCGCTCTCCTCATTCTCTCCTCGCTCTCTCCTCGCTCTCTCTCCTCGCTTTCCTCACTCTCTCCTCGCCCTCTCCTCACTCTCTCCTTGCTCTATCCTTGCTCTCTCTCCTCGCCCTCTCCTCACTCTCTCCTCGCTCTCCCCTCGCTCTCTCCTCGCCCCTCTCCTCACTCTCTCCTCGCTCTATCCTCGCTCTCTCTCCTCGCTCTCTCCTTGCTCTCTCCTCGCTCTATCCTCGCTCTCTCTCCTCGCTCTCTCCACACTCTCTCCTCGCTCTCCCCTCGCTTTCTCCTCACTCTCTCCTCGCCCTCCCCTCGTTCTCTCCTCACTCTCTCTTCTCTCTCTCCTCGCTCTCTTCTCATTCTCTCCTCGCTCTCTCCTCACTCTCCTCGCTCTCTCCCCGTTCTCTCCTCGCTCTCTCCTCACTCTCTTCTCACTCTCTCCTCATTCTCTCCTCGCTCTCTCCTCACTCTCTCCTCATTCTCTCCTCGCTCTCTCCACCCTCATCCCTCGCTCTCTCCTCGCTCTCCCCTCGCTTTCTCCTCACTCTCTCCTCGCTCTCTCCTCACTCTCTCCTCACTCTCTCCTCGCTCTCTCCTCGCTCTCTCCTCACTCTCTCCTCGCTCTCTCCTCACTCTCTCCTCGCTCTCTCCTCACTCTCTCCTCACTTTCTCCTCGCTCTCTCCTCACTCTCTCCTCGTCCTCTCCTCGCTCTCTCCTCGCTCTCCCCTCGTTCTCCCCTCGTTCTCTCCTCGCTCTCCCCTTGCTCACCGCTCACCCCTCGCTCTCTCCTCGCTCCCTCCTCGCTCTCGTCGCCCTCTCCTCGCTCTCCCCTAGTTCTCCCCTCGTTCTCGCCTCGCCCTCTCCTCGCCCTCCCCTCGCTCTCCCCTCGATCTCTCCTCGCTCTCTCCACCCTCATCCCTCGCTCTCTCCTCGCTCTCCCCTCGCTTTCTCCTCACTCTCTCCTCGCTCTCTCCTCACTCTCTCCTCGCTCTCTCCTCACTCTCTCCTCGTCCTCTCCTCGCTCTCTCCTCACTCTCTCCTCATTCTCTCCTCGCTCTCTCCTCACTCTCTCCTCGCTTTCTCCTCACTCTCTCCTCGCTCTCTCCTCACTCTCTCCTCGTCCTCTCCTCGCTCTCTCCTCGCTCTCCCCTCGTTCTCTCCTCGCTCTCCCCTTGCTCACCGCTCACCCCTCGCTCTCTCCTCGCTCCCTCCTCGCTCTCTCGTCGCCCTCTCCTCGCTCTCCCCTAGTTCTCCCCTCGCTCTCGCCTCGCCCTCTCCTCGCCCTCCCCTCGATCTCCCCTCGATCTCTCCTCGCTCTCTCCACCCTCATCCCTCGCTCTCTCCTTGCTTTCTACTCGCTCTCTCCTCATTCTCTCCTCGCTCGCTCCTCAATCTCTCCTCGCTCTCTCCTCACTCTCTCCTCACTCTCTCCTCACTCTCTCCTCGCTCTCTCCTCGCTCTCCCCTCGCTCTCTCCTCGCTCTCTGCTCGCTCTCTCCCCTGGCTCTCTCCTCCTCGCTCACTCCTCACTCTCTTTCCTCGCTCACTTCTCGCGCTCTCCTCATTCTCTCCTCGCTCTCTGCTCGCTCTCTCCCCTGGCTCTCTCCTCCTCGCACTCTCTTCACTCTCACTCCTCGCTCTTTCCTCGCTCACTTCTCGCGCTCTCCTCATTCTCTCCTCGCTCTCTCCTCGCTCTCTCCTTGCTTTCCTCACTCTCTCCTCGCCCTCTCCTCGCTCTATCCTCGCTCTCTCCTCGCCCTCTCCTCACTCTCTCCTCGCTCTATCCTCGCCTTCTCCTCACTCTCTCCTCGCTCTATCCTCGCTCTCTCCCCTCTCTCCTCGCTCTCTCCTTGCTCACTCCTCGCTCTATCCTTGCTCTCTCTCCTCGCTCTCTCTCCTCACTCTCTCCTCGCTCTATCCTCGCCCTCTTCTCACTCTATCCTCGCTCTCTCCCCTCTCTCCTCGCTCTATCCTCGCTCGCTCTCCTCGCTCTATCCTCGCTCTCTCTCCTCGCTCTCTCTCCTCGCCCTCTCCTCACTCTCTCCTCGCTCTATCCTCGCCCTCTCCTCGCTCTATCCTCGCTCTCTCTCCTCGCTCTCTCCTTGCTCTCTCCTCGCTCTATCCTCTCTCTCTCCTCGCTCTCTTCTCTCTCTCCCCTCGCTCTCTCCTCGTTCTCTCCTCGCTCTCTCCTCACTCTCTTCTCACTCTCTCCTCATTCTCTCCTCGCTCTCTCCTCTCTCTCCCCTCTCTCTCCCCTCGCTCTCTCCTCGCTCTCTCCCCTGGCTCTCTCCTCCTCGCTCACTCCTCACTCTCCCTCCTCGCTCTTTCCTCGCTCGCTCCTCGCGCTCGCCTCATTCTCTCCTCACTCTCTCCTCGCTCGCTCTCCTCGCTCTCTCCTCGCTTTCCTCACTCTCTCCACACTCTCTCCTCGCTCTCTCCTCGCTCTCTCCTTGCTTTCCTCACTCTCTCCACACTCTCTCCTCGCTCTCTCCTCGCTCTCCTTTCGCTGTCTCCTCGCTCTCCCCTCGCTGTCTTCTCGCTCTCCCCTCGCTCTCTGCTCGCTCTCTGCTCGCTCTCTCCTCCCTCTTCCCTCGCTCTCTCCTCGCTCTCCCCTCGCTGTCTTCTCGCTCTTCCCTCGCTCTCTGCTCGCTCTCTCCTCACTCTCTCTTTGTTCTCTCCTCGCTCTCTCCTCATTCTATCCTCGCTCTCCTCCCTCTTCCCTCGCTTTCTCCTCGCTCTCCCCTCGTTCTCTCCTCACTCTCTCCTCATTCTCTCCGTGCTCTCTCCTCACTTTCTTCTCACACTCTCCTCATTCTCTCCTCGCTCTCTCCTCATTCTCTCCTCGCTCTCTCCTCGCTCTCTCCCCTTGCTCTCTCCTCGCTCTCTCCTCACTCTCTCTCCTCGCTCTCTCCCCAATTCTCTCCTCACTCTCTCCTCACTCTCTCCTCGCTCTCCCCTCGCTCTCTCCTCGCTCTCTCCCCAATTCTCTCCTCACTCTCTCCTCACTCACTCCTCGCTCTCCCCTCGCTCTCTCTCCTCGCCCTCTCCTCACTCTCTCCTCGCTCTATCCTCGCTCTCTCTCCTCGCTCTATCCTCGCTCTCTCTCCTCGCTCTCTCCTCGCTCTCTCCACACTCTCCTCGCTTTCTCCTCACTCTCTCCTCGCTCTCCCCTCGTTCTCTCCTCACTCTCTCCTCTCTCTCTCCTCGCTCTCTCCTCTCTCTCCCCTCGCTCTCTCCTCGTTCTCTCCTCGCTCTCTCCTCACTCTCTTCTCACTCTCTCCTCGCTCTCTCCTCTCTCTCCCCTTGCTCTCTCCCCTGGCTCTCTCCTCCTCGCACACTCCTCACTCACCCTCCTCGCTCTTTCCTCGCTCACTCCTCGCGCTCTCCTCATTCTCTTCTCGCTCTCTCTCCTCACTCTCTCCTCGCTTTCCTCACTCTCTCCACACTCTCACCTCGCTCTCTCCTCCCTCTTCCCTCGCTCTCCCCTCGCTGTCTTCTCGCTCTCCCCTCGCTCTCTGCTCACTCTCTCCTCCTCGCTCTCTCCTCACTCTCTCTTTGTTCTCTCCTCGCTCTCTCCTCATTCTATCCTCGCTCTCTCTCCTCCCTCTTCCCTCGCTTTCTCCTCGCTCTCTCCTCGCTGTCCCCTCGTTCTCTCCTCACTCTCTCCTCATTCTCTCCTCGCTCTCTCCTCACTTTCTTCTCACACTCTCCTCATTCTCTCCTTGCCCTCTTCTCATTCTCTCCTCGCTCTCTCCTCGCTCTCTCCCCTTGCTCTCTCCTCGCTCTCTCCTCACTCTCTCTCCTCGCTCTCACCCCGTTCTCTCCTCGCTCTCTCCTCACTCTCTCCTCACTCTCTACTCATTCTCTCCTCGCTCTCTCCACCCTCATCCCTCGCTCTCTCCTCGCTCTCCCCTCGCTTTCTCCTCACTCTCTCCTCACTCTCTCCTCGCTCTCTCCTCACTCTCTCCTCGTCCTCTCCTCGCTCTCTCCTCATTCTCTCCTCGCTCGCTCCTCAATCTCTCCTCGCTCTCTCCTCACTCTCTCCTCACTCTCTTCTCACTCTCTTCTCACTCTCTCCTCGCTCTCTCCTCTCTCTCCCCTCGCTCTCTGCTCGCTCTCTCCCCTGGCTCTCTCCTCCTCGCTCTCTCTTCACTCTCTCTCCTCGCTCTTTCCTCGCTCACTTCTCGCGCTCTCCTCATTCGCTCCTCGCTCTCTCCTCGCTCTCCTCACTCTCTCCTCGCCCTCTCCTCGCTCTCTCTCCTCACCCTCTCCTCACTCTCTCCTCGCTCTATCCTCGCCTTCTCCTCACTCTCTCCTCGCTCTATCCTCGCTCTCTCCCCTCTCTCCTCGCTCTATCCTCGCTCTCTCTCCTCGCTCTCTCCTTGCTCACTCCTCGCTCTATCCTCGCTCTCTCTCCTCGCTCTCTCTCCTCGCCTCTCCTCACTCTCTCCTCGCTCTATCCTCGCCTTCTCCTCACTCTCTCCTCGCTCTCTCCTCGCTCTCTCCCCTCTCTCCTCGCTCTATCCTCGCTCTCTCTCCTCGCTCTATCCTCGCTCTCTCCTCGCTCTATCCTCGCTCTCTCTCCTCGCTCTCTCTCCTCGCTCTCTCCACACTCTCTCCTCGCTCTCTCCTCGCTCTCCCCTCGCTCTCCCCTCGTTCTCTCCTCGCTCTCTCCTCGCTCTCCTCGCTCGCTCCTCACTCTCTCTTCTCTCTCTCCTCGCTCTCTCCTCTCTCTCTCCTCGCTCTCTGCTCGCTCTCTCCCCTGGCTCTCTCCTCCTAGCACTCTCTTCACTCTCTCTCCTCTCTCTCTCCTCGCTCACTTCTCGCGCTCTCCTCTCTCTCTCCTCGCTCTCTCCTCGCTCTCTCCTCGCTTTCCTCACTCTCTCCTCGCCCTCTCCTCGCTCTATCCTCGCTCTCTCTCCTCGCTCTCTCCTCGCCTTCTCCTCACTCTCTCCTCACTCTCTCCTCGCTCTATTCTCGCTCTCTCCCCTCTCTCCTCGCTCTATCCTCGCTCTCTCCTTGCTCACTCCTCGCTCTATCCTCGCTCTCTCTCCTCGCCCTCTCCTCACTCTCTCCTCGCTCTATCCTCGCCCTCTCCTCACTCTCTCCTCACTCTATCCTCGCTCTCTCCCCTCTCTCCTCGCTCTATCCTCGCTCTCTCTCCTCGCTCTCTCTCCTCGCCCTCTCCTCACTCTCTCCTCGCTCTATCCTCGCCCTCTCCTCACTCTATCCTCGCTCTCTCCCCTCTATCCTCGCTCTCTCTCCTCGCTCTATCCTCGCTCTCTCTCTTCGCTCTATCCTCGCTCGCTCTCCTCGCTCTCTCTCCCCTCTCTCCTCGCTCTCTCCTCGCTCTCTCTCCTCGCTCTATCCTCGCTCTCTCCTCGCTCTCTCCTCGCTCTATCCTCGCTCTCTCTCCTCGCTCTCTCCTCGCTCTATCCTCGCTCTCTCTCCTCGCTCTCTCCTCGCTCTCTCCTCGCTCTCTCCTCGCTCTCTCTCCTCGCTCTATCCTCGCTCTCTCCTCGCTCTCTCCTCGCTCTATCCTCGCTCTCTCTCCTCGCTCTCTCCTCGCTCTATCCTCGCTCTCTCCCCTCTATCCTCGCTCTCTCTCCTCGCTCTATCCTCGCTCTCTCTCTTCGCTCTATCCTCGCTCTCTCTCCTCACTCTCTCCTCGCTCTCCCCTCGCTCTCTCCTCGCTCTCTCCTCGCTCTCTCCTCGCTCTATCCTCGCTCTCTCTCCTCACTCTCTCCCCGCTCTCTCCTCACTCTCTCCTCGCTCTCTCCTCGCTCTCTCCTCGCTCTATCCTCGCTCGCTCTCCTCGCTCTCTCCTCGCTCTCTCTCCTCGCTCTCTCCTCGCTCTCTCCTCACTCTCTCCTCACTCTCTCCTCGCTCTCTCCTCGCTCTCTCCTCGCTCTCTCCTCGCTCTATCCTCGCTCTATCCTCGCTCGCTCTCCTCGCTCTCTCCTCACTCTCTCCTCGCTCTCTCCTCGCTCTCTCCTCGCTCTCTCCTCGCTCGCTCTCCTCGCTCTCTCCTCGCTCTCTCTCCTCGCTCTCTCTCCCCTCTCTCCTCGCTCTATCCTCGCTCTCTCTCCTCGCTCTCCCCTCGCTCTCTCCTCGCTCTCTCCTCGCTCTCTCTCCTCACTCTCTCCTCGCTCTCCCCTCGCTCTCTCCTCGCTCTCTCCTCGCTCTCTCTCCTCACTCTCTCCTCGCTCTCTCCTCGCTCTCTCTCCTCACTCTCTCCTCGCTCTCTCTCCTCACTCTCTCCTCGCTCTCTCTCCTCACTCTCTCCTCGCTCTCTCCTCGCTCTATCCTCGCTCTCTCTCCTCACTCTCTCCTCGCTCTCTCCTCGCTCTATCCTCGCTCTCTCTCCTCGCTCTATCCTCGCTCTCTCTCCTCGCTCTATCCTCGCTCTCTCTCCCCTCTCTCCTCACTCTCTCCTCGCTCTCTCCTCGCTCTATCCTCGCTCTCTCTCCTCACTCTCTCCTCGCTCTCTCCTCGCTCTCTCTCCTCGCTCTATCCTCGCTCTCTCTCCTCGCTCTCTCCTCACTCTCTCTCCCCTCTCTCCTCGCTCTATCCTCGCTCGCTCTCCTCGCTCTCTCCCCTCTCTCCTCGCTCTCCCCTCGCTCTCTCCTCGCTCTATCCTCGCTCTCTCTCCTCGCTCTCTCTCCTCGCTCTATCCTCGCTCTCTCTCCCCTCTCTCCTCGCTCTATCCTCGCTCTCTCTCCTCGCTCTCTCCTCGCTCTATCCTCGCTCTCTCTCCTCGTTCTCTCTCCTCGCTCTCTCCTCGCTCTCTCTCCTCGCTCTCTCTCCTCGCTCTCTCTCCTCGCTCTATCCTCGCTCTCTCTCCCCTCTCTCCTCGCTCTCTCTCCTCGCTCTCTCCTCGCTCTCTCTCCTCGCTCTATCCTCGCTCTCTCCCCTCTCTCCTCGCTCTATCCTCGCTCTCTCTCCTCGCTCTATCCTCGCTCTCTCTCCTCGCTCTCTCCTCGCTCTCTCCTCGCTCTCTCTCCTCGCTCTATCCTCGCTCTCTCCTCGCTCTCTCTCCTCGCTCTCTCCTCGCTCTCTCCTCTCTCTCCTCGCTCGCTCCTCACTCTCTCCTCTCTCTCTCCTCGCTCTCTTCTCTCTCTCCCCTCGCTCTCTCCTCGTTCTCTCCTCGCTCTCTCCTCACTCTCTTCTCACTCTCTCCTCATTCTCTCCTCTCTCTCCCCTCTCTCTCCCCTCGCTCTCTCCTCGCTCTCTCCCCTGGCTCTCTCCTCCTCGCTCACTCCTCACTCTCCCTCCTCGCTCTCTCCTCGCTCTCTCCTCACTCTCTCCTCGCTCTATCCTCGCCTTCTCCTCACTCTCTCCTCGCTCTATCCTCGCTCTCTCCCCTCGCTCTATCCTCGCTCTCTCTCCTCGCTCTCTCCTTGCTCACTCCTCGCTCTATCCTCGCTCTCTCTCCTCGCTCTCTCTCCTCGCCTCTCCTCACTCTCTCCTCGCTCTATCCTCGCCCTCTCCTCACTCTATCCTCGCTCTCTCCTCGCTCTCTCTCCTCGCTCTCTCCTTGCTCTCTCCTCGCTCTATCCTCGCTCTCTCTCCTCGCTCTCTCCTTGCTCTATCCTCGCTCTCTCTCCTCGCTCTCTCTCCTCGCTCTCTCCACACTCTCTCCTCGCTCTCTCCTCGCTCTCCCCTCGCTTTCTCCTCGTTCTCTCCTCGCTCTCTCCTCTCTCTCCTCGCTCGCTCCTCACTCTGTCCTCTCTCTCTCCTCGCTCTCTCCTCTCTCTCCCCTCGCTCTCTCCTCGTTCTCTCCTCGCTCTCTCATCACTCTCTTCTCACTCTCTCCTCATTCTCTCCTCGCTCTCTCCTCTCTCCCCCCTCTCTCTCCCCTCGCTCTCTCCTCGCTCTCTCCCCTGGCTCTCTCCTCCTCGCTCACTCCTCACTCTCCCTCCTCGCTCTTTCCTCGCTCACTCCTCGCGCTCTCCTCATTCTCTCCTCGCTCTCTCCTCACTCTCTCCTCGCTTTCCTCACTCTCTCCACACTCTCTCCTCGCTCTCTCCTCACTCTTCCCTCGCTCTCTCCTCGCTCTCCCCTCGCTGTCTCCTCGCTCTCCCCTCGCTGTCTTCTCGCTCTCCCCTCGCTCTCTGCTCGCTCTCTCCTCCCTCTTCCCTCGCTCTCCCCTCGCTGTCTTCTCGCTCTCCCCTCGCTCTCTGCTCGCTCTCTCCTCACTCTCTCTTTGTTCTCTCCTCGCTCTCTCCTCATTCTATCCTCGCTCTCCTCCCTCTTCCCTCGCTTTCTCCTCGCTCTCCCCTCGTTCTCTCCTCACTCTCTCCTCATTCTCTCCTCACTCTCTCCTCGCTCTCTCCTCACTTTCTTCTCACACTCTCCTCATTCTCTCCTCGCTCTCTCCTCATTCTCTCCTCGCTCTCTCCTCGCTCTCTCCCCTTGCTCTCTCCTCGCTCTCTCCTCACTCTCTCTCCTCGCTCTCTCCCCATTCTCTCCTCGCTCTCTCCTCACTCTCTCCTCGCTCTCCCCTCGCCCTCTCCTCACTCTCTCCTCGCTCTATCCTCGCCCTCTCCTCGCTCTCTCCCCTCTCTCCTCGCTCTATCCTCGCTCTCTCTCCTCGCTCACTCCTCGCTCTATCCTCGCTCACTTCTCGCGCTCTCCTCATTCTCTCCTCGCTCTCTCCTCGCTCTCTCTCCTCACTCTCTCTCCTCGCTTTCCTCAATCTCTCCTCGCCCTCTCCTCACTCTCTCCTCGCTCTCTCCTCACTCTCTCCTCGCTCTCCCCTCGCTCTCCCCTCGCTCTCCCCTCGCCCTCTCCTCGCTCTCTCTCCTCGCCCTCTCCTCACTCTCTCCTCGCTCTCCCCTCGCCCTCTCCTCACTCTCTCCTCGCTCTATCCTCGCTCTCTCTCCTCGCCCTCTCCTCACTCTCTCCTCGCTCTATCCTCGCCCTCTCCTCACTCTCTCCTCGCTCTCTCCCCTCTCTCCTCGCTCTATCCTCGCTCTCTCCTTGCTCGCTCCTCGCTCTATCCTCGCTCTCTCTCCTCGCTCTCTCTCCTCGCCCTCTCCTCACTCTCTCCTCGCTCTATCCTCGCCCTCTCCTCGCTCTATCCTCGCTCTCTCCTCGCTCTATCCTCGCTTTCCTCACTCTCTCCACACTCTCTCCTCGCTCTCTCCTCCCTCTTCCCTCGCTCTCCCCTCGCTGTCTTCTCGCTCTCCCCTCGCTCTCTGCTCGCTCTCTCCTCACTCTCTCTTTGTTCTCTCCTCGCTCTCTCCTCATTCTATCCTCGCTCTCCTCCCTCTTCCCTCGCTTTCTCCTCGCTCTCCCCTCGTTCTCTCCTCACTCTCTCCTCATTCTCTCCTCACTCTCTCCTCGCTCTCTCCTCACTTTCTTCTCACACTCTCCTCATTCTCTCCTCGCTCTCTCCTCACTCTCTCTCCTCGCTCTCTCCCCATTCTCTCCTCGCTCTCTCCTCACTCTCTCCTCGCTCTCTCCTCGCCCTCTCCTCACTCTCTCCTCGCTCTATCCTCGCTCTCTCTCCTCGCCCTCTCCTCACTCTCTCCTCGCTCTATCCTCACTCTCTCCTCGCTCTCTCCCCTCTCTCCTCGCTCTATCCTCGCTCTCTCTCCTCGCTCTCTCCTTTCTCACTCCTCGCTCTATCCTTGCTCTCTCTCCTCGCTCTCTATCCTCGCCCTCTCCTCACTCTCTCCTCGCTCTATCCTCGCCCTCTCCTCGCTCTCTCCTCGCTCTATCCTCGCTCTCTCTCCTCGCTCTATCCTCGCTCTCTCCTCGCTCTCTCCATGCTCTCTCCTCGCTCTATCCTCGCTCTCTCTCCTCGCTCTCTCCACACTCTCCTCACTCTCCCCTCGCTTTCTCCTCGCTCTCTCCCTTTGCTCTCTCCTCGCTCTCTCCTCACTCTCTCTCCTCGCTCTCTCCCCATTCTCTCCTCGCTCTCTCCTCACTCTCTCCTCGCTCTCCCCTCGCTCTCTCCTCGCCCTCTCCTCGCTCTATCCTCGCCCTCTCCTCGCTCTCTCCCCTCTCTCCTCGCTCTATCCTCGCTCTCTCTCCTCGCTCTCTCCTCACTCTCTCTCCTCGCTCTCTCCCCATTCTCTCCTCGCCCTCTCCTCGCTCTCTCCTTGCTCACTCCTCGCTCTATCCTCGCTCACTTCTCGCGCTCTCCTCATTCTCTCCTCGCTCTCTCCTCGCTCTCTCCTCGCTCTCTCTCCTCGCTCTCTCTCCTCGCTTTCCTCACTCTCTCCTCGCCCTCTCCTCACTCTCTCCTCGCTCTATCCTCGCTCTCTCTCCTCGCCCTCTCCTCACTCTCTCCTCGCTCTATCCTCGCTCTCTCTCCTCGCCCTCTCCTCACTCTCTCCTCGCTCTCTCCCCTCTCTCCTCGCTCTATCCTCGCTCTCTCCTTGCTCTCTCCTTGCTCGCTCCTCGCTCTCTCTCCTCGCTCTCTCTCCTCGCCCTCTCCTCACTCTCTCCTCGCTCTATCCTCGCCCTCTCCTCGCTCTATCCTCGCTCTCTCCTCGCTCTATCCTCGCTTTCCTCACTCTCTCCACACTCTCTCCTCGCTCTCTCCTCCCTCTTCCCTCGCTCTCCCCTCGCTGTCTTCTCGCTCTCCCCTCGCTCTCTGCTCACTCTCTCCTCACTCTCTCTTTGTTCTCTCCTCGCTCTCTCCTCATTCTTTCCTCGCTCTCTCTCCTCCCTCTTCCCTCGCTTTCTCCTCGCTCTCTCCTCGCTCTCCCCTCGCTCTCTGCTCACTCTCTCCTCCTCGCTCTCTCCTCACTCTCTCTTTGTTCTCTCCTCGCTCTCTCCTCATTCTATCCTCGCTCTCTCTCCTCCCTCTTCCCCCGCTTTCTCCTCGCTCTCCCCTCGTTCTCTCCTCACTCTCTCCTCATTCTCGCCTCGCTCTCTCCTCACTTTCTTCTCACACTCTCCTCATTCTCTCCTCGCTCTCTTCTCATTCTCTCCTCGCTCTCTCCTCGCTCTCTCCTCGCTCTCTCTCCTCGCTCTCTCCTCACTCTCTTCTCACACTCTCCTCATTCTCTCCCCTCGCTCTCTCCCCTCGCTCTCTCCTCACTCTCTCTCCTCGCGCTCTCCCCTCACTCTCTCCTCACTCTTTCTCCTCGCTCTCCCCCCGTTCTCTCCTCACTCTCTCCTCACTCTCTTCTCACTCTCTCCTCATTCTCTCCCCTCGCTCTCTCCTCACTCTCCCCTCGCTCTCTCCTTGCTCTCCCCTTGCTCACCCCTCGCTCTCTCCTCGCCCTCTCTCCTCGCTCTCCCCTAGTTCTGCCCTCGCTCTCGCCTCGCCCTCTCCTCGCTCTCGGTCCTCGCTCTTCCCTCGATCTCTCCTCGCTCTCTCCACCCTCATCCCTCGCTCTCTCCTCGCTCTCTCCTCGCTCTCCCCTCGCTTTCTCCTCACTCTCTCCTCGCTCTCTCCTCACTCTCTCCTCGCTTTCTCCTCACTCTCTCCTCGCTCTCTCCTCACTCTCTCCTCGTCCTCTCCTCGCTCTCTCCTCACTCTCTACTCATTCTCTCCTCGCTCTCTCCTCACTCTCTCCTCGCTCTCTCCTCGTCCTCTCCTCGCTCTCTCCTCGCTCTCTCCTCGCTCTCCCCTCGTTCTCTCCTCGCTCTCCCCTTGCTCACCGCTCACCCCTCGCTCTCTCCTTGCTCCCTCCTCGCTCTCTCTTCGCCCTCTCCTCGCTCTCCCCTAGTTCTCCCCTCGCTCTCGCCTCGCCCTCTCCTCGCCCTCCCCTCGCTCTCCCCTCGATCTCTCCTCGCTCTCTCCACCCTCATCCCTCGCTCTCTCCTCGCTTTCTCCTCGCTCTCTCCTCATTCTCTCCTCGCTCGCTCCTCAATCTCTCCTCACTCTCCCCTCGCTCTCTCCTCGCTCTCTCCGCTGGCTCTCTCCTCCTCGCTCTCACTTCACTCTCTCTCCTCGCTCTTTCCTCGCTCACTTCTCGCGCTCTCCTCATTCTCTCCTCGCTCTCTCCTCGCTCTCCTCGCTCTCTCCTCGCTTTCCTCACTCTCTCCTCGCCCTCTCCTCGCTCTATCCTCGCTCTCTCTCCTCGCTCTCTCCTCGCCCTCTCCTCACTCTCTCCTCGCTCTATCCTTGCCTTCTCCTCACTCTCTCCTCGCTCTATCCTCGCTCTCTCCCCTCTCTCCTCGCTCTATCCTCGCTCTCTCTCCTCGCTCTCTCCTTGCTGTCTTCTCGCTCTCCCCTCGCTCTCTGCTCACTCTCTCCTCCTCGCTCTCTGCTCACTCTCTCTTTGTTCTCTCCTCGCTCTCTCCTCATTCTATCCTCGCTCTCTCTCCTCCCTCTTCCCTCGCTTTCTCCTTGCTCTCTCCTCGCTCTCCCCTCGTTCTCACCTCACTCTCTCCTCATTCTCGCCTCGCTCTCTCCTCACTTTCTTCTCACACTCTCCTCATTCTCTCCTCATTCTCTCCTCGCTCTCTTCTCATTCTCTCCTCGCTCTCTCCTCGCTCTCTCCCCTTGCTCTCTCCTCGCTCTCTCCTCACTCTCTCTCCTCGCTCTCTCCCCGTTCTCTCCTCGCTCTCTTCTCACTCTCTCCTCATTCTCTCCCCTCGCTCTCTCTCCTCGCTCTCTCCCATCGCTCTCTCCTCACTCTCTTCTCTCTCCTCGCGCTCTCCCCTCGCTCTCTCCTCACTCTCTCTCCTCGCGCTCTCCCCTCGCTCTCTCCTCACTCTCTCCTCACTCTCTCTCCTCGCTCTCCCCCCGTTCTCTCCTCGCTCTCTCCTCACTCTCTCCTCATTCTCTTCTCACTCTCTCCTCATTCTCTCCTCGCTCTCTCCTCGCTCTCTTCTCACTCTCTCCTCATTCTCTCCCCTCGCTCTCTCCCCTTGCTCTCTCCTCGCTCTCTCCTCACTCTCCCCTCGCTCTCCCCTTGCTCACCCCTCGATCTCTCCTCGCTCTCTCCTCGCCCTCTCTCCTCGCTCTCCCCTAGTTCTCCCCTCGCTCTCGCCTCGCCCTCTCCTCGCTCTCGGTCCTCGCTCTTCCCTCGATCTCTCCTCGCTCTCTACACCCTCATCCCTCGCTCTCTCCTCGCTCTCCCCTCGCTTTCTCCTCACTCTCTCCTCGCTCTCTCCTCGCTTTCTCCTCGCTCTCTCCTCACTCTCTCCTCGCTTTCTCCTCGCTCTCTCCTCATCCTCTCCTCGCTCTCTCCTCACTCTCTCCTCGTCCTCTCCTCGCTCTCTCCTCGCTCTCCCCTCGTTCTCTCCTCGCTCTCCCCTTGCTCACCGCTCACCACTCGCTCTCTCCTCGCTCCCTCCTCGCTCTCTCGTCGCCCTCTCCTCGCTCTCCCCTAGTTCTCCCCTCGCTCTCGCCTCGCCCTCTCCTCGCCCTCCCCTCGCTCTCCCCTCGATCTCTCCTCGCTCTCTCCACCCTCATCCCTCGCTCTCTCCTCGCTTTCTCCTCGCTCTCTCCTCATTCTCTCCTCGCTCGCTCCTCAATCTCTCCTCACTCTCTCCTCGCTCTCTGCTCGCTCTCTCCCCTGGCTCTCTCCTCCTCGCTCTCTCTTCACTCTCACTCCTCGCTCTTTCCTCGCTCACTTCTCGCGCTCTCCTCATTCTCTCCTCGCTCTCTCTCCTCGCTCTCTCTCCTCGCTCTCTCTCCTCGCTCTCTCTCCTCGCTTTCCTCACTCTCTCCTCGCCCTCTCCTCGCTCTATCCTCGCTCTCTCTCCTCACTCTCTCCTCGCTCTATCCTCGCCTTCTCCTCACTCTCTCCTCGCTCTATCCTCGCTCTCTCCCCTCTCTCCTCGCTCTATCCTCGCTCTCTCTCCTCGCTCTCTCCACACTCTCTCCTCGCTCTCTCCTCACTCTCTCCTCGCTCTCCCCTCGTTCTCTCCTCGCTCTCTCCTCTCTCTCCTCGCTCGCTCCTCACTCTCTCCTCTCTCTCTCCTCGCTCTCCCCTCTCTCTCCCCTCTCTCTCCCCTCGCTCTCTCCTCGCTCTCTCCCCTGGCTCTCTCCTCCTCGCTCACTCCTCACTCTCCCTCCTCGCTCTTTCCTCGCTCACTCCTCGCGCTCTCCTCATTCTCTCCTCGCTCTCTCTCCTCACTCTCTCCTCGCTTTCCTCACTCTCTCCACACTCTCTCCTCGCTCTCTCCTCCCTCTTCCCTCGCTCTCTCCTCGCTCTCCCCTTGCTGTCTCCTCGCTCACCCCTCGCTGTCTTCTCGATCTCCCCTCGCTCTCTGCTCGCTCTCTCCTCCCTATTCCCTCGCTTTCTCCTCGCTCTCCCCTCGTTCTCTCCTCACTCTCTCCTCATTCTCTCCTCACTCTCTCCTCGCTCTCTCCTCACTTTCTTCTCACACTCTCCTCATTCTCTCCTCGCTCTCTCCTCATTCTCTCCTCGCTCTCTCCCCTTGCTCTCTCCTCGCTCTCTCCTCACTCTCTCTCCTCGCTCTCTCCCCATTCTCTCCTCGCTCTCTCCTCACTCTCTCCTCGCTCTCCCCTCGCTCTCTCCTCGCCCTCTCCTCGCTCTATCCTCGCTCTCTCTCCTCGCCCTCTCCTCACTCTCTCCTCGCTCTATCCTCGCTCTATCCTCGCCCTCTCTCCTCGCTCTCCCCTAGTTCTCCCCTCGCTCTCGCCTCGCCCTCTCCTCGCTCTCGGTCCTCGCTCTTCCCTCGATCTCTCCTCGCTCTCTCCACCCTCATCCCTCGCTCTCTCCTCGCTCTCCCCTCGCTTTCTCCTCACTCTCTCCTCGCTCTCTCCTCACTCTCTCCTCGCTCTCTCCTCACTCTCTCCTCGCTTTCTCCTCACTCTCTCCTCGCTCTCTCCTCACTCTCTCCTCGTCCTCTCCTCGCTCTCTCCTCACTCTCTCCTCGCTCTCTCCTCACTCTCTCCTCACTTTCTCCTCACTCTCTCCTCGCTCTCTCCTCGTCCTCTCCTCGCTCTCTCCTCGCTCTCCCCTCGTTCTCTCCTCGCTCTCCCCTTGCTCACCGCTCACCCCTCGCTCTCTCCTCGCTCCCTCCTCGCTCTCTCGTCGCCCTCTCCTCGCTCTCCCCTAGTTCTCCCCTCGCTCTCGCCTCGCCCTCTCCTCGCCCTCCCCTCGCTCTCCCCTCGATCTCTCCTCGCTCTCTCCACCCTCATCCCTCGCTCTCTCCTCGCTTTCTCCTCGCTCTCTCCTCATTCTCTCCTCGCTCGCTCCTCAATCTCTCCTCACTCTCCCCTCGCTCTCTCCTCGCTCTCTGCTCGCTCTCTCCCCTGGCTCTCTCCTCCTCGCTCTCTCTTCACTCTCTCTCCTCGCTCTTTCCTCGCTCACTTCTCGCGCTCTCCTCATTCTCTCCTCGCTCTCTCCTCGCTCTCTCCTCGCTCTCTCTCCTCGCTCTCTCTCCTCGCTTTCCTCACTCTCTCCTCGCCCTCTCCTCGCTCTATCCTCGCTCTCTCTCCTCGCTCTCTCCTCGCCCTCTCCTCACTCTCTCCTCACTCTATCCTCGCCTTCTCCTCACTCTCTCCTCGCTCTCTCCCCTCTCTCCTCGCTCTATCCTCGCTCTCTCTCCTCGCTCTCTCCTTGCTCACTCCTCGCTCTATCCTCGCTCTCTCTCCTCGCTCTCTCTCCTCGCCCTCTCCTCACTCTCTCCTCGCTCTATCCTCGCCCTCTCCTTGCTCACTCCTCGCTCTATCCTCGCTCTCTCTCCTCGCTCTCTCTCCTCGCCCTCTCCTCACTCTCTCCTCGCTCTATCCTCGCACTCTCCTCGCTCTGTCCCCTCTCTCCTCGCTCTCTCCTCGCTCTCTCTCCTCGCTCTATCCTCGCTCTCTCTCCTCGCTCTCTCCTTGCTCTCTCCTCGCTCTATCCTCGCTCTCTCTCCTCGCTCTCTCCACACTCTCTCCTCGCCCTCTCCTCGCTCTCTCCTCGCTTTCTCCTCTCTCTCCCCTCGCTCTCTCCTCGCTCTCTCCTCACTCTCTTCTCACTCTCTTCTCACTCTCTCCTCATTCTCTCCTCGCTCTCTCCTCTCTCTCCCCTCTCTCTCCCCTCGCTCTCTCCTCGCTCTCTCCCCTGGCTCTCTCCTCCTTGCTCACTCCTCACTCTCCCTCCTCGCTCTTTCCTCGCTCACTCCTCGCGCTCTCCTCATTCTCTCCTCGCTCTCTCTCCTCACTCTCTCCTCGCTTTCCTCACTCTCTCCACACTCTCTACTCGCTCTCTCCTCCCTCTTCCCTCGCTCTCTCCTCGCTCTCCCCTCGCTCTCCCCTCGCTTTCTCCTCGCTCTCTCCTCGCTCTCTCCTCTCTCTCCCCTCGCTCTCTCCTCGCTCTCTCCTCACTCTCTTCTCACTCTCTCCTCATTCTCTCCTCGCTCTCTCCTCTCTCTCCCCTCTCTCTCCCCTCGCTCTCTCCTCGCTCTCTCCCCTGGCTCTCTCCTCCTTGCTCACTCCTCACTCTCCCTCCTCGCTCTTTCCTCGCTCACTCCTCGCGCTCTCCTCATTCTCTCCTCGCTCTCTCCTCGCTCTCTCTCCTCACTCTCTCCTCGCTTTCCTCACTCTCTCCACACTCTCTACTCGCTCTCTCCTCGCTCTCTCCTCCCTCTTCCCTCGCTCTCTCCTCGCTCTCCCCTCGCTCTCCCCTCGCTTTCTCCTCGCTCTCCCCTCGTTCTCTCCTCACTCTCTCCTCATTCTCTCCTCACTCTCTCCTCGCTCTCTCCTCACTTTCTTCTCACACTCTCCTCATTCTCTCCTCGCTCTCTCCTCATTCTCTCCTCGCTCTCTCCTCGCTCTCTCCCCTTGCTCTCTCCTCGCTCTCTCTCCTCGCTCTCTCCCCATTCTCTCCTCGCTCTCTCCTCACTCTCTCCTCGCCCTCTCCTCACTCTCTCCTCGCTCTATCCTCGCTCTCTCTCCTCGCCCTCTCCTCACTGTCTCCTCGCTCTATCCTCGCCCTCTCCTCGCTCTCTCCCCTCTCTCCTCGCTCTATCCTCGCTCTCTCTCCTCGCTCTCTCCTTGCTCACTCCTCGCTCTCTCTCCTCGCTCTCTCTCCTCGCCCTCTCCTCACTCTCTCCTCGCTCTATCCTCACCCTCTCCTCGCTCTATCCTCGCTCTATCCTCGCTCTATCCTCGCTCTCTCTCCTCGCTCTATCCTCGCTCTCTCTCCTCGCTCTCTCCTTGCTCTCTCCTCGCTCTATCCTCGCTCTCTCTCCTCGCTCTCTCCACACTCTCTCCTCGCTCTCCCCTCGCTTTCTCCTCACTCTCTCCTCGCTCTCCCCTCGTTCTCTCCTCACTCTCTCCTCTCTCTCTCCTCGCTCTCTTCTCATTCTTTCCTCACTCTCTCCTCTCTCTCTCCTCGCTCTCTTCTCATTCTCTCCTCGCTCTCTCCCCTTGCTCTCTCCTCGCTCTCTCCCCGTTCTCTCCTCGCTCTCTCCTCACTCTCTCCTCGCTCTCCCCTCGTTCTCTCCTCACTCTCTCCTCTCTCTCTTCTCACTCTCTCCTCATTCTCTCCTCGCTCTCTCCTCACTCTCTCCTCATTCTCTCCTCGCTCTCTGAAACCCTCATCCCTCGCTCTCTCCTCGCTCTCTCCTCGCTCTCCCCTCGCTTTCTCCTCACTCTCTCCTCGCTCTCTCCTCATTCTCTCCTCACTCTCTCCTCATTCTCTCCTCACTCTCTCCTCGCTCTCTCCTCACTTTCTTCTCACACTCTCCTCATTCTCTCCTCGCTCTCTCCTCATTCTCTCCTCGCTCTCTCCTCGCTCTCTCCCCTTGCTCTCTCCTCGCTCTCTCCTCACTCTCTCTCCTCGCTCTCTCCTCACTCTCTCCTCACTCTCTCTCCTCGCTCTCTCCCCATTCTCTCCTCGCTCTCTCCTCACTCTCTCCTCGCTCTCCCCTCGCTCTCTCCTCGCCCTCTCCTCACTCTCTCCTCGCTCTATCCTCGCCCTCTCCTCACTCTCTCCTCGCTCTCTCCCCTCTCTCCTCGCTCTCTCTCCTCGCTCTCTCCTCGCTCACTCCTCGCTCTTTCCTCGCTCACTTCTCGCGCTCTCCTCATTCTCTCCTCGCTCTCTCCTCGCTCTCTCTCCTCGCTCTCTCTCCTCGCTTTCCTCACTCTCTCCTCGCCCTCTCCTCACTCTCTCCTCGCTCTCTCCTCGCTCTATCCTCGCTCTCTCTCCTCGCCCTCTCCTCACTCTCTCCTCGCTCTATCCTCACCCTTTCCTCACTCTCTCCTCGCTCTATCCTCGCTCTCTCCTTGCTCACTCCTCGCTCTATCCTCGCTCTCTCTCCTCGCTCTCTCTCCTCGCCCTCTCCTCACTCTCTCCTCGCTCTATCCTCGCCCTCTCCTCGCTCTATCCTCGCTCTCTCCTCGCTCTATCCTCGCTTTCCTCACTCTCTCCACACTCTCTCCTCGCTCTCTCCTCCCTCTTCCCTCGCTCTCCCCTCGCTGTCTTCTCGCTCTCCCCTCGCTCTCTGCTCACTCTCTCCTCATTCTCTCCCCTCACTCTCTCCCCTTGCTCTCTCCTCACTCTCCTCGCTCTCTGCTCGCTCTCTCCTCGCTCTCTGCTCTTACCTCGCTCTCTCCTCACTCTCTTCTCACTCTCTCCTCATTCTCTCTCCTCGCTCTCTCCTCGCTCTCTACTCGCTCTCTCCTCCCTCTCTCTCCTCGCTCTCTCCTCACTCTCTCTCCTCGCTCTCTCCTCACTCTCTCCTCACTCTCTCTCCTCACTCTCTCTCCTCGCTCTCTCTCCTCGCTCTCTGCTCGCTCTCTCCTCGCTCTCTCCTCTCTCTTTCTCCTCGCTCTCTCCTCACTCTCTCTCCTCGCTCTCTCCTCGCTCTCTCCTCACTCTCTCTCCTCGCTCTCTCCTCTCTCCTCGCTCTCTCTCCCCTCACTCTCTCCTCGCTCTCTCCTCGCCCTCTCCTCACTCTCTCCTCGCTCTCTCCTCGCCCTCTCCTCACTCTCTCCTCGCTCTCACCTCGCCCTCTCCTCGCTCTATCCTCGCTCTCTCCTCACTCTCTCCTCGCCCTCTCCTCACTCTCTCCTCGCTCTATCCTCGCCCTCTCCTCACTCTCTCCTCGCTCTCTCTCCTCGCTCTCTCCTTGCTCTCTCCTCGCTCTATCCTCGCTCTCTCTCCTCGCTCTCTCCTTGCTCTCTCCTCGCTCTCTCCTCGCCGGCTCCTCACTCTATCCTCGCTCTCTCCCCTCTCTCCTCGCTCTCAGCTCGCTCTCTCTCTTCGCCATCTCCTCGCTCTCTCCTCGCTCTCCCCTCGCTCTCTCCTCGCTCTCCCCTTGCTCACCCCTCGCTCTCTCCTCGCCCTCTCTCCTCGCTCTCCCCTAGTTCTCCCCTCGCTCTCGCCTCGCCCTCTCCTCGCTCTCGGTCCTCGCTCTTCCCTCGATCTCTCCTCGCTCTCTCCACCCTCATCCCTCGCTCTCTCCTCGCTCTCTCCTCGCTCTCCCCTCGCTTTCTCCTCACTCTCTCCTCGCTCTCTCCTCACTCTCTCCTCGCTCTCTCCTCACTCTCTCCTCGCTCTCTCCTCACTCTCTCCTCACTCTCTCCTCACTCTCTCCTCGCTCTCTCCTCGCTCTCTCCTCACTCTCTCCTCGTCCTCTCCTCGCTCTCTCCTCACTCTCTCCTCATTCTCTCCTCGCTCTCTCCTCACTCTCTCCTCGCTTTCTCCTCACTCTCTCCTCGCTCTCTCCTCACTCTCTCCTCGTCCTCTCCTCGCTCTCTCCTCACTCTCTCCTCGTCCTCTCCTCGCTCTCTCCTCGCTCTCCCCTCGTTCTCTCCTCGCTCTCCCCTTGCTCACCGCTCACCCCTCGCTCTCTCCTCGCTCCCTCCTCGCTCTCTCGTCGTCCTCTCCTCGCTCTCCCCTAGTTCTCCCCTCGCTCTCGCCTCGCCCTCTCCTCGCCCTCCCCTCGATCTCTCCTCGCTCTCTCCACCCTCATCCCTCGCTCTCTCCTCGCTTTCTCCTCGCTCTCTCCTCATTCTCTCCTCGCTCGCTCCTCAATCTCTCCTCGCTCTCTGCTCACTCTCTCCTCACTCTCTCCTCACTCTCTTCTCACTCTCTTCTCACTCTCTCCTCGCTCTCTCCTCTCTCTCTCCTCTCTCTCTCCTCTCTCTCTCCTCTCTCTCCCCTCGCTCTCTGCTCGCTCTCTCCCCTGGCTCTCTCCTCCTCGCTCTCTCTTCACTCTCTCTCCTCGCTCTTTCCTCGCTCACTTCTCGCGCTCTCCTCGCTCTCTCCTCGCTCTCCCCTCGCTCTCTCCTCGCTCTTTCTCCTCGCTCTCCCCCCGTTCTCTCCTCACTCTCTCCTCACTCTCTTCTCACTCTCTCCTCATTCTCTCCCCTCGCTCTCTCCTCACTCTCCCCTCGCTCTCTCCTTGCTCTCCCCTTGCTCACCCCTCGCTCTCTCCTCGCCCTCTCTCCTCGCTCTCCCCTAGTTCTGCCCTCGCTCTCGCCTCGCCCTCTCCTCGCTCTCGGTCCTCGCTCTTCCCTCGATCTCTCCTCGCTCTCTCCACCCTCATCCCTCGCTCTCTCCTCGCTCTCTCCTCGCTCTCCCCTCGCTTTCTCCTCACTCTCTCCTCGCTCTCTCCTCACTCTCTCCTCGCTTTCTCCTCACTCTCTCCTCGCTCTCTCCTCACTCTCTCCTCGCTCTCTCCTCACTCTCTACTCATTCTCTCCTCGCTCTCTCCTCACTCTCTCCTCGCTCTCTCCTCGTCCTCTCCTCGCTCTCTCCTCGCTCTCTCCTCGCTCTCCCCTCGTTCTCTCCTCGCTCTCCCCTTGCTCACCGCTCACCCCTCGCTCTCTCCTTGCTCCCTCCTCGCTCTCTCTTCGCCCTCTCCTCGCTCTCCCCTAGTTCTCCCCTCGCTCTCGCCTCGCCCTCTCCTTGCCCTCCCCTCGCTCTCCCCTCGATCTCTCCTCGCTCTCTCCACCCTCATCCCTCGCTCTCTCCTCGCTTTCTCCTCGCTCTCTCCTCATTCTCTCCTCGCTCGCTCCTCAATCTCTCCTCACTCTCCCCTCGCTCTCTCCTCGCTCTCTCCGCTGGCTCTCTCCTCCTCGCTCTCACTTCACTCTCTCTCCTCGCTCTTTCCTCGCTCACTTCTCGCGCTCTCCTCATTCTCTCCTCGCTCTCTCCTCGCTCTCCTCGCTCTCTCCTCGCTTTCCTCACTCTCTCCTCGCCCTCTCCTCGCTCTATCCTCGCTCTCTCTCCTCGCTCTCTCCTCGCCCTCTCCTCACTCTCTCCTCGCTCTATCCTTGCCTTCTCCTCACTCTCTCCTCGCTCTATCCTCGCTCTCTCCCCTCTCTCCTCGCTCTCTCCTCGCTCTCTCCTTGCTGTCTTCTCGCTCTCCCCTCGCTCTCTGCTCACTCTCTCCTCCTCGCTCTCTGCTCACTCTCTCTTTGTTCTCTCCTCGCTCTCTCCTCATTCTATCCTCGCTCTCTCTCCTCCCTCTTCCCTCGCTTTCTCCTCGCTCTCTCCTCGCTCTCCCCTCGTTCTCACCTCACTCTCTCCTCATTCTCGCCTCGCTCTCTCCTCACTTTCTTCTCACACTCTCCTCATTCTCTCCTCATTCTCTCCTCGCTCTCTTCTCATTCTCTCCTCGCTCTCTCCTCGCTCTCTCCCCTTGCTCTCTCCTCGCTCTCTCCTCACTCTCTCTCCTCGCTCTCTCCCCGTTCTCTCCTCGCTCTCTTCTCACTCTCTCCTCATTCTCTCCCCTCGCTCTCTCTCCTCGCTCTCTCCCATCGCTCTCTCCTCACTCTCTTCTCTCTCCTCGCGCTCTCCCCTCGCTCTCTCCTCACTCTCTCTCCTCGCGCTCTCCCCTCGCTCTCTCCTCACTCTCTCCTCACTCTCTCTCCTCGCTCTCCCCCCGTTCTCTCCTCGCTCTCTCCTCACTCTCTCCTCATTCTCTTCTCACTCTCTCCTCATTCTCTCCTCGCTCTCTCCTCGCTCTCTTCTCACTCTCTCCTCATTCTCTCCCCTCGCTCTCTCCCCTTGCTCTCTCCTCGCTCTCTCCTCACTCTCCCCTCGCTCTCTCCTCGCTCTCCCCTTGCTCACCCCTCGATCTCTCCTCGCTCTCTCCTCGCCCTCTCTCCTCGCTCTCCCCTAGTTCTCCCCTCGCTCTCGCCTCGCCCTCTCCTCGCTCTCGGTCCTCGCTCTTCCCTCGATCTCTCCTCGCTCTCTACACCCTCATCCCTCGCTCTCTCCTCGCTCTCCCCTCGCTTTCTCCTCACTCTCTCCTCGCTCTCTCCTCGCTTTCTCCTCACTCTCTCCTCGCTCTCTCCTCACTCTCTCCTCGTCCTCTCCTCGCTCTCTCCTCACTCTCTCATCATTCTCTCCTCGCTCTCTCCTCACTCTCTCCTCGCTTTCTCCTCGCTCTCTCCTCATCCTCTCCTCGCTCTCTCCTCACTCTCTCCTCGTCCTCTCCTCGCTCTCTCCTCGCTCTCCCCTCGTTCTCTCCTCGCTCTCCCCTTGCTCACCGCTCACCACTCGCTCTCTCCTCGCTCCCTCCTCGCTCTCTCGTCGCCCTCTCCTCGCTCTCCCCTAGTTCTCCCCTCGCTCTCGCCTCGCCCTCTCCTCGCCCTCCCCTCGCTCTCCCCTCGATCTCTCCTCGCTCTCTCCACCCTCATCCCTCGCTCTCTCCTCGCTTTCTCCTCGCTCTCTCCTCATTCTCTCCTCGCTCGCTCCTCAATCTCTCCTCACTCTCTCCTCGCTCTCTGCTCGCTCTCTCCCCTGGCTCTCTCCTCCTCGCTCTCTCTTCACTCTCACTCCTCGCTCTTTCCTCGCTCACTTCTCGCGCTCTCCTCATTCTCTCCTCGCTCTCTCTCCTCGCTCTCTCTCCTCGCTCTCTCTCCTCGCTCTCTCTCCTCGCTTTCCTCACTCTCTCCTCGCCCTCTCCTCGCTCTATCCTCGCTCTCTCTCCTCACTCTCTCCTCGCTCTATCCTCGCCTTCTCCTCACTCTCTCCTCGCTCTATCCTCGCTCTCTCCCCTCTCTCCTCGCTCTATCCTCGCTCTCTCTCCTCGCTCTCTCCACACTCTCTCCTCGCTCTCTCCTCACTCTCTCCTCGCTCTCCCCTCGTTCTCTCCTCGCTCTCTCCTCTCTCTCCTCGCTCGCTCCTCACTCTCTCCTCTCTCTCTCCTCGCTCTCCCCTCTCTCTCCCCTCTCTCTCCCCTCGCTCTCTCCTCGCTCTCTCCCCTGGCTCTCTCCTCCTCGCTCACTCCTCACTCTCCCTCCTCGCTCTTTCCTCGCTCACTCCTCGCGCTCTCCTCATTCTCTCCTCGCTCTCTCTCCTCACTCTCTCCTCGCTTTCCTCACTCTCTCCACACTCTCTCCTCGCTCTCTCCTCCCTCTTCCCTCGCTCTCTCCTCGCTCTCCCCTTGCTGTCTCCTCGCTCACCCCTCGCTGTCTTCTCGATCTCCCCTCGCTCTCTGCTCGCTCTCTCCTCCCTATTCCCTCGCTTTCTCCTCGCTCTCCCCTCGTTCTCTCCTCACTCTCTCCTCATTCTCTCCTCACTCTCTCCTCGCTCTCTCCTCACTTTCTTCTCACACTCTCCTCATTCTCTCCTCGCTCTCTCCTCATTCTCTCCTCGCTCTCTCCCCTTGCTCTCTCCTCGCTCTCTCCTCACTCTCTCTCCTCGCTCTCTCCCCATTCTCTCCTCGCTCTCTCCTCACTCTCTCCTCGCTCTCCCCTCGCTCTCTCCTCGCCCTCTCCTCGCTCTATCCTCGCTCTCTCTCCTCGCCCTCTCCTCACTCTCTCCTCGCTCTATCCTCGCTCTATCCTCGCCCTCTCTCCTCGCTCTCCCCTAGTTCTCCCCTCGCTCTCGCCTCGCCCTCTCCTCGCTCTCGGTCCTCGCTCTTCCCTCGATCTCTCCTCGCTCTCTCCACCCTCATCCCTCGCTCTCTCCTCGCTCTCCCCTCGCTTTCTCCTCACTCTCTCCTCGCTCTCTCCTCACTCTCTCCTCGCTCTCTCCTCACTCTCTCCTCGCTTTCTCCTCACTCTCTCCTCGCTCTCTCCTCACTCTCTCCTCGTCCTCTCCTCGCTCTCTCCTCACTCTCTCCTCGCTCTCTCCTCACTCTCTCCTCACTTTCTCCTCACTCTCTCCTCGCTCTCTCCTCGTCCTCTCCTCGCTCTCTCCTCGCTCTCCCCTCGTTCTCTCCTCGCTCTCCCCTTGCTCACCGCTCACCCCTCGCTCTCTCCTCGCTCCCTCCTCGCTCTCTCGTCGCCCTCTCCTCGCTCTCCCCTAGTTCTCCCCTCGCTCTCGCCTCGCCCTCTCCTCGCCCTCCCCTCGCTCTCCCCTCGATCTCTCCTCGCTCTCTCCACCCTCATCCCTCGCTCTCTCCTCGCTTTCTCCTCGCTCTCTCCTCATTCTCTCCTCGCTCGCTCCTCAATCTCTCCTCACTCTCCCCTCGCTCTCTCCTCGCTCTCTGCTCGCTCTCTCCCCTGGCTCTCTCCTCCTCGCTCTCTCTTCACTCTCTCTCCTCGCTCTTTCCTCGCTCACTTCTCGCGCTCTCCTCATTCTCTCCTCGCTCTCTCCTCGCTCTATCCTCGCTCTCTCTCCTCGCTCTCTCCTCGCCCTCTCCTCACTCTCTCCTCACTCTATCCTCGCCTTCTCCTCACTCTCTCCTCGCTCTATCCTCGCTCTCTCCCCTCTCTCCTCGCTCTATCCTCGCTCTCTCTCCTCGCTCTCTCCTTGCTCACTCCTCGCTCTATCCTCGCTCTCTCTCCTCGCTCTCTCTCCTCGCCCTCTCCTCACTCTCTCCTCGCTCTATCCTCGCCCTCTCCTTGCTCACTCCTCGCTCTATCCTCGCTCTCTCTCCTCGCTCTCTCTCCTCGCCCTCTCCTCACTCTCTCCTCGCTCTATCCTCGCACTCTCCTCGCTCTGTCCCCTCTCTCCTCGCTCTCTCCTCGCTCTCTCTCCTCGCTCTATCCTCGCTCTCTCTCCTCGCTCTCTCCTTGCTCTCTCCTCGCTCTATCCTCGCTCTCTCTCCTCGCTCTCTCCACACTCTCTCCTCGCCCTCTCCTCGCTCTCTCCTCGCTCTCTCCTCTCTCTCCCCTCGCTCTCTCCTCGCTCTCTCCTCACTCTCTTCTCACTCTCTTCTCACTCTCTCCTCATTCTCTCCTCGCTCTCTCCTCTCTCTCCCCTCTCTCTCCCCTCGCTCTCTCCTCGCTCTCTCCCCTGGCTCTCTCCTCCTTGCTCACTCCTCACTCTCCCTCCTCGCTCTTTCCTCGCTCACTCCTCGCGCTCTCCTCATTCTCTCCTCGCTCTCTCCTCGCTCTCTCTCCTCACTCTCTCCTCGCTTTCCTCACTCTCTCCACACTCTCTACTCGCTCTCTCCTCCCTCTTCCCTCGCTCTCTCCTCGCTCTCCCCTCGCTCTCCCCTTGCTTTCTCCTCGCTCTCTCCTCGCTCTCTCCTCTCTCTCCCCTCGCTCTCTCCTCGCTCTCTCCTCACTCTCTTCTCACTCTCTCCTCATTCTCTCCTCGCTCTCTCCTCTCTCTCCCCTCTCTCTCCCCTCGCTCTCTCCTCGCTCTCTCCCCTGGCTCTCTCCTCCTTGCTCACTCCTCACTCTCCCTCCTCGCTCTTTCCTCGCTCACTCCTCGCGCTCTCCTCATTCTCTCCTCGCTCTCTCCTCGCTCTCTCTCCTCACTCTCTCCTCGCTTTCCTCACTCTCTCCACACTCTCTACTCGCTCTCTCCTCGCTCTCTCCTCCCTCTTCCCTCGCTCTCTCCTCGCTCTCCCCTCGCTCTCCCCTCGCTTTCTCCTCGCTCTCCCCTCGTTCTCTCCTCACTCTCTCCTCATTCTCTCCTCACTCTCTCCTCGCTCTCTCCTCACTTTCTTCTCACACTCTCCTCATTCTCTCCTCGCTCTCTCCTCATTCTCTCCTCGCTCTCTCCTCGCTCTCTCCCCTTGCTCTCTCCTCGCTCTCTCCTCACTCTCTCTCCTCGCTCTCTCCCCATTCTCTCCTCGCTCTCTCCTCACTCTCTCCTCGCCCTCTCCTCACTCTCTCCTCGCTCTATCCTCGCTCTCTCTCCTCGCCCTCTCCTCACTGTCTCCTCGCTCTATCCTCGCCCTCTCCTCGCTCTCTCCCCTCTCTCCTCGCTCTATCCTCGCTCTCTCTCCTCGCTCACTCCTCGCTCTCTCTCCTCGCTCTCTCTCCTCGCCCTCTCCTCACTCTCTCCTCGCTCTATCCTCACCCTCTCCTCGCTCTATCCTCGCTCTATCCTCGCTCTATCCTCGCTCTCTCTCCTCGCTCTATCCTCGCTCTCTCTCCTCGCTCTCTCCTTGCTCTCTCCTCGCTCTATCCTCGCTCTCTCTCCTCGCTCTCTCCACACTCTCTCCTCGCTCTCCCCTCGCTTTCTCCTCACTCTCTCCTCGCTCTCCCCTCGTTCTCTCCTCACTCTCTCCTCTCTCTCTCCTCGCTCTCTTCTCATTCTTTCCTCACTCTCTCCTCTCTCTCTCCTCGCTCTCTTCTCATTCTCTCCTCGCTCTCTCCCCTTGCTCTCTCCTCGCTCTCTCCCCGTTCTCTCCTCGCTCTCTCCTCACTCTCTCCTCGCTCTCCCCTCGTTCTCTCCTCACTCTCTCCTCTCTCTCTTCTCACTCTCTCCTCATTCTCTCCTCGCTCTCTCCTCACTCTCTCCTCATTCTCTCCTCGCTCTCTGAAACCCTCATCCCTCGCTCTCTCCTCGCTCTCTCCTCGCTCTCCCCTCGCTTTCTCCTCACTCTCTCCTCGCTCTCTCCTCATTCTCTCCTCACTCTCTCCTCATTCTCTCCTCACTCTCTCCTCGCTCTCTCCTCACTTTCTTCTCACACTCTCCTCATTCTCTCCTCGCTCTCTCCTCATTCTCTCCTCGCTCTCTCCTCGCTCTCTCCCCTTGCTCTCTCCTCGCTCTCTCCTCACTCTCTCCTCACTCTCTCTCCTCGCTCTCTCCCCATTCTCTCCTCGCTCTCTCCTCACTCTCTCCTCGCTCTCCCCTCGCTCTCTCCTCGCCCTCTCCTCACTCTCTCCTCGCTCTATCCTCGCCCTCTCCTCACTCTCTCCTCGCTCTCTCCCCTCTCTCCTCGCTCTCTCTCCTCGCTCTCTCCTCGCTCACTCCTCGCTCTTTCCTCGCTCACTTCTCGCGCTCTCCTCATTCTCTCCTCGCTCTCTCCTCGCTCTCTCTCCTCGCTCTCTCTCCTCGCTTTCCTCACTCTCTCCTCGCCCTCTCCTCACTCTCTCCTCGCTCTCTCCTCGCTCTATCCTCGCTCTCTCTCCTCGCCCTCTCCTCACTCTCTCCTCGCTCTATCCTCACCCTTTCCTCACTCTCTCCTCGCTCTATCCTCGCTCTCTCCTTGCTCACTCCTCGCTCTATCCTCGCTCTCTCTCCTCGCTCTCTCTCCTCGCCCTCTCCTCACTCTCTCCTCGCTCTATCCTCGCCCTCTCCTCGCTCTATCCTCGCTCTCTCCTCGCTCTATCCTCGCTTTCCTCACTCTCTCCACACTCTCTCCTCGCTCTCTCCTCCCTCTTCCCTCGCTCTCCCCTCGCTGTCTTCTCGCTCTCCCCTCGCTCTCTGCTCACTCTCTCCTCATTCTCTCCCCTCACTCTCTCCCCTTGCTCTCTCCTCACTCTCCTCGCTCTCTGCTCGCTCTCTCCTCGCTCTCTGCTCTTACCTCGCTCTCTCCTCACTCTCTTCTCACTCTCTCCTCATTCTCTCTCCTCGCTCTCTCCTCGCTCTCTACTCGCTCTCTCCTCCCTCTCTCTCCTCGCTCTCTCCTCACTCTCTCTCCTCGCTCTCTCCTCACTCTCTCCTCACTCTCTCTCCTCACTCTCTCTCCTCGCTCTCTCTCCTCGCTCTCTGCTCGCTCTCTCCTCGCTCTCTCCTCTCTCTTTCTCCTCGCTCTCTCCTCACTCTCTCTCCTCGCTCTCTCCTCGCTCTCTCCTCACTCTCTCTCCTCGCTCTCTCCTCTCTCCTCGCTCTCTCTCCCCTCACTCTCTCCTCGCTCTCTCCTCGCCCTCTCCTCACTCTCTCCTCGCTCTCTCCTCGCCCTCTCCTCACTCTCTCCTCGCTCTCACCTCGCCCTCTCCTCGCTCTATCCTCGCTCTCTCCTCACTCTCTCCTCGCCCTCTCCTCACTCTCTCCTCGCTCTATCCTCGCCCTCTCCTCACTCTCTCCTCGCTCTCTCTCCTCGCTCTCTCCTTGCTCTCTCCTCGCTCTATCCTCGCTCTCTCTCCTCGCTCTCTCCTTGCTCTCTCCTCGCTCTCTCCTCGCCGGCTCCTCACTCTATCCTCGCTCTCTCCCCTCTCTCCTCGCTCTCAGCTCGCTCTCTCTCTTCGCCATCTCCTCGCTCTCTCCTCGCTCTCCCCTCGCTCTCTCCTCGCTCTCCCCTTGCTCACCCCTCGCTCTCTCCTCGCCCTCTCTCCTCGCTCTCCCCTAGTTCTCCCCTCGCTCTCGCCTCGCCCTCTCCTCGCTCTCGGTCCTCGCTCTTCCCTCGATCTCTCCTCGCTCTCTCCACCCTCATCCCTCGCTCTCTCCTCGCTCTCTCCTCGCTCTCCCCTCGCTTTCTCCTCACTCTCTCCTCGCTCTCTCCTCACTCTCTCCTCGCTCTCTCCTCGCTCTCTCCTCACTCTCTCCTCGCTCTCTCCTCACTCTCTCCTCACTCTCTCCTCACTCTCTCCTCGCTCTCTCCTCACTCTCTCCTCGTCCTCTCCTCGCTCTCTCCTCACTCTCTCCTCATTCTCTCCTCGCTCTCTCCTCACTCTCTCCTCGCTTTCTCCTCACTCTCTCCTCGCTCTCTCCTCACTCTCTCCTCGTCCTCTCCTCGCTCTCTCCTCACTCTCTCCTCGTCCTCTCCTCGCTCTCTCCTCGCTCTCCCCTCGTTCTCTCCTCGCTCTCCCCTTGCTCACCGCTCACCCCTCGCTCTCTCCTCGCTCTCTCGTCGTCCTCTCCTCGCTCTCCCCTAGTTCTCCCCTCGCTCTCGCCTCGCCCTCTCCTCGCCCTCCCCTCGATCTCTCCTCGCTCTCTCCACCCTCATCCCTCGCTCTCTCCTCGCTTTCTCCTCGCTCTCTCCTCATTCTCTCCTCGCTCGCTCCTCAATCTCTCCTCGCTCTCTGCTCACTCTCTCCTCACTCTCTCCTCACTCTCTTCTCACTCTCTTCTCACTCTCTCCTCGCTCTCTCCTCTCTCTCTCCTCTCTCTCTCCTCTCTCTCCCCTCGCTCTCTGCTCGCTCTCTCCCCTGGCTCTCTCCTCCTCGCTCTCTCTTCACTCTCTCTCCTCGCTCTTTCCTCGCTCACTTCTCGCGCTCTCCTCGCTCTCCCCTCGCTCTCTCTCCTCGCTCTCTCTCCTCGCTCCTCGCTCTCTCCTCGCTATCCTCACTCTCTCCTCGCCCTCTCCTCGCTCTATCCTCGCTCACTCTCCTCGCTCTCTCCTCGCCCTATCCTCACCTCCTCACTCTCTCCTCGCTCTATCCTCGCTCTCTCCCCTCACTCCTCGCTCTATCCTCGCTCTCTCTCCTCGCCCTCTCCTCACTCTCTCCTCGCTCTATCCTCGCCCTCTCCTCACTCTACCCTCGCTCTCTCCCCTCTCTCCTCGCTCTATCCTCGCTCTCTCTCCTCGCTCTCTCTCCTCGCTCTCTCCTTGCTCTCTCCTCGCTCTCTCTCCTCGCTCTCTCCACACTCTCTCCTCGCTCTCTCCTCACTCTCTCCTCGCTCTCTCCTCTCTCTCCTCGCTCGCTCCTCACTCTCTCCTCTCTCTCTCCTCGCTCTCTCCTCTCTCTCCCCTCGCTCTCTCCTCGTTCTCTCCTCGCTCTCTCCTCACTCTCTTCTCACTCTCTCCTCATTCTCCCCTCTCTCTCCCCTCTCTCTCCCCTCGCTCTCCCCTCGCTCTCTCCTCGCTCTCTCCCCTGGCTCTCTCCTCCTCGCTCACTCCTCACTCTCCCTCCTCGCTCTTTCCTCGCTCTCTCCTCGCTTTCCTCACTCTCTCCACACTCTCTCCTCGCTCTCTCCTCGCTCTCTCCTCCCTCTTCCCTCGCTCTCTCCTCGCTCTCCCCTCGCTGTCTCCTCGCTCTCCCCTCGCTGTCTTCTCGCTCTCCCCTCGCTCTCTGCTCGCTCTCTCCTCCCTCTTCCCTCGCTCTCTTCTCGCTCTCCCCTCGCTCTCTGCTCGCTCTCTCCTCACTCTCTCTTTGTTCTCTCCTCGCTCTCTCCTCATTCTATCCTCGCTCTCCTTCCTCTTCCCTCGCTCTCTCCTCGCTCTCCCCTCGTTCTCTCCTCACTCTCTCTTCATTCTCTCCTCACTCTCTCCTCGCTCTCTCCTCACTTTCTTCTCACTCTCTCCTCATTCTCTCCCCTCGCTCTCTCCCCTCGCTCTCTCCTCACTCTCTCTCCTCGCGCTCTCCCCTCACTCTCTCCTCGCTCTCTCTCCTCGCGCTCTCCCCTCACTCTCTCCTCGCTCTCTCTCCTCGCACTCTCCCCTCACTCTCTCAATGAAGTACTTTTTGGAGTGTAGTCACTGTTGTAATGTGGGAAACGCAGCAGCCAATTTGCGCACAGCAAGCTCCCACAAACAGCAATGTGTGAATGACCAGATAATCTTTTTGTTATGTTGATTGAGGGATAATTATTGGCCCAGGACACCGGGGATAACTCCCCTGCTCTTCTTCGAAATAGGACCACGGGATCTTTTACGTCCAACTGAGAGAGCAGACGGGGCCTCGGTTTAACGTCTCATCTGAAAGACAGCACCTCCGACAGAGCAGCACTCCCTCAGCACTGCACTGGGAGTGTCAGCCTGGATTTTGCACTCAAGTCCCTGGAGTGGGAAAACATAAAGCCAAACGTTTACCCTGATCTCTTGTCGAGTTTTGGATGACCTCAAGTTTACGTAAGGTAGAATGTGGGAGGCAGGAATGTGTTGGAATAGTCAAGTCAAGCCTTCAAAGGGTCCCCTGTATTGTGCCCGCTGGGAGTGGGTAGGATAGGTGACTTCCTTGAGAGCCGCAGGTGACTGCAAGTGAGAAAGGTTACTGACTGATCGTGAGCTGCCTGTTTGGGGTGAATTATTAATAAAGGATCATTTCAAAATCTCTAACATGCCCTCAAGGAAGTGTTAGCTGCAAGAACATGCACTGGTGCTCATCACTTATATGTGGAACAATAACAACATTGTGTATTTATATAGCGCCTTGAACCAAGGTGCTTCACAGCGGTGTTTTAAGACAAAACAAATAAACTTGAGACCGAGCCACATAAGAAATTACAGCAGGTGCTTGGTCAAAGAGGTAGGTTTTAAGGAGGGTCTTGAAGGAGGAAAGAGAGGTAGAGAGGCGGAGAGGTTTAGGGAGGGAGTTCCAGAGCTTGGGGCCCAGGCAACAGAAGGCACGGCCACCGATGGTGGAGCGATTATAATCAGGGATGCTCAAGGGGCAGAATTAGAGGAGCGCAGACATCTCGGAGGTTTATGGGGTTGAAGGAGATTACAGAGATAGGGAGGGATTTGTAAACAAGGATGAGAATTTTGAAATCGAGGTGTTGCTTAAGTGTGGGCCAATGTCGGTCAGCGAGCACAGGGGGTGATGGGTGAGCTACGAGTGATCAAGGCTGATATTCAGTTGGTGATCATGACAGAGGGGCGGCGAGAGACCGTGGGCGGAGGTGCAGCGAATGAGGGTAGGGGGCCCAGAAGAGCCAAGGGCCCAGGGGCAGCACGGGCCCAGCCCACACTGCGATATGTGTGCGCACTAGGTCCGTGCAGCAGAGCTGGACTCCAGTCGTCCTGGTTAACCCTTGTCACTGGACCAAGGCCCAGCTCTGTCGAGCCCGTGTGGTGGCTGGTGTGCAATGGTCACCACACGTTAAAAAAATCCACGCACAGGCATCTTCCACCCCCTCAACTGGAGTTCAGGACTGGAACATCGGGTCCTTCATTGAAACATCTGTGAACTCTCATGGAAGCAAGTCACCCTCGTTCGAGGGATCGCCTACGATGATGATGGGTGAGCGGGACTTGGTGTGAGTCAGGACATGGGGCTGCCGAGTTTTGGATGACCTCCAGTTTACGCAGGGTAGAAGGTGGGAGGCCGGCCAGGAGTGCGCTGGAATAGTCAAGTCTAGAGGTAACAAAGGCACGGATGAGGACTTCAGCGGCAGAAGAGCAGAGGCAGCGGTGGAGTTGGGCGATGATACGGACGTGGAAATAGGCGGGCTTCGTTTTAGCTTAGGCGGTTAGCGGAGGTGGAAACAGACTGAAAGCAATCTCTAAGACCATTCCATTCTGAGGAGCAGGGCTAGAATTTGGGGGCATTTCAAGAGGAGAGAAGCGTTAGAATTGCACTGTGCGATTTCAGTAATGTGCGACTACCATCGGAATATCCATTACTGATATTGGACAGCATCGTTGCAGTCCCAGTCTGTCTGAAGCGCCTCGTGCTGCTGGTCCGAATGGTATGTGTCAGCGAACCGTGAGATGTCAGAGATTCATTTCACTCCGCTCCCATTTTGGCTGTTCATTTTACGAAACCGTCACAGGAATTGTAAATGAGCCTGTCGACACCTCCATTACTGATTTCATACGGTTTGATTTCCGCCTCCCCTGGCGCCTGCTAAGTGCGCGCGGTGTCGACAGCCCTGCGTGCGAACGGCGGGACGCTGGCAATAGTCCGGCCTACTGGGCCGTAGGAAGCCTGCCTCCTGTCTGCCGGCGATGGAAGGACACCGACAATGACCACGGGAAGGACTCCGCACTTTGGGCTGAATTTTCGCTCTTCTGCCGTCCCGGTTAGCGCCTCGGAGCGTCGCCGGGGTTTTCGGTGCCGGTACAGGCGAGGCGCGGGGCAGTACCGCCCGGGACAGGCGAGCCGCGGTGTGACGGCCCTGGTTGCGACACTGGCTCGATTTCTGGCTCCCGCCCGATCCCTAGAGTGCCCCCTGCTGGGAAGGCCTGTGAAAGCGGGCGGTCTGAGCTTTAGCGGCCGGAATTAAATGCTCATTTTGCAACTTTATCAATGTCCTCCTGTAATTTGTTGCAGTGCTCCTCAGTATTGACAATTCCTCCCAATTTGGTGTCATCCGCAAATTTAGAAATTGTGTTTTTGATTCCAAACTCTAAATCATTAATATAAATTGTGAACAACAGTGGTCCCAGCACGGAACCTGGCGGTGTTACAGTGAGAGGTGTGGGGTATATCAGAGAGTGTTACAGTGAGGGTGTGGTGTATATCAGAGTGTTACAGTAAGGGGTGTGGGGTATATCAGAGTGTTACAGTGAGAGGTGTGGGGTATATCAGAGAGTGTTACAGTGAGGGGTGTGGGGTATATCAGAGAGTGTTACACTGAGAGGTGTGGGGTATACAGAGAGTGTTACAGTGAGGGGTGTGGGGTATATCAGAGAGAGTTACAGTGGGGGGTGTGGGGTATATCAGAGAGTGTTACAGTGAGGGGTGTGAGGTATATCAGAGAGTGTTACAGTGAGGGGTGTGGGGTATATCAGAGAGTGTTACAGTGAGGGGTGTGGGGTATATCAGAGAGTGTTACAGTGAGGGGTGTGGGGTATATCAGAGAGTGTTACAGTGAGGGGTGTGGGGTATACAGAGAGTGTTACAGTGAGGGGTGTAGGATATACAGAGAGTGTTACAGTGAGGGGTGTGGGGTATATCAGAGAGAGTTACAGTGAGGGGTGTGGGGTATATCAGAGAGTGTTACAGTGAGGGGTGTGAGGTATATCAGAGAGTGTTACAGTGAGGGGTGTGGGGTATATCAGAGAGTGTTACAGTGAGGGGTGTGGGGTATATCAGAGAGTGTTACAGTGAGGGGTGTGGGGTATATCAGAGAGTGTTACAGTGAGGGGTGTGGGGTATACAGAGAGTGTTACAGTGAGGGGTGTGGGGTATACAGAGAGTGTTACAGTGAGGGGCGTGGGGTATATCAGAGAGAGTTACAGTGAGGGGTGTGGGGTATACCAGAGCGTGTTACAGTGAGGGGTGTGGGGTATATCAGAGAGTGTTACAGTGAGGGGTGTGGGGTATATCAGAGAGTGTTACAGTGAGGGGTGTGGGGTATATCAGAGAGTGTTACAGTGAGGGGTGTGGGGTATACAGAGAGTGTTACAGTGAGGGGTGTGGGATATACAGAGAGTGTTACAGTGAGGGGTGTGGGATATACAGAGAGTGTTACAGTGAGGGGTGTGGGGTATATCAGAGAGAGTTACAGTGAGGGGTGTGAGGTATATCAGAGCGTGTTACAGTGAGGGGTGTGAGGTATATCAGAGAGTGTTACAGTGAGGGGTGTGGGTTATACAGAGAGTGTTACAGTGAGGGGTGTGGTGTATACAGAGAGTGTTACAGTGAGGGGTGTGGGGTATATCAGAGAGAGTTACAGTGAGGGGTGTGGGGTATATCAGAGCGTGTTACAGTGAGGGGTGTGGGGTATATCAGAGAGTGTTACAGTGAGGGGTGTGGGGTATATCAGAGAGTGTTACAGTGAGGGGTGTGGGGTATACAGAGACTGTTACAGTGAGGGGTGTGGGGTATATCAGAGAGAGTTACAGTGAGGGGTGTGGGGTATATCAGAGAGTGTTACAGTGAGGGTGTGGGGTATATCAGAGAGTGTTACAGTGAGGGGTGTGGGGTATACAGAGAGTGTTACAGTGAGGGTGTGGGGTATACAGAGAGTGTTACAGTGAGGGGTGTGGGTTATATCAGAGAGAGTTACAGTGAGGGCTGTGGGGTATATCAGAGAGTGTTACAGTGAGGGGTGTGAGGTATATCAGAGAGTGTTGCAGTGAGGGGTGTGAGGTATATCAGAGAGTGTTACAGTGAGGGGTGTGGGGTATACAGAGAGTGTTACAGTGAGGGGTGTGGGCTATATCAGAGAGAGTTACAGTGAGGGGTGTGGGGTATATCAGTGTTACAGTGAGGGGTGTGAAGTATTCAGTGTTGCAGTGAGGGTGTGGGGTTTATCAATGTTCCAGTGAGGGGTGTGAGGTATATCAGTGTTACAGTGAGGGGTCTGGGGTATATCAGTGTTACAGTGAGGGGTGTGGTGTATATCAGAGTGTTACCGTGAGGGGTGTGGGGTATATCAGAGTGTTACAGTGAGAGGTGTGGGGTATATCAGTTTTACAGTGAGGGGTGTGAGGTATATCAGTGTTACAGTGAGGGGTGTGGGGCTTATCAGTGTTACAGTGAGGGGTGTTGGGTATATCAGTGTTACAGTGAGGGGTGTGAGGTATATCAGTGTTCCAGTGAGAGTGTTGGGTATATCAATGTTACAATGATGGTGTGGGGTATATCAGTGTTACAATGAGGGTGTGGGGTATATCAGTGTTACAGTGTGGGTGTGGGGTATATCAGTGTTACAGTGAGAGGTGTGGGGTATATCAGTGTTACAGTGAGGGTGTGGGGTATATCAGTGTTACAGTGAGGGTGTGGGGTATATCAGTGTTACAGTGAGGGGTCTGGGGTATATCAGTGTTACAGTGAGGGGTGTGAGGTATATCAGTGTTACAGTGAGGGGTCTGGGGTATATCAGTGTTACAGTGAGGGGTGTGGGGTATATCAGTGTTCCAGTGTGGGGTGTGGGGTATATCAGTGTTCCAGTGAGAGTATTGGGTGTATCAACGTTACAATGAGGGTGTGGGGTATATCAGTGTTACAGTGAGGGTGTGGGGTATATCAGTGTTACAGTGAGGGTGTGGGGTATATCAGTGTTACAGTGAGGGTGTGGGGTATATCAGTATTACAGTGAGGGTGTGGGGTATATCAGTGTTACAGTGAGGGGTGTGAGGTCTATCAGGAACTGAGGACACTTGTCATATCCACTATGCATTGCCATTAGAATATTGTCCCTTCAGGACAGAGAGCGATTTCAGGATATATTTCACTGCTGTCTGTTGGGATAAATGTATGAAAGATGAACGGTTTGTCATAAATCACCCAGATCCCTGCACCTTAAACAGTTAAACAGAGGCTTAAATGGGACCGTGTTGCTCTCTCAGCCTGGACACTGGTGCAGCCTGGGCCAAAGGTTATCTACACGTCAGGCGGGAGGTATCAGCGGATAGGGGACTGACACTGAGCACTCTGAGGCTGGAGCTCTCGTCAATTCTTCACACTGAGCTACTTCCCGTGACGAGGCGCCATTAGTCATTTAAGACAAAGCTTTGTTCCTTACTGACAAATCCGTCAGACAATGCGTGCTGGAATAATACCACTTGCATTACGCGGCACCATGTCATGTCAAAAACACTTCAAGGTGCTCGGCGCGACAGATTACTGAGAAGTGCAGTGACTGTGGTCGGGTGTAGCACCCATCCTGTGCCAGAAACCTGCCGCGCACAGCACCGGGAGGACTGACTGGCTGACGAGGGAGGAATGTCGGCCAGGGCACTGGGAGATCTCTCTGCTCTTTGATTCGTGCCATGGGATCTATCACCTCCACTGGAACCTGGGACCTCGGTTCCACGTCTCCTGTGGGATGGCACCTCTGACAATGCGGGCAGTCCCTGGAGAATAAGTCCAGATGTGCTCAGTCCAGATACTCCCAGTCCAGGTGTGCTCAGCCCGTATGTCCTCAGCCCGGATATGCCCAACCCGGATATGTCCAGCCCAGATGTGCCCAGACTAGGTGTGCCAATTCCAGATAACGCCAAGCCTGGATGTGCCCAGCCCAGATGTGCCGATCCTAGATGTGTCGAGCCCAGATGTGCCCAACCCAGATGTGATGCGTCCAGGTGTGTCCCGCCCAGATGTGTTGCTCCCAGATGTGGCGAGTCCAGGTGTGCCCAGCCCAGATGTGTCAATCCCAGATGTGTCGCGTCCAGATTGACCAGCCCAGATATGCCCAGCGCAGATGTGCCAAGCCCAAATGCGCTCAGCCTGGATACTGGTTGCTGACTCTGTGGCAGTCTGCAGGGGTTTAATGGGAATTACTTGTTCTGCAATTTCTAAGATTAACTTTGTCCCCAGATCCCTGTGTTGGCACCTCTGTTGTTTTCTCTACACGCATCACTGATTTGGGCATAGAGGGAGTGAATGGAAAACTTGCTGATTGTACCAAAGTGAGGACCACAGCAAACCGCCGAATGCAGCAGACCCCAGGAGGATATTGATAGCTTCAGGCAGTGGGCAGATCAGGAACAAAGGCAGGTTCGTGTAGATAACCGTCAAGTCGTCCATTTGGAAAAGAGGTCAGAGGATGGTTCTCCATGGTATCAAGGGTTACAGGAAGATGGAGCTGAGATACAGATCAATCGTGATCTAATGGCGGAACAGGCTCGGGGGCAGAGGTGTTGAATGGTCTCCTCCTGTTCCTATATTCTATGGAAAGAAATGGTAAAATTCTCATTGGAGTGGTGGATGAAGGAGATGTAAGGGTTCAGATTTTTAAAGCAGGGTGACAGGTGGGGGCAGCAAGTGAGGTTCTGGGTTTTATGTTTTGGGCTACACAACACAAAAGGCCATGGTGAATCAGTGCGACCCATCGGTTAAGCCACAGTTGGAACACACTGAGCAGTTTTGAATACCCCATTCTAAGAGCCAGGATATAGGTTCAATGTTGATTCCCTGGGAGAAATGTCCGAGACGAGAGCATATATTTATGATGAGAGACTTGGAAAAACTCGCGGTTGCTTTCACTGGAACAGAGAAGCTTAAGGGGTATCTACCGGAAATTATGAAAGGTTTTGAGAGGGTAAACATTGACAGATTACTTCCACCGGCCAGGCATCATTAACAGGATTTGTATCGGAAAATGATGGGGGAGGTGAGCTTTTTCATGCAAAGAGTCCCACGAATCCATTACCACAAGTGCTACTGACACCAATTCAATCACAACATTTAAGAGGGAGATGGATAAACACTTGAAGATGCTTTTTTTAAATTAAAGGATATGGGGAAAGAGGAAGGAAATGGAAGGAATGTGAACAGCTTTGACGTGGAGAATATAACAACATAAGAAATAGGAGCAGGAGTCGGCCATTCGGCCCCTCGAGCCTGCTCCTCCATTCAATAAGATCATGGCTGATCTGATCTTCGCCTCAGCTCCACTTCCCTGCCCACTCCCCATAACCCTTGCCTTCCTTATCGCTCAAAAAACTGTCTGTCTCCACCTTAAATATATTCAATGACCCAGCCTGCACAGCTCTCTGGGGCAGAGAATTCCACAGATTTATAACCCTCTGAGAGAAGAAATTCCTCCTCATCTTCATTTTAAATGGGCGATCCCTTATTCTGAAACTGTGCCCTCTAGTTCTAGATTCCCCCACGAGGGGAAACGTCCTCTCTGCATCTACCCTGTCAAGTCCCCTCAGAATCTTATATGTTTCAATAAGATCATCTCTCATTCTTCTCAACTCCAATGAGTATTGGCCCAACCTACTCAACCTGTCTTCATAAGTCAACCCTCTCATCTCAGGAATCAACCTCGTGAACCTTCTCTGAACAGCCTCCAATGCAGGTATATCCTTCCTGAAATACGGAGACCAAAACTGTACACAGTACTCCAGGTGTGGCCTCACAGTTGTAGCAAGACTTCCCTAATTTTATACTCCATTCCCCTTGCAATAAAGGCCAACATTCCATTTGCCTTCCTAATAACTTGCTGTACCTGCAGGCTAACTTTTAGTGTTTCCTGTATAAGGACCCCCCCAGATCCCTCTGAACCGCATCATATTGTAGTCTCTCCATTTAAGTAATAATTCGCTTTTTTATTCTTCCTAACAAAGTGGATAACCTCACATTTTCCCACATTATACCCCATCTGCCAAATGTTTGCCCACTCAATGAGCCTGTCTCTAGCAGATTCTTTGTGTCCTCTTCACAACTTGCTTTCCCACCTATCTTTGCATCATTCAGCAAATTTGCTAGCACAGGCAGAGGAACAGTGGGCTGAACGGCCTCCTTCTGCGCGACAATTTCACCAACTTTTCAAATTCTTCCTTGCGAGCTGGATTCCTCCCCACGAGCGGATGTGCTTGTGATAGCCTGCTCGCCAATGGACTAACAGACTCTTGCACTCTCGTTGTTTATGAGACCTTGTTACACTCTCTGCGAACACAGCCAGCATTCCATTCAGCTGCGGGTCATTTGGACCTGTCGAGCTGTGAACCCTATCGCGGCAAAGTCAGCACTTGCAAAGTGCGTTTATCTGTCACTGTAGACTTCATTCAGTATTCCATGTCTGGCAAAAATGTTTTTTGTGCAGTTGGTTATCGTTTTGCAGGTATATTGTGTCCCGAGTACACCTTGAGATAAGTTGGGCAGCAGTTAGTGACTTGTTTTACACAGCACATTGCTGTGCTCTGGAACGCACTGCCTGAAAGGACGTAGGCAACAATGGATCCTGAAAATCCCCTGGGAGGACATACGAACCAATGTCAGTGTTCTCGCTCAGGCCAACATCCCCAGCATCGAAGCACTGACCACACTCGACCAGCTCCGTTGGGCGGGCCACATCATCTACATGCCCGACACGAGACTCACAAAGCAAGCGCTCTACTCGAAACTCCTACATGGTAAGCGAGCCCCAGGTGGGCAGGGGAAACAGGCTAAGTGAGTGGGCAAAAATTTGGCAGATGGAGTATAATGTTGGAAAGTGTGAGATCATGCACTTTGGCAGAAAAAAAATCAAAGAGCAAGTTATTATTTAAATGGAGAAAGATTGCAAAGTGCTGCAGTACAGCGGGACCTGGGGGTACTTATGCATGAAACACAAAAGGATAGTATGCAGGTACAGCAAGTGATCAGGAAGGCCAATGGAATCTTGGTTTTTATCGCGAAGGGGATGGAGTATAAAAGCAGGGAAGTCTTGCTACAGCTTTACAAGGTATTGGTGAGGCCACACCCGGAATACTGCGTGCAATTTTGGTTTCCATATTTACGAAAGGATATACTTGCTTTGGAGGCAGTACAGAGAAGGTTCACTGGGTTGATTCCGGGGATGAGGGGGTTGACTTATGAGGAAAGGTTGAGTAGGTTGGGCCTCTACTCATTGGAATTCAGAAGAATGAGAGGTGATCTTATCGAAACGTATAAGATTATGAGGGGGCTTGACAAGGTGGATGCAGAGAGGATGTTTCCACTGATGGGAGAGACTAGAACTAGAGGGCATGATCTTGGAATAAGGGGCCGTACATTTAAAACTGAGATGAGTAGAAATTTCTTCTCTCAGAGGATTGTGAATCTATGGAATTCGCTGCCTCAGAGAGCTGTGGAAGCTGGGACATTGAATAAATTTAAGACCGAAATAGACAGTTTCTTAAACAATAAGGGAATAAAGGGTAATGGGGAGCGGGCGGGGAAGTGGAGCTGAGTCCATGATCCGATCAGCCATGATCTTATTGAATGGTGGAGTAGGCTCGAGGGGCCAAATAGCCGACTCCTGTTCCTATTTCTTATGTTCTCATGAAACGTTTCAAGGACACCCTCAAAGCCTCTTTGATAAAGTGCAACATCCCCACCGACACCTGGGAGTCCCTGGCCAAAGACCACCCTAAGTGGAGGAAGAGCATCCGGGAGGGCGCTGAGCACCTCGAGTCTCGTCGCCGAGAGCGTGCAGAAAACAAGTGCAGGCAGCGGAAGGAGCGTGCGGCAAACCAGACTCCCCACCCACCCTTTCCCTCAACCACTGTCTGTCCCACCTGTGACAGAGACTGTAATTCCCGTATTGGACTGGTCAGCCACCTGAGAACTGACTTTTAGAGTGGAAGCAAGTCTTCCTCGATTTCAAGGGACAGCCCGTGATGATGATGACGAGGCAACAGATTCAGCAGTGGATTTCAAAAGGAAATTGGATAAAGGGGATAAGAGGTTTTGGGGAGCGGCAGGGAAGTGGAGCTGACTCCATGATCAGATCAGCCATGATCTTGTTAAATGGCGGGGCAGGCTCGAGAGGCCGTATGGCCTACTCCTGCTCCTATTTCTTATGTAAATACTTGAAAAGCAAAAAATATGCAGGGCCAATGGGGAACGAGCAGAGGAGGGGGACTAACTGGATCACTCTTTCAAAGAGTCGACACAGGAACGATGGGCCGAATGGCCTCTTTCTGTGCTGTAAGATCCTACGACTCTTACGACCAATGGTCCGATTCATTGTGGGCCAATTCATGTCCTCACACATATGTTTAATACCCGTCATTGCTTCCTCATGAATCTTTTGAAACATTTCTTTACATGAGTTTAAACAAAAAATTACATTCCTACTCTCTTCATGGACTATTCTCTCCATTGTCGTTAACTCTTCATTACAGAAAGAAGAAAGACTTGCATTTATCTTGCACCTTTCACGACTCAAAGCACTTTACAGCCAATGAAGTACTTTTGGAGTATAGTCACTGTTGTAATGTGGGAACATGGCAGCTCATTTGCACACAGCAAGCTCCCACAAACTGCAATATGATAATGACCAGATAATCTGTTTTTGTTATGTTGATTGAGGGATAGATATTGGCCAAAAACACCAGGGATAACTCCCCTGCTTCTTCTTTGAAATAGTGCCATCGGATCTTTTACATCCACCTGAGAGGACAGACGGGGCCTCAGTTTAACGTCTCATCCAAAAGACAGCACCTCCGACAGTACAGCACTGCACTGGGAGTGTCAGTCTAGATTTATCTGCTCAAGTCCCTGGAGTGGGACTTGAACCAACAACCTTCTGACTCAGAGGCGAGAGTGCTACCCACTGAGCCACAGCTGACACTTACAGCTGCAATCCTCTTGAAATTGTGGAACGCAATCTCGTTTCACTTTGTAGCCATCCCTGGAGTATTGTTTCCTGGAGGACGGTCTCACCCTCTTCTGTCTCAGGTCCAACTGACTTGATCTTCTGGTCAAATACTGGCATCAGTTAATAATTTTTGACAACCATGTCAATGTATGCTTGAACATGCTCATCAGTTTTATTCATAAGCTTGTGCATTCTGGCCCACTGCTCCCGACAGTGCATCTGTGGTGTGTATAAATTTGCCCAGTGTAGAGAACGCCTTCAGGTCATACTCCTGTCGTCTGATCATCATTCAAAGGACAATTGTTCAAAGATTTCACAAATAGAGCAATTAAGCAGCTTGTGGGCCCATTTCACACTCACAGTCTTGGCCATACTCAAACTGATTGGACCTTTCACAAGCAAATGCCTAACCATTCGTTCTTTCTTCTCTGCATATCTTGCCTCCGCATCAATCGGGAAATGTAATATATAAGTGACAGCTTGCCACCAATCATCATACTTTCACAGCAAAAAGGGTAGCTGATCCTTTCTGCAATGCATCAACTGATAATTTTTTACTGGTTTTTCAGTAGCAACCCCTTTAAACACACATCCATGTTTCCCTGTGATTGCGCATTTGTTCAGAAGTCTTTATATAAAAGTTGGGATTTGTTTCTGAAAGATTTGGTATGACCTTCGTGAGGTCCCTACCTGACGTCTTGGCAAGTCTTTCTCGTCTTTGCAGTGCTTCTAGTTGATAGCCGCACTCCTGATGACGTTGCCAACAAATAATCCCCTCAGCGATGCCAAATCAACATCAGTCTTTAAACTTGAACCTTCTAGTAATGTAAAATCATCATCATAGGCAGTCCCTCGGGATCGAGGAAGGCTTGCTTCCACTCTTGACATGAGTTCTTAGGTGGCTGAACAGTCCAATACGAGAATCACAGTCTCTGTCACAGGTGGGACAGACAGTGGTTGAGGGAAGGGGTGGGTGGGACTGGTTTGCCGCACGCTCCTTCCGCTGCCTTCGCTTGATTTCTGCATGCTCTCGGCGATGAGACTCGAGGTGCTCAGCGCCCTCCCGGATGCTCTTCCTCCACTTAGGGCGGTCTTTGGCCAGGGACTCCCAGGTGTCGGTGAGGATGTTGCACTTTATCAGGGAGGCTTTGAGGGTGTCCTTGTAACGTTTCCTCTGCCCACCTGGGGCTCGTTTGTTGTGAAGGAGTTCCGAGTTGAGCGTTTGCTTTGGGAGTCTCGTGTCTGGCATGTGAACTGTGTGGCCTGCCCAGCGGAGCTGATCAAGTGTGGTCAGTGCTTCCATGCTGGGATGTTAGCCTGAATGATATATTCTGAACATCGTCAGATGAACTCCCTACTATTATGCCATCCTTTCATGTGCTGAAGCACATCTCTTGTTAAGAATTTTGTCATATTCATCAACAACAACAAAAGCTTGCATTCAGATAGTGCCTTTAACATAGTGAAACATCCCGAGGCGCTTCACAGGCGTGTTATAGTTCAGTTGGGGTAAGGCTGGAGCTAAGACCGAGAATCAGTATGTTGGTAGGAAATGCCTGTTAATGTTTTGTTCATCTCTGCACTTCATGACACAGGGTGGATAGACCACGCATGTTTTGAATATTAACCCTAGTCTGCGTGTTTAATTGCCCGCTGGGTCCTGGGCCTGCTTCAGCTTGTTACGGTACACTTAGGTATACACACTACAGGTACATCTGGCACTGACCACACTTGATCAGCTCCGCTGGGCAGGCCACATTGTCCGCATGTCAGACACGAGACTCCCAAAGCAAGCGCTCCACTCGGAACTCCTTCACGGCAAACAAGCCAAAGGTGGGCAGAGGAAACGTTTCAAGGACACCCTCAAAGCCTCCCTGATACAGTGCAACATTCCCACCGACACCTGGGAGTCCCTGGCCAAAGACCGCCCTAAGTGGAGGAAGAGCATCCGGGAGGGCGCTGAGCACCTCGAGTCTCGTCGCCGAGAGCGTGCAGAAAACAAGTGCAGGCAGCGGAAGGAGCGTGCGGCAAACCTGTCCCACCCTCCCTTTCCCTCAACCACTGTCTGTCCCACCTGTGACAGGGACTGTGGTTCTCATATTGGACGGTTCAGCCACCTGAGAACAGAGTTAACAGTGGAAGCAAGTCTTCCTCGATTCTGAGGAACTGCCTATGATGATGAAGACATCGAAGTATACATACTCAACAACAACAACAACTTGTATTTATATAGTGCCTTTAAAGTAGTGAAACGACCCAAGGCGCTTCACAGCGGTGTTATGAGATAACAAATTTGACACACGAGCCACGTAAGTAGAAATTAGGGCAGGTGAAGAGGTCGGTTTTAAGGAGCGTCTTGAAGGAGGAAAGAGAGGTAGAGAGGTTTAGGGAGGGAGCTCCAGAGCTTGGGACCCAGCCCACCGATGGTTGAGCGATTATAATCAGGGATGCTCAAAAGGTCACAATTAGAGGAGCGCAGACATCTCGGGGGGTTGTTGGGTTGGAGGAGATTACAGAGATAGGGAGGGGCGAGGGCCATGGAGAGATTTGAAAGTAAGGATGAGAATTTTGAAATCGAGGCGTTGCTTAAGCGGGAGCCAATGTAGGTCAGCGAGCACTGGGAGTGATGGGTGAGCGGGACTTGGTGCGAGTTAGGACACGGGCTGCCGAGTTTTGGATCACCTCCAGTTTACGTAGGGTAGAACGTGGGAGGCCGGCCAGGAGTGCGTTGGAATAGTCAAGTCTGGAAGTAACAGAGGCAGAGATGAGGGCTTCAGCAGTGGATGAGCTGAGGCAGGTGGCGGATACGGGCAATGTTAGGGAGGTATTGTGGGGTGATCTGATTGGGGCGTTTAAAATGTTAAAAGGATTCGATGGGGTCGATACAGAGGCACTATTTCCTCTGATAGGGATCAAGAAAGTGGGGATATAAACTTCAAATTAGAGCTAGACCAATCAGGAGGGAAATTAGGAGACACTTTTTCACACAAAGGGTAGTGGGAATCTGGAATTCTCTCTCCCATAAGGCCATGGATGCAGGGGTTGAATTGCATCTTTCAAGGCTGAAACCGAGAGATTTTTGTTGGGTAAGCGTGTCAAGGGATATAGAGCTAAAGCAGGTAAATAGAGTTGAGGTACAGATCAGCCATGACCTGATTGAATGGCGGAGAAAGCTGGAGGGGCTGAATGGCCTTCTCCTCTTCCTACGTTCCGAAGCAAGGCCAATGCTAAAGAGAGTCTGCACCTCCCGTAAGAGTTTTGGACATGCATTAACTTGGAAGTGGATTCTTTGTTCCAGTTGTCAGAAACCCGAGGGCACATCCGACTTGATTAAATATTTTGCATTGCAAATTATGCCGTACTCGAAACGAGAAACTTTCCCTTTCAATGTCCCTGTTGCAGTTTGACAGTGTCAGCTGTGGCTCAGTGGGCAGCACACTCTCATCTCTGAGTCAGAAGGTTGTGGGTTCAAATCCCACTCCAGGGACTTGAGCACAAAAATCCAGGCTGACACTCCCAGTGCAGTGCTGAGGGAGTGCTGCACTGTCGAAGGTGCCGTCTCTCAGATGAGACATTAAACCAAGGCCCTGTCTGCTCTCTCAGCTGGATGTTAAAGATCCCATGGCACTATTTCGAAGAAGAGCAGGGGAGTTATCCCTGGTGTCCTGGAGCCAATATTTATCCCTCAATCAACATCACTAAAAAAAGATTATCTGATCATTATCACTTGCTGTGTGCAAATTGGCTGCTGTGTTTCCCACATTATAACAGTGACTACACTCCAAAAGTACTTCATTGGCTGTAAAGTGCTTTAGAACATCCGGTGGTTGTGAAAGGCGCTATATAAATGCAAGTCTTTGTTTCTTTCTGGGATTGAAGCAATTTTCCATTCCTTTGTTGACATTAACTAAATCTGTTGGCCTTATCAAACTCTAAGTCCATTCTATTTAAGCTATATTTTGAATCATCAGTGCAAGTATTACATCCTGGGTGGATAACTTGAGCAATTTAGGGTTACTGGGCTATTCTGAGTGCACAACTGGAGTAACTTGGTGTAATACTGGTGTAAGCTGGGGTATCAGGCGTGGCTCAGTGGCCAGCACGCTTGCCTCTGAGTCAGAAGGTTGTGGGTTCAAGTCCCACTCCAGGGACTTGAGCACAAAAATCTAGGCTTGTACTCCCAGTGCAGTACTGAGGGAGTGCTGCACTGTCGGATGTGCCGTCTCTCAGATGTGACGTTAAACCGAGGCCCCGTCTGCTCTCTCAGGTGGACGTGAAACATCCCGTGGCACTATTTCAACGAAGAGCAGTGGAGTTATTCCTGGTGTCCTGGGGCCAATATTTATCCATCAATCAAAAAACTCGAGCAAAGACAGATTATCTGGTCATTATCACATCGCTGTTTGTGGGAGCTCGCTGTGCGCAGATTGGCTTCTGTGTTTCCTACGCTCAAACAATGACTACTCTTCAACAAGTACTTTGTTGGCTGTAAAGAGCGTTGGGATGTCCTGAGGTCATGAAATGGCGCTATAGGAATGCAGGTCTTTCTATCCTGTTTATATTAATGGAATTGGGATAACCTGGGTGGATAACAAGGGGTAATGTGTTAAACAATCAGGATTCTTGGTCACCAGTAAACAATCTGATCATTATCACATTGCTTGCTGTGCGTAAATTGGCTGTCGCGTTTCCTACGCCAGAACAGTGACTGCACTTCAACAAGTACTTCGTTGGCTGTAAAGAGTCCTGGGGCAGTGAAAGGCGCTATAGAAATGCAGCTCCCTTTCAAAGCTCAAAATCTGGAAAAGGAAACTGCATGCCGAAAAATGGCTTCAAATTTATAATATTCATATATTCACTGATATTCTCATTGTTACTGTGAGTATATCATGCAAGAAACATTGAAACCGAGCTCATCAATGTGATTTTGACAGCCTTTGTTTTCAGCTTGTCATGTTTCAAGGCTTTTGACTATTTGCCCCAGGAGGGATTTTGCTTTAATTTATTTTTCGATGAAGCTATTCGCTGTGCCTTTCTGCTATTCATGGCTGATCTATTCAGTTACATTCAGCTCACAAGGGGTTAATTCCACAGGAGGCATAACGTTCTCGGAATGAGGATTGCAACGTTGATGGTGTACCGTACCAGTTTGAGACAACGGGGTTCCTGAAGTGATGTTTACACATTATGGAGGCACGCTTTCCTCGGAGTTCCGACACGGCAAGCGAGCCCCGAGTGGGCAGGGGAAACGTTACAAGGGCTCCCCCTGAAGAAGTGCAACACCCCCACCGACATCTGGGAGTCCCTGGCCCAAGACCGCTCGAAGTTATGGAGAAGCATCCGGGAAGGCGCCGAGAACACGCGGAAGCCAAGCGCAAACAGCGGAAGGAGCGTACGGCAAATCAAGCACCCACCCACCCGTCCCTCCAACCAAAGTCTGCCCCACCCGTGACAGAGAGTGTCGGTCCCACATCGGGCTCATCAGTCACCTGAGAACTCATATTAGTGTGGAAGCAAGTCATCCTCGACTCCGAGGGACTGCCGATGAAGAAGCAGACACATTGCGGAGACAACTGTTATGCTCCTGCCCAGTGGGAATGGGGCGTGAACGCGATTCAAATGGTGCTGCACGAATCGTCCTGTCCCCCGCTGTGGCTCTGCCATTTTGGTGGAGAACGTGAAATGGACAGTCATGGCATGCCCATTGGAAACTGGCAGGCACCTCATTGGCCCATGCAGGTCGGGGTCCTCTGAGGCCAAGCAGGCCCCAATGCAATTTTGAAGCACCAATGGGCAGAGCCTGTGCCGTGCGTGCTTCTCATTGGTGTTGAGCAGTCCGACCAGCAGTCCTTAAAGGACTGCGGAAGATCATTCCGACAAAAGTTTTTTTTTGAAAAGTATTTTAAATGATATTTTTATGGAGCCAGAATCCTCCTCCTGAACCCACAAAGACCGACATCCTGTCCCCTCCTCACCGCACACGATTCCCAAATCTCTGCAGCCCTCCCCTGGGGTTGCCTGCCCTGGCATATTTAATTTGCCCGCACTGCCTGGCTCCCGGGTGGAGGCGTCAGAATTTCCGTTCTCTCTGACCTGTGAGCTGTTCAAAAGACGCTGGTATCACAGCAACAAAATACTCACGACTCCTGACCATGAAAGTATTCCGAACACAGATGAGACTGCACACAGGGAGGTTAAAGTAACAGTGACCTCAGTCTTTATTGAGACACTCCAGAGTGAGGCACAGGCCTTAGGGGCCGGCTTATATATAGTGCTCCAAAGGAATGCTGGGATCTCTTGGGACTTCAGGGGATGCGCTCCCTGGTGGCGGAACATGGGAGTGCATGCTTTACAGATACACAACATCACCCCTCCCCCCCAAAGTCAAAGTGAAAACTATTTACAAAGTGAGGCGGTCGGGAGCCTTTCTTTCCCGGGTGGACCGCCTCGGTACAAATGCCTGTTCTGGTGTGTTGGCTTTGCCCTCGCTGGGCTGGCGTGTTGTTGGCCCAGGTTTTGTAGGTGATCGACGGTGTCCCGACCCGCGACCAATATGTCGTCCTGAAAAACCACCGTGTGTGGTACCGACTTGAGTAGGCTCTCCATGTTTCTCTGGAAGATCGCTGCAGCCGATCGAATTCCAAATGGGCATCTGTTGTAGATGAACAGTCCCTTGTGCGTGTTGATGCAGGTGAGGCCCTTCGAAGACTGCTCCAGCTCCTGCTTCATGTAGGGCGAAGTCAGGTCGAGCTTGGTGAATATCTTGCCTCCTGCCAGTGTCGCAAATAGGTCGTCTGTCTTAGGTAGCGGGTATTGGTCCTGTCGGGAGAAACGATTAATAGTTACTTTATAATCGGCGCAAATCCTGACCGTGCCATCACTTTTGAGTACTGGAACAATCGGGCTGGCCCACTCACTGAATTCCACTGGGGAGATGATGCCCTCGCATTGCAGCCTGTCCAGCTCGATTTCCACTCTCTCCCTCATCATGTGAGGTACCGCTCGCACCTTGTGGTGAATGGGTCGTGCCTCTGGGACCAAGTGGATCCGCACCTTCGCCCCGGAAAAGTTTCCAATGCCAGGCTCAAAAGGAAAGGAAATTTGTTAAGAACCTGGTTACATGAGGCCTCATCGACATGTGATAGCTCTCAGATGTCATCCCAGTTCCAGCGGATTTTGCCCAACCAGCTCCTTCCAAGCACTGTGGGGCCATCGCCCGGGACGATCCAGAATGGCAGTTTGTGCACCGTGCCCTCATAGGTGACCTTGACCCTGGCGCTGCCCAGGACAATGATAAGCTCTTTGGTGTACATTCTCAGTTTCGTGTGGATGCGGCTCAGGGCTGGTCTGAGTGCCTTGTTGCACCACAGTCTCTCAAACATCTTTTTACTCATGATGGATTGGCTAGCGCCAGTGTCCAGTTCCATGGCTATGGATAAGCCATTCAATTACATTTAGCATTATAGGTGGACATTTCGGCAAAAATGTGTGCACCCCGTGTACTTCAGCATCTGCCTCCTCTTTCTGAGGCTCGAAATTGCTTTGATCCACCATGGACCGATCTTCCTCTGCCACGAGGTGGTTAGCAGGTTTTGCAGAGCTTGCAGCTCATCTGCAAGCTCGTTGGAGATGCCCCATTGTTCCACAGCTCTTGCAAACATATCCTTTGAAGCGGCATGAATAGGCTGAATGGAAACCTCCACAAAGGTGTGAATTGCCTTGCATTCATCCTTTGTTGCTGACTCTGAGTCATCTGGGTCAACTGAGGCCTGCTGGCAGTTGCAGACTCGTGGTTTCTGCCCTATACATTTCTGCTCGCAAACCCAGTTCCAGTTAATTTATGAACATTGCTAGCACTTGTGTGCTGAAAGATTTGTTTGGTGTTATCACTGGTGGGCATAAATGCCTGTGCTATCGCAATGGCTTTACTGAGGGTCGGTGTCTCTATAGTCAAAAATTTTCATAGGATGGTCTCGTGGCCAATGCCCAGTACAAAAAATTCTCTAAGCATCTGCTCCAAGTAGCCATCAAACTCACATTGTCCTGCAAGTCGCCTTAGCTCGGCAACGTAGCTCACCACTTCCTGACCTTCAGGTTGCTGACACGTGTAGAACCGATACCTTGCCATCAGCACGCTCTCCCTCGGGTTAAGATGCCCCCGGACCAGTGTACACAGCTCCTCATACGACTTATCTGTGGGTTTCACCGGAGCCAGAAGATTCTTCATGAGGCTATAGGTCGGTGCCCCGCAGGCCGTGAGGAGGATCGCTCTCCTTTTTGCAGCGCTTCCTTCTCCGTCCAGCTCATTGGCTACAAAGTACTGGTCTAGCCGTTCGACATAGGCTTCCCAGTCCTCACCCTCCGAGAACTTCTCCAGGATGCCCACAGTTTGCGTTGGATTCGTATACTCGTCGCCAGTTATTGTGTTCCTAACACAGATGAGAATGCATCCCTTGGGACTTCAGGGGATGCATTCCCTGGTGGCGGAACATGGGAGTGCATGCTTTACAGATACACAACAGAAAGTAGTTCTGGCCTCGTGTCATTTCCATCAGACAGCAAACTTTCTCAGCCCACCTCCCGCCCAATGGAAGCGTCCATTTGAAAGTCTACCCCTATATGTTGGAATGGCTTCACACACTTGAGCCAAGGAGGGCTGTGCACAAAACACAGAAAGCTAGCGTGCAGGTATAGCAAGCAATAAGGAAGGCGTTAACTGCAAGGAGGGGTGGAGTATAAGAGTAAGAAGTCTTGCTACAATTGAACAGGTCCTTGGTGAGACCACACTTGGAGTACTGTGCACAGTTCTGGTCTCCTGATCTAAGAGAGGATATACATGCCTTGCATGCGGTGAATCGGAGGTTCACTAGATTGATTCCTGGGATGAAAGGGCTGCCTTATGATGAGAGATTGTGTAGAATGGGCCGATACTCTCTAGAGTTTAGAAGAATGAAGTGATCTCATTGAATCATACAAGAGTCTAAAGGGGATTGACAGGGTAGATGCTGAGAGGTTGTTTCCCCCTGGCTGGAGTGTCTAGAACCAGGGGTCACAGTCTCAGGATAAGGGGTCGGCCATTTAAGACTGAGATGAGGAGGAATTTCTTCACTCAGAGGGTGGTGAATCTTTGGAAATCTCTGCCCCAGAGGGCTGTGGATGCTGAGTCTCTGAATATATTCAAGGCCGAGACAGATAGATTTTTGGAGGCTGGGGGAATCAAGGGATATGGGGATCGGGCGGGAAAGTGGAGTTGAGGTCGATGATCAGCCATGATCTTATTAAATGGCGGAGCAGGCTCGAGGGGCCTACACCTGCTCCTATTTCTGTTCCTATGTTATTAGGATTGGGGACGTGATAGATGCCAGGGAAGCCCACACCTGGGTGGGTGGTAGCATGCTTGACTGGCAGCTCAACTAGCCAATCGATGATGCAGAGGTCAAGCCTTTGGCTTCCTGTGTAGTGGGGAACAGAGACAGCCGACAGAAATTCACAGTGCAAGACAGACGCAGAGGAGGGACATCTCTTCCCAAGTTAGAGGTAACTCGTTTTACTAGTCTGTAATGTGAACTTAGTCCACTAACCGGGCTAGTGTGGTGCGCTTTGCTATCACCAAGAGCATTACGAAATAGATTAGAATACAATGTAAACTATACTCTGTCCATTCACATACCACGTCAGTCGTCGATTTACAATTGGCTGAGTCTCACTCGAATGTTCACCATTTGCGTTACACAAGGCAGGAGAAAGACACGTGGGATCATGTGCACCATTACAGGATGCAGTACGCTCAATGAGGGATTTCATCGTTCCATTCCACGGATAACAATATTGTGGGTCTAGATATTGGGCAGTAACGGTAAACTCCTGATCGTAAGGGACATGGGATCCACTTACGGGAACGCCCGCTGATTGTAAACCCAAGAATATCTCGTGCAGACCTGAAATTTGTCAAACAACTATTTACTTGAAACATGGATTGTCCTCTCTTATTCCACCATTCTCTCCTTCTCCTTCTCTCACACTCCTTGCCTTATTCTACCGTTCTCTCATTCTCCTTCTCTCATTCTACCATTCCCTCCTTCTCCTTCTTTCATTTCACCATTCTCTCCTTCTCCTTCTCTCATTCTACCATTCTCTCACAATCCTTCTCTCACTCCATCATTCTCTCATTCTACCATGCTCTCCTTCTCCTTCTCTCACTCCATCATTCTCTCTCATTTCACCATTCTCTTTCTTTCTTTCTCTTATTTCTCCCTGTGCCATTCCTCTCCCTCAATACATTCCTTTCCGCGCACACAAACCCTCTTGTTCCTTATCTCTGCCCTTCCCACGTTCTGTCTCTCACATTCTCTCTTTGCTGCTTCAACCTCCAGTCCTGACTTAGAAACATAGAAACATCGAAAATAGGTGCAGGAGTAGGCCATTCGGCCCTTCGAGCCTGCACCACCATTCAATAAGATCATGGCTGATCATTCATCTCAGTACCCCTTTCCTGCTTTCTTTCCATACCCCTTGATCCCTTTAGCCGTAAGGGCCACATCTAACTCCCTTTTGAATAAATCTAAAGAAACTGGCCTCAACAACTCTCTGGTAGAGAATTCCACAGGTTCACAATTCTCTGAGTGAAGAAGTTTCTCCTCATCTCGGTCATAAATGGCTCACCCCTTATCCTTAGACTGTGACCCCTGGTTCTGGACTTCCCCAACATCGGGAACATTCTTCCTGCATCTAACCTGTTCAATCCCGTCAGAATTTTATATATTTCTATGAGATCCCCTCTCATTCTTCTAAATTCCAGTGAATGTAAGCCGAGTTGATCCAGTCTCTCCTCATATGTCAGTGCTGCCATCCCGGGAATCAGTCTGGTGAACCTTCGCTGCACTCCCTCAATAGCAAGAATGTCCTTCCTCAGATTAGGAGACCAAAACTGAACACAATATTCCAGGTGTGGTCTCACCAAGACCCTGTACAACTGCAGTGTGACCTCTCTTCTCCTATACTCAAATCCTCTCGCTATGAAGGCCAACATACTGTTTGCCTTCTTCCCCGCCTGTTGCCCCGCCTTCTCTCCTGTCCCTTCGGCCTCTCACTCCCCGCCCTTACTGGCTTCTCATTGCCGCAGCTCTGGCCGCTGGTGCTGGGAGAGAAAGGAGCGTCTATATGCCGGGGGGGGCAGTCCCACATGAGACAGCGCTGGAGAGGCGGCGGATGAGAGGAGGATAGAGCGGACAAGCGGATTGAAAGCTGTGGAAGAGGTCGAGGAGGGGCCGACAATTAAGCTTAGGTATTCGGCTGCAGTTATGAGGGAGGAATCAATTAATGCGTTCACAGATGTGACTGAATTCAGAATGTTTTCCAATTACGCTAAGCCGCAGTGTAAACAGGCTCTCAGTTCCCACTTCTGTGGCTCATTCAATGGTTTGTTTAACAGCTCCTCCTACGCACTTAGCTCCTGTGCGGCTGAATTTCAACCTTTGTTATTCTGCACCTCTGACACTGCGTGGGAGGGTGAGCTAAAGAAAACATTCAAAGAGATGCACTTCAGCCCGAGAGTCGGACCAGCTCGGAGCGCGGCTGCCCCGCGGCGACACCCCTGTAGTCATCACTGTAATTGTCACCTTTAACCCCTTCCTCACAGGTAGTCGCACCTTAAACTCTGGCACCGCCAGAGATAGCAGCTTGCATTTGGTATGCTGTGGCTCAGTGAGTAGCACACTCACCGGGCAGCACTCTCTCGCCTCTGAGTCAGAAGGTTGTGGGTTCAAATCCCACTCCAGGGACTTGAGCACAAATCTAGGGCTGACACTCCCAGGGGAGTGCTGAGGGAGCGCTGCACTGTCGGAGGTGTGCCGTCTTTCGGATGAGACGTGAAACCGAGGCCCCGTCTGCTCTCTCAGGTTGGCATAAAAGATCCCGCGGCACTATTTCGGAGAAGAGCAGGGGAGTTAATATTTATCCCTCAACCAACATAACGAAAAAACTGATTATCGGGTCATTATCACATTGCTGTTTGTGGCAGCTTGCTGTGCGCAAGTTGGCTGCTGTGTTTGCTATGTTACAACAGTGACTCCACTCCAAAAGTACTTCATCAGCTGTAAGGCACTTTGGGATGTTTGGTGGTCGTGAAAGGCGCTATATAAATGCAAGTCTTGCTTTCTTTTGGTACACGTGCAGGCAACATCACAACACTAACTTGTATTTATATAGCGCCTTTAACGGAGTGAAACGTCGTGGTGTATTATGCGATAAAAATTTGACACCGAGCCGCATAAGTAGAAATTAGCGCAGGTAGTCACAGCACTCGGTTTTAAGGAGAGTCTTAAAGGAGGAGAGAGAGGTAGAGAGGCGGAGAGGTTTAGGGAGGGAGTTCCAGAGCTTGGGGCTCAGGCAGCAGAAGGCAAGGCCACCGATGGGTGAGCGATTATAATCAGGGATGCTCAAGAGGGCAGGGTAGGTGGAGTACAGATATCTTGGAGGGTTGTGGAGCTGGAGGAGATTACAGAAATTACAGGAATAGGCAACAAAGCTTCCTTTCATCATCACCATAGGCAGTCCCTCAAAATCGAGGAAGACTTGCTTCCACTCTAAAAGTGAGTTCTCAGGTGACTGAACAGTCCAATACAGGAATCACAGTCTCTGTCACAGCTGGGGCAGACAGTGGTTGAAGGAAAGGGAGGGTGGGGAGTCTGGTTTGACACACGTTCCTTCCGCTGCCTGCGCTTGATTTCTGCATGCTCTCGGTGACGAGACTCGAGGTGCTCAGCGCCCTCCCGGATGCTCTTCCTCCACTTAGGGCGGTCTTTGGCCAGAGACTCCCACGTGTCGGGGGAATGTTGCACTTTTATCAGGGAGGCTTTGAGGGTGTCCTTGTAACGTTTCCTCTGCCCACCTGGGGATCGCTTGCCGTGTAGGAGTTCCGAGTCGAGCGCTTGCTTTGGGAGTCTCCTGTCGGACACGCGGACAATGTGGCCCGCCCAACGGAGCTGGTCGAGTGTGGTCAGTGCTTCGATGCTGGGGATGTTGGGCCTGAGCGTGAACACTGACATCTATCCTCCCAGTGGATTTGCAGGATCTTGCGGAGACATCGCTGGTGGTACTTCTCCAGCGCTTTGAGGTGTCTACTGTATATGGTCCACGTGTCTGAGCCATACAGGAGGGCGGGTATCACTACAGCCCTGTAGACCATAAGCCAGATTTGAGGGCCTGATCGTCGAACACTCTCTTCCTCAGGCGGTCGAAGGCTGCGCTGGCGCACTGGAGGCAGCGCATTCCAGATCCTAACCACTCGCTGCACAAATGTATTTTTCCTCATGTTGCCTTTGGTTCTTCAGCCAATCACCTTAAATCCGTGTCCTCTGGTTCTCGACCCTTCCACCAATGGGAACAGTTTCTCTCTATCTACTCTGCCCAGACCCCTCATGATTTTGAAAACCGCTATCAAATCTCCTCTCGACCTTCTCTGCTCCAAGGAGAATAACCCCAGCCTCTCTAGTCTATCCATGTAGCTGAAGTAGCCCATTCAACCCTGGAACCATTCTCGTAAATCTTTTCTGCACCCTATCGAAGGCCTTCACATCCTTCCTAAAGTGTGGTGCCCAGAATTGGACACAATAATCACTAAGGAAGTGGTACTCAGTAAGATAATGGGACTAAAGGCAAAGAAATCCCCTGGACCTGATGACTTGCATCCTCGGGTCTTAAGAGAAGTAACAGCAGGGATTGTGGATACATTGGTTGTAATTTACCAAAATTCCCTGGATTCTGGGGAGGTCCCAGCAGATTGGAAAACTACAAATGTAACACCACTATTTAAAAAAGGAGGCAGACAAAAAGCAGGAAACTATAGACCAGTTAGCCTAACATTTGTAGTTGGGAAAATGTTGGAGTCCATTATTAAAGAAGCAGTTGCAGGACATTTGGAAAAGCAAAAGTCGGTCAGGTAGAGTCAGCACGGATTTATCAAGGGGAAGTCATATTTGACAAATTTGCTGAAGTTCTTCGAGGATGTAATGAACAGGATGGATAAAGGGGAACCAGTGGATGTGGTGTATTTGGACTTCCAGAAGGCATTTGACAAGGTGCCACATAAAAGGTTACTGCACCAGATAAAAGTTCACGGGGCTGGGGGGTAATATATTAGCATGGATAGAGGATTGGCTAACTAACAGAAAACAGAGAGTCGGGATAAATGGTTCATTCTCTGGTTGGCAACCAGTAACTAGTGGGGTGCTGCAGGGATCAGTGCTGGGGCCCCAACTATTTATAATCTATATTAACGACTTGGAAGAAGGGACTGAGTGTAACGTAGCCAAGTTTGCTGACGATACAAAGATGGGAGGAAAAGCAATGTGTGAGGAGGACACAAAAAATCTTCAAAAGGACATAAACAGGTTAAGTGAGTAGGCAAAAATTTGGCAGGTGGAGTATAACGTTGGAAAGTGTGAGGTCATGCACTTTGGCAGCAAAATCAAATAGCAAGTTATTATGTAAATGGAGAAAGATTGCAAAGTGCTGCAGTACAGAAGGACGTGGGGGTACTTGTGCATGAAACGCAAAAGGATAGTATGCAGGTACAGCAAGTGATCAGGAAGGCCAATGGTATCTTGGCCTTTATTGCAAAGGGGATGGAGTATAAAAGCAGGGAAGTCTTGCTACAGTTGTACAGGGTATTGGTGAGGCCACACCTGGAATACTGCGTGCAGTTTTGGTTTCCATTTTTACGAAAGGATATACTTGCTTTGGAGGCAGTTCAGAGAAGGTTCACTGGGTTGATTCCAGGGATGAGGGGGTTGATTTATGAGGAAAGGTTGAGTAAGTTGGGCCTCTACTTATTGGAATTCAGAAGACTGAGAAGTGATCTTATCGAAACGTATAAGATTATGAGGGGGCTTGACAAGGTGGATGCAGAGAGGATGTTTCCACTGATGGGGAGACTAGAACTAGAGGGTACGATCTTAGAATAAGGGGCCACCCATTTAAAACAGATATGAGGAGAAATTTCTTCTCTCAGAGGGTTGTGAATCTGTGGAATTCGCCGCCTCAGAGAGCTGTGGAAGCTGGGACAGTGAATAAATTTAAGACAGAAATAGACAGTTTCTTAACCGATAAGGGCTTATGGGGAGCGGGCGGGGAAGTGGAGCTGAGTCCATGATCAGATCAGCCATGATCTTATTGAATGGCGGAGCAGGCTCGAGGGGCCATATGGCCTACTCCTGCTCCTATTTCTTATGTTCTTATGTTCTTAATCCAGTTGAGGCCGAACCAATGTTTTATAAAGGTTCATCATAACTTTCTTGCTTTTGTACTCTATGCCTCTATATTATGAAGCCCCGGATCAAGTATGCTTTTTTGACAACTTTCTTAACCTGCCCTGCCAACTTCAACGATTTGTGCACATATACCCCAGATCTCTCTGTTCATGCACCCCCTTTAGAATTGTACACATTAGTTTATATTGCTTGTCCTGTTCGTTAGATTTAGTATATTTCAGACCAAACTTAGGCAAGCTATTGAGTCTATGTTCTATACAATCTGCTCCTTTTTCACTCTGACAGAAAGCACTTAAGATTCACCATTCGAATATTTCTTAATCACATCCCTAAGCGATGCCTCATTGATTCCATTTTTCTCACTGCACAAATCCTTCGGCTGTTTCTTCACTGTTCATGCACCCGACCTATCTGTTCAGCAAGGCTGGCGTCCACGTAACCAGGCAACCGCACTGTTGTTCGCCTGGGAGAGAAACTCCAATTGCTCGTTCTATTTAAACGGGGGAAAAGTCTACCTTCCAGGAATCAACCCTCGTGAACCTTCTCTGAACTGCTTCCAATGCAAGTATATCCCTTTAGAGCGTGGGCAGGAACATCGGCACGGCCCAGGTACAGAGGACTGAGAAGGTCGGGGCGGCTGAGCGGCGAGATGCGGTGAACGTTTGTGGCGGAGGAGCAGCGAGAGATCGTGGCGGAGGTGGGACAGATGAGGGTACGGGGCCCAGAAGAGGCGAGGGCCCAGGGGCAGCACGGGCCCAGCCCACACTACGATATGTGTGCGCACTAGGTCCGTGCAGCAGAGCAGGTCTCCAGTAGTCCTGGTTAATCCTTGCTACTGGATAAAGAGCTAGCTCTGTCAAGCCCGTGTGGTGGCTGGTGTGTAACGGTCACCCCACGCTAAAAAAATCCACGCACAGGCATCTTCCACTCTTCAATTGGAGTTCAGGACTGGAACATCAGGTCCTTCATCGAAACACCTGTGAACTCGTGGAAGCAAGTCATCCTCGTTCGAGGGACCGCCTATGATGATGATGAAGACTGCTTTGTCTAAATCAACAACAACGTGTGCATTGGTGCCAGCTGTGGTTCAGTGGGTAGCACCAACTCCTCTGGGTCAGAAGGTTGTGGGTTCATGTCCCACTCCAGGGACTTTAGCACAAAAATCTAGGCTGACACTCCCAGTACTGCACTGTCGGAGGTGCCGTCTTTCGGATGAGACGTTAAACCTAGGCCCTGTCTGCTCTCTCAGGTGGACATAAAAGATCCCATGGCAGTATTTCGAAGAAGAGCAGGGGAGTTATCATAAGAAATAGGAGCAGGAGTAGGCCATACGGCCCCTCGAGCCTGCTCCGCCATTCAATAAGATCATGGCTGATCTGATCATGGACTCAGCTCCACTTCCCCGCCCGCTCCCCATAACCTCTTATCCCCTTATCGTTTAAGAAGTCCTGGCCAATATTTATCCCTCAATAATCATCATTAAAACAGATTATCTTCACATTATCTCATTGATGCTTGTGAGAGCTTGCTGTGAGCAATTTTGGCTGCTGCTTTTCCTATATTACAACAGAGGAGAGATTGAGTTGGTACTCAGTGGGGTTTCGAAGAATGAGAGGCGATCTCATTGAAACATAAGATTCTGAGGGTGATTGACAGGGTAAGAGGTTGTTTCCCCCGGGCTGGAGAGTCTAGAACCAGGGGTCACAGTCTCAGGATAAGTGGTCAGCCATTTAGGACTGAGATGAGGAGGAATTTCTTCACTCAGTGAATCTTTGGAATTCCCTGCCTGAAAGGGCTGTGGACTCAGGTCATTGAATATATTCAAGGCTGAGATAGATAGATTTTTGGACTCTCGGGGAATGGAGAGATATGGGGATCGGGGGGGGAAAGTGGAGTTGAGGTCAAAGATCATCCATGATCTAATTGAATGGCGGAGCAGGCTCGAAAGTTTGAATGGCCTACTCCTGCTTCTAATTTTATCATCTTATGTCCTTATGACTATACTTCAAAAAAGTATTTCATCGGCTGTGCAGACACACTGAGGTTGTGAAAAGCGATATATAAAAGAGTCGCATTTATATGGGCCTTTTCACAACCTCAAGACGTCCCAAAACGCTTTGCAGCTGCCCTATATAAATGCAAGTCTTTCTTTCTTTCGTTCATTTATATAGCGCCTTTAACAAAGCAAGGCGTCCCAAGGCACATCACAGAGTCGTTATCAAACAAAATTTGACACCGAGCCTTGTAAGGAGATATTAGGACAGGTTGTCAAAAAGGTAGGTTTTAAGGAGTGTCTTAAAGAAAAAAAAAGACTTGCATTTATATAGCGCCTTTCACGACCCCCAGACGTCTCAAAGCACTTTACAGTCAATAAAGTAGTGTAGTATAGTCACTGTTGTAATGTGGGAAATGCGGCAGCCAATTTGCGCACAGCAAGTTCCCACAAACAGCAACGTGATAATGGCCTGATAATCTGTTTTTTTTGTTATGTTGATTGAGGGATAAATATTGGCCAGGCCACCAGGGATAACACCACTGCTCTTCTTCGAAATAGTGCCATGGAATCTTTTACATCCACCTGAGGGATTAGACAGGGCCTTGGTTTAACATCTCATCCAAAAGACAGCACCTCTGACAGTGCAGTATTCCACTGGGAGTGTCAGCATAGATTATTTTTATGCTCAAGTCCCTGGAGTGGGACTTGAACCCACAACCTTATAACCCAGAAGCGAGAGTGTTACCCACTGAGCCACAGCTGACACTACAGGAGGAGAGAGAGGTAGTGAGGCAGAGAGGTTGAGGAAGGGAATTCTAGAGCTTGGGGCCCAGGCGGCTGAAGGCTTGGCCAACAATGGTGGAGCGATTAAAATCGGGATTGCCCAAGAAGGCACAATTGGCGGACTGCAGAGATCCAGCGTCGTTACTCTCGATGAATTCCCCGATGCTCCACAAACTAGACTTCCCTTTACTGGTGATTCTGTCAACCCACCAAATGTGGCTCCAAGTATATTTTTATACTGATGAATGGTTATGCCTGATTCTGCATACATGTGAACAAATTGCAGTTTGCACAGGATCAGATCTTATTTGGGACTGTAGCATCTCTCAAGCGTGGTCAAAGTCACATTCAGTACCAGACCCGTTCCTTCCTAACAACAACAACAACAACACTAATTTGTATTTATATAGCGCCTTTAATGTAGCAGGAGTGTTTTAAGACAAAACAGATAAATTTGACACCGAGCCACATAAGAAGAAATTAGGGCAGGTGATCAAAAGCTTGGTCAAAGAGGTAGGTTTTAAGGAGCGTCTTGAAGGAGGAGAGAGAGGTTGAGAGAGGTTTAGCGAGGGAGTTCCAGAGCTTGGGGCCCAGCCAACAGAAGGCACGGCCACCAATGGTTGAGCGATTATAATCAGCGATGCTCAAGAGGGCAGAGTTAGAGGAGCGCAGACATCTCGGGGGGGTTGTGGAGCTGGAGGAGATTACAGAGATAGGGAGGGGCGAGGCCGTGGAGGGACGTGTAAACAAGGATGAGAATTTTGAAATTGAGGCGTTGCTTAACCGGGAGCCAATGTAGGTCAGCGAGCACAGGGGGCTGATGGGTGAAGTTGTTACGAATACATACAGTACTTCACATAGAAAATCGATACCTTCATATTGTATTTTTCCATCTGTCCCATGAGCTGTTAAATATAGTTCCAATCACGGTTTAAACCGCTTTCAATTTCCTTCAAGTTTTTCAGCTACCTTAAGTCTAGGGGAAGGTTGCAATTTAACCAATGCATTTATCTCTCACTTCACTCCAAATGCCTCTCTTTTTCATTTACTTTCTGTGATGTTGTTCACACTCACTTTGCCTTTTCTCATTCTGACAGCATGTCTTACTTGATCCTGAAATTATTGTGCTGGTTTCTAACAATCCCCAACAGTTGACTGACAAAGGGGAATTCAGCTTGATGCCCAGAATTCCACTGCTTGCTTACAAACTCCGTTCTGTGTGTCAGCCGTGGCTCAGTGGGTAGCCTGCTCTCACACTCTGAGTGAGGTCGTTGTGGGTTCAAGTCCCACACCAGAGGCTTGAGCGCAAACATCCACTCCCCGGTGCAGTGCTGAGGGAGTGCCGCACTGTCGGTGCTCACCACACGGACTGCAGCGGTTCACCACCTCCATCTCGAGGGCAATTAGGGGCGGGCAACAAATGCCGGCCTTGCCAGCGAGGCCCACATCCCGTGAGCAAATAAAAAAAAAAAGGTGCTGTCTTTCAGATGAGAGGTTAAACCAAGGCCCTGTCTGCTCTCTCAGGCGGATGTAAAAGATCCCACGGCACTGCTTCGAAGAAGAGCAGGAGGAGTTATCCCCGGAGTCCTGGCCAATATTTCTCCTTTCTTCTTGGGATGTCCCCCAGAGTCGAGGGTGACTTGCTTCCACACTAAAAATGAGTTTTCAGGTGACTGATGTGGGATCTACAGTCTCTGTCACAGGTGGGGCAGACGGTGGTTGGAGGGACGTGTGGATGGGGTGCCTGGGTTGCTGTGCGCTCCTTCCGCTCTCGGCGAAGAGACTCGAGGCGCTCAGCGCCTTCCCGGATGCTTTTCCTCCACTCGGGCCAGGGCTTCCCAGGTGTCGGTGGGGATGTTGCGCTTTTTCAAGGGAGCGTCTCCTCTGCCCACCTGGGGCTTCGCTTGCCGTGCTAGAGCTCCGAGTAGAGCGCTTGCTTTGGGAGTCTCGTGTCGGGCGTGCGGACGGTGTGGCCCGTCCAACGGAGCTGGTCGAGTGTGGCCAGTGCTTCGATGCTGGGGATGTTGTCCTGAGCGAGAACACTGATGTTGGTGCACCTATCCTGCCATTGGATTTGCAGGATCTTGCGGAGACAGCGTTGGTGGTACTTCTCCAGTGTTTTGAGGTGCTTGCTATACACAGTCCATGTCTATGAGCCATATAGGAGGGCGGGTATCACTACTGCTCTGTAGACCATGAGCTTGGTGCTGGGTTTGAGGTCCTGGTCTTCAAACACTCTCTTCCTCAGGCGACCACTGGCGCACTGAAGGCAGTGTTGGACCTCCGGCGATGTCTGCCCTTATTGACAGTAGGCTCCCGAGGTATGGAAAACACCTCGGGAATATTTATCCCTCAACTAACATCACTAAAACAGATCATCTGGTCATTATCACATTGCTGTTTGCTGTGCGCAAATTGGCTGCCGCGTTTCCCACATTGCAACAGTGACTGCACTCCAAAAGTACTTCATTGGCTGTAGAGCGCTTTGAGACATCCTGAGATTCCCAGAGGCGCTATATAAATGCAAGATCTCTCTCTGCCTCGCGGACTGAGCTAGTTTTCCAACCTGGATCTAACTGGTTGCATTACTGAAGCAATGACACTTAAGGAAACCTCTCGAAATGCACAAACGCAAACGGTGATATCATTGCACTAGCCATCCGAAACACTCTTACCTGTGGCTAGCAGATTGTCGACGCAGAAAGCTGCTCCACTCAGGGGGTGTGGGGCTGGGATGAGCGTGGGGTCACTGGGGCTAGATTGACAGGTACATTGTCCAACCCGGGGCAGTGGGGCGGGGAGAGGTGGGGTTCTGGGGGGAGAGATAGCTTAAAGCAGATGAAAGAAACAAAGAAAAAGAAAAAAAAGACTTGCATTTATATAGCGCCTTTCACTGGGCGTCTCAAAGCGCTTTACAGCCAATAAAGTACTTTTTCTTTTGGAGTGTACTCACTGTTGCAATGTGGGAGATGCGGCTGCTAATTTGCGCACAGCAAGCTCCCACAAACAGCAATGTGATAACGACCCAGATAATCTGTTTTTTTTTTAAAACAAAACACTGCGGAGGCTGGAATCTGAAATAAAAAACAGAAAATGCTGGAAATCTCAGCGGGTCAGGCAGCATCTGTGGAGAGAGAAACAGAGTTAACGGTTCGGGTCTGTGGCCCTTGGTGAGACGGTTCTGACAAAGGGTCACAGAACCGAAGCGTTAACTCTATTTCTCTCTCCACAGACGTTGCCTGACTTGCTCAGATTTCCAGCATTTTCTGATTTTAATCTGCTTTTGTGTTGTGCCGTTTGAGGGATAAAATATTGGCCAGGACACTGGGGATAACTCCCCATGTTCTTCCTCAAAATAGTGCCATGGGATCTTTTACATTCACTTACGAAAGGGCAGATGGGGCCTGGGTTTAACGAAAGGTGGCACCTCCGACAGTCCAGTGCTCCCTCAGCACTGCACTGGAGTGTCAGCCTGGATTTTTTTTTTGTGCTCAAGTCCCTGGAGCGGGACTTAAACCCACAACCTTCTGACTCAGATGCGAGAGTGCTGCCCACTGAGCCACAGCTGACAGCACAGACCTGCCACTTTGGAAGAGAAAATTGGAAGACAGGGCGACACTAAGGTTGAGGTCATCCAAAACTCGGCTGCCCGTGTCCTAACTCGCACCAAGTCCCGCTCACCCATCGCCCCCTGTGCTCGCTGACCGACATTGGCTCTCGGTTAAGCAACGCCTCGATTTCAAAATTCTCAACCTTATTTACAAATCCCTCCATGGCCTCGCCCCTCCCTATCTCTGTAATCTCCTCCAGTCCCACAACCCCCCCCCCCCCCCAATTCCTCTAATTCTGCCCTCCTGAGCATCCCTCATTTTAATCGCTCAACCATCAGTGGCCGTGCCTTCTGTTGCCTGGGCCCCAAGCTCCCTCCCTAAACCTCTCCGCCTCTCGAACTCTCTTTCATCCTTTAAGACGCTCCTTAAACCCGACCTCTTTGACCAAGCTTGTGATCACCTGCGCTAATATCTCCTTATGTGGCTCGGTGTCAAATTTATCCGTTTTGTCTCCGCACACTCCTGAGAAGCGCCTTGGGACGTTTTACTACGTCAAAGGCGCGACCTAAATGCAAGTTGTTGTTGTTGTTGTTGTTGTAAAGAAATCGGCCCCAAATTTCCTGTGGAACCTCTCGGCCATTCGTCAGCAAACCAGCGTCAACGCGCTTTGAAACTAGTTGTCTCCTGCTGTCAGTGGCAGACTGCACAGCTCCGAACAGAGAGAGGGTGATCCATCTTCCCGGCTGCAGGCGCGTGTGGTGAGCGAGGTCACCACAGAGGAGGTAAGGAGGGGCAGTGAGCACGGCAGTGAACCATCGAACCTTACAGCAGAGGAGGAGGCCATTCTGCCCACCGGGCCAACTCTTTGACAGAGCGGTTCCAAGTTGTCTCGCTCGCCCGCTCTTTCCCCACAGCCCTGCAAAACTGTTCCTTTTCAACGACTTCTTCAATTCCCTTTTTAAATGTACGATTGGATCTGCTTCCACCACCATTTCGGGCAGTGCGTCCCAGATCACACAACTCGCTGCACGGTAAAAACCTTCTCACCTCCCCCGCCATTCTATTCCCAGTGATCTGTGTCCTCTGGTTCCCGACCCTCCCGCCACTGGAAACAGGGTCTCTCCTTATTCATTCGATCAAAAACCCCCGTATCATTTCGAACACTTCCAATAATGCACCTGCTCTGCTCGAAGGAGAGCGATTGTCTCGTCTCGCCACGTAACGGAATCCCAAAGCCCTTCCTAAAGTGTGGCGCCCGGGGGGGGCGCGAAAATTGACCAACTCACCGCCCACTGCCGCCGATATTCCCCTGCAACATCCGCCCAGCGCCACTTTCGGCGTGACCTGGGAGCTGGCGGGAGGGGGCAGCGCCGCCGGGAAGCGCCCTCCGACGTCAGCGGACGGCCGAGTGGCGCAAGTGGACTCCCGCCCCGCCGAGCTCCCAGATCCCCGCGGGCGGGAGTCGGCGGCAGAGCGGGGGGGGTGGGGGGCTGGAGCGCTGGCTGGAGGCTGGTTTGCCCCCGACGGTAGGTTGGAAGGTGGTGGAGAAAAGGTTAGTGAACATTTTTTCATTGTCCTTTCCACGGCGACTTACCTGGATGGGGTCCCCTGAAGGACTTCCGATAGTTTTTACATTTTTTTTGTTCGTGATTTTTTTTTCCCCAGGTCTTCGACCCTCCGAGGGCCCGACTCCATCCTCGGCGGCACTTGGGCGGCAAGGGCCTCTGCCGCCGAGAATGAGACCTCCGGCCCGTTGCCGCCCAGATTGGCGGCGTACGTCCCTCATTTGCCGCCTGCCGACCTTCGAGGGACCTCGGCCCTGAATATCCCGCCCAAAGTACCGTCGAGTACCTCGGCAGCACCTTGGGCGGTACTTGGGCCGGCGGAGGCCTTGACTAAACTCGGGCCTTCGAATAGCCCAGCTGAGGCTTAACCAGTGTTTTATAACGGTTTAGCATAACATCTTTGCTTTTGTCCTCTATGCCTCTGTTAATGAAGCCAAGGGTCCCCTGAGCATTTTTAACAGCGTTCTCACCTTGTTCTGCCACCTTCAAAGCTTTGTGTGCACATACACCCTCAGGTCTCTCTGTTCCTGCACCCCCTTTAACATTGCACCATTTCGTTAACCGTGCCTCTCCTCATTCTGCCGACCAAAATGTATCATTTCACACATCTCTGAGTTAAATTTCGCCTGCCAAGTACAGACCCATTTCATCAGTCTGGCAATGTCCTCCCGAAGTCTGTTACGATGCGCCTCATTGTTCACTACATTTGCGAGTTCCGTGTCATAACCATTCAAAGGCTGCCCCCTCCCAATGACCCCAGTGGATGCAATGTTGAACATTTACAGCCTGTAATACCTGTAAATGTATACACATACTCTGTGCACACAGAAATCTAGGCTGTCACTCCCAGGACAGTGCTGAGGGAGGTGCCGTCTTTCGGATGTTAAACCGAGGCCCCGTCTGGTCTCGCAGGTGGATGTAAAAGATCCCACGGCACTATTTCAAAGATGAGCAGGGGAGTTATCCCCGGTGCCCTGGGCCAATATTTATCCCTCGATCAACATAACAAAAATAGTTTACTTGGTCATCATCATATTGCTGTTCGTGGGAACTTGCTGTATGCAAATTGGCTGCCGCGTTTCCCACATTACAGCAGTGGTTACACTTCATATGTACTTCGTTGGTTGTAAAGTGCTTTGAGACATCCAGTGGTCGTAAAAGGTGCTATATAAATGCAAGTCTTTCTCTTTTTAGCTGCATACTGAACATACATAGTAATCTGTCCTTACTATACAGTATAAATGCACACGAGGCCCATACTTGAGAGAAGGTCACTCTGTGACCAGTAACCTTTATTAGCCAGCACTGAAGTGATGAAGGTGGGTGGAGCTTCCCCTTTTATACCTGAAAGTCCAGGTTAGGAGTGTCTCCCACAAGTTCGCCCCCTCTGGTCAGTGTTCTCCTGGTGTACAACTTAGGTCAGCTTATACATGGGTTACAATGACAGTTGAATACATGACATCACCTCTCCCCCAAAGTCTTATTGGGATCACAGGTTAAGTCTCTCTGGTGGTTTACGCTGCCTTGTAGAGCGCCTGAGTTGGGGCTCCGGTTGTTGGGCGCTGGCCTGAGTGTCTGCTGTTTGCGGTGCCTCAGGCCTGTCCGGACTGCCCACAGTGACTGGGCTCTCCTCCCTTTGGTTCCGGTGTTCGGTCACCTGTGGTGGAGTAAACTCTACGTCGTGTTCTTCCTCTGCTTCTTCTATGGGGTTGCTGAACCTCCTTTTTGTTTGGTCCACATGTTTGCGCAGATTTGTCCTTTGGTAAGTTTAACTACCAGAATCCTATTCCCCTCTTTGGCAATCACAGTGCCTGCGAGCCATTTGGGCCCTGCAGCGTAGTTGAGGAAAAAGACAGGGTCATTGACATCAATACATCGCACCCTCGCATTCCTGACATGGTAGTCATATTGTGACCAGCGCCTGCTCTCAACAATTTCTTTCATGGTGGGGTGTATAAGGGATAACCTGGTTTTGAACGTTCTTTTCATTAGCAGGTCTGCGGGTGGAACCCCTGTGAGCGAGTGTGGTCGGGATCTATTGGCCAACAGGAGGCATGATAAACGGCTTTGTAGGGAACCCCCTTGGATTCTGAGCATCCCCTGTTTGATTATCTGCACTGCTTGTTCCACCTGGCCGTTTGAGGCCGGCTTGAACGCTGCCGTTCTGACATGGTTGACACCATTTCCTGCCATGAAGTCCTGGAATTCAGTGCTTGTAAAGCACGGGCCATTGTCGCTGACCAAGACTTCCGGTAGACCATGGGTGGCGAACATTGCCCGTAGACTTTCTACCGTGGCAGAGGATGTGCTTGAATTAAGATCCATTGGAGTAGGCGTCAACTACAATCAAAAACATTTTTCCCATGAAAGGACCTGCGTAGTTCACATGGATGCGTGACCATGGCTTGGCGGGCCAGGACCAGGGGCTAAGGGGGTTTCCCTGGGCGCATTGCCTAGCTGGGCACGTGTTGCACATGCGAACACAAAGTTCCAGGTCTGCATCTATCCCTGGCCACCAAACGTATGACCTGGCAATTGCCTTCATCATGACAATGCCCGGGTGCTCATTGTGGAGTTCTCTGATGAACACCTCTCTGCCCATCTGGGGCATGACTACTTGATTTCCCCACCATAGGCAATTGGCCTGATTCGAGAGTTCATTCCAACGCCTGTGAAATGGTTTGAATTCCTCAGGGCATGCCCCGTATGTGGCTGCCCAGTCCCCATTCAGGACACATTTCTTGACTAAAGACAGTAGCGGGTCTCTATTTGTCCAGACTTTAATTTGACGGGTTGTCAAGGGTGAGCCTTCGCTTTCGAAAGCTTCAATAGCCATGACCATCTCATCAGCATGCTCGGTAGCCCCCTCAGTGGTGGCTAGTGGGAGCCTGCCGAGTGCATCAGCGCAGTTTTCAGTGCCCAGTCTGTGCCGAATTGTATCGTCATAGGCGGTTAACGTGAGCACCCACCTCTGTATGCGGGCCGACGCATTTGCATTTATGGCCTTGTTGTCGGCCAAAAGGGACGTTAGGGGTTTGTGATCTGTCTCCAGCTCAAATTTCCTGCCAAACAGGTACTGGTGCATTTTTTTTACTGCATATACACATGCTAGCGCTTCCTTTTCTACCATCCCGTAGCCCCTTTCTGCCTGGGACAGACTTCTGGAGGCATAAGATACCGGCTGTAACTGACCCTTGGCATTAACATGCTGCAACACACACCCGACCCCATAGAACGACGCATCGCACGTTAACACAAGTTTCTTACATGGGTCATATAGCGTTAACAGATTGTTGGAACATAACAAATTGCGTGCTCTATTAAAAGATCTTTCCTGGCTGTCCCTCCAGACCCATTTGCGACCTTTGTGTAGGAGCACATGTAGCGGCTCTAGCAGCATGCTCAATTTGGGAAGTTACCAAAATAGTTCAGGAGCCCCAGGAACGAACGCAGCTCCGTCGTGTTACGGGGTCTGGGTGCTCTCTGGATCGCTTCCGTTTTGGACGCAGTAGGTCTGATCCCGTCTGCTGCTACCCTCATCCCTAGGAATTCTACCTTTGGAGCTGGAAAACGCACTTCGCCTTTTTCAGTCGCAGCCCTACCCGGTCCAGTCTGCGTTGCACCTCCTCCAGGTTGTGGAGGTGTTCTTCAGTATCGCGACCCGTGATGAGGATGTCGTCTTGAAAAACCACCGTCCATGGAATCGACTTGAGGAGGCTTTCCATATTTCGTTGAAAGATCGTGGCGGCCGAGCGAATTCCAAACGGACATCTGTTGTACTCAAACAACCCCTTGTGTGTCGTGATGGTGGTTAGCTTCTTCGACTCACTCGCCAGCTCCTGGGCCATGTAAGCTGAGGTCAGGTCCAATTTTGAAAAAAGTTTGTCACCGGATAGTGTCACAAAGGGGTCCTCCGCTCTCAGTAGCGGGTACTGGTCTTCGAGTGACACCCGATTGATGGTGGCCTTGTAATCGCCACATATCCTGGCCGACCCATCCGCCTTGAGCACCGGCACGATCGGGCTCGCCCAGTCACTGAATTCAACTGGCGAGATGATGCCTTCCCTCAGCAGGTGGTCCAATTCACCTTCTATCTTTTCCCGCATCACGTACGGCACCGCTCTGGCCTTGTGGTGCACTGGCTTGGCGTCCGGGTTTATGTGAATCACTACCTTGGCCCCCATGAAAGTGCCGATGCCGGGTTGAAATAGTGAGTCAAATTTGTCCAGGATCTGTGAGCATGATACTCGCTCCACAGAGGAAATTGCATTGACATCGACCCATTTCCAGTTCATGACAGCCAGCCAACTCCTCCCCAGCAGTGTGGGACCGTCCCCTGGGACAATCCAGAGTGGCAACCTGTTCTCCGAATCTTTGTGGGTCACGACTACCGTGGCGCTGCCTAGCACCGGAATGATCTCCTTTGTATATGTCTGTAGCTGTGCGTCAATTGGCAATAATTTTGGCCTCCTGGCCTTGGACGCCCACAACTTGTCAAACTGTTTGATACTCATCAAGGACTGGCTGGCCCCCGTGTCTAGCTCCATTGATACTGGGATGCCATTGAGGAGCACTTTCATCATTATCGGTGGCATCCTAGTGTATGAACTGTCTATGTGCTCCACATGAACTCGTTGAACTTCAACTTCCAGCAATTTCCCCCAGTGTCCATTTGGCCTGGTAGGGCTTACATCGGGCCCGTCCTCCTCCTACATCAACCTGGCTGCAGGCTTTCTGCACATACGTGCCAAGTGCCCGCTGACGTTGCAGTTTCTGCGGGTATACTGCTGATACCTGCAAGTTCTGGCTGTGTGTTTGCCTCCACACCTCCAACATGAGCCGTTGTTGGAAACAAAAGGTCCATTACCAGTCGATCGTCTGACTGTCTCTGTAACTGTCCTTAAGCGCACCATTGACAGGTGTTGAAGGCCCCATTACTGGCCGCATTGTCCCTTGTAATGACATGAATCGCCGTTCAGCTAGCCATTGTCTCTGTTGAATTCCCCCTTTAGGTTCGACTACATGCTCGGGCATGTCCAATTGCCACTGTCTGCCAAGAGAACTGTGTGTCGCGTTAACAATGTTGACTCCCTGTCCATTTGCTGCATTTAAACCAAGATTTTTGTCAAACATCATTCTGGTCTCTTCCTCCCCTGAGATAAATGTCTGGGCTATCAGAGCCGCCGTTTCCAAGGTCAAGTCTTTGGTCTCAATCAGTTTCCTGAAAACCCCAGCGTGCCCGATGTCCTCAATAAAAAAGTCTCGCAGCATCTCCGCTCTGCCTGCATCTGGGAACTTACATAGGCTCGCCAGTCGCCGGAGGTCTGCCACGAAGTCTGGAACGCTTTGCCCTTCTCGCCGCCGGTGCGTGTAAAACCGGTGTCTCGCCATGTGCATGCTGCTCGCCGGTTTCAAGTGTTCCCCGATCATCTTACTGAGCTCTTCAAAAGTCTTGACCGCCGGCTTCTCTGGCGCTAGAAGGTCCTTCATCAGGGAGTACGTCCTGGATCCACAGATCGTCAGGAGATGAGCCCTGCGTTTGTCGGCCGAATCCTGTCCCAGCCATTCCTTAGTGACGAAACTTTGCTGTAGTCTCTCAATAAAATCGTCCCAATCATCACCAACACAGTACCTCTCGTCTGTGCTGCTAGCGGCCATGCTCGTGTGGTTTAAATCCCAGTTTCTCGTCGCCAATAATCTGTCCTTACTATACAGTATAAATGCACACGAGGCCCATACTTGAGAGAAGGTCACTCTGTGACCTGTCCTTTATTCCAGCACTGAAGTGATGAAGGTGGGTGGAGCTTCCCCTTTTCTACCTGAAAGTCTAGGTTAGGAGTGTCTCCCACAAGTTCACCACCTAGTGGTCAGTGTTCTCATGGTGTACAACTTTGGAAAGTTTATACATGGGTTACAATGACAGTTGAATGCATGACACATCGGAACATACGAACAATGACGGACAGGCAAAAACCATCTGGTCCATTGAGCCTGTCCCACACAGTTGCGATACCGTGTGTATCACAACATATACACTCCACCCCACCCCAAACCATGTGATCGCCTGGGAGAGGCAAAAAAACAGATAAGAAAACCCAGCCCAATTTGGGGGGAAAAAATCTGGGAAATTCCTCTCCGACCCATCTAGGCCATCAAAGCTAGTCCAGGAGATCACTCTGGCCATTAAATTCCCTGCAGTACCTGCCTTCTGTAAGAGTTAATCTCCACCACAGCCAGAAAAAAATCCAGCTTTCGCTTGAAGGAATTCAGTGAGTCGGCATTCATCACATGAGAGGGCAGCTTGTTCCAGAGGTCTAGTATTCTCTGGGAAAGAACCACCTCCTGACATCTAACCTAGATCTAGCCTATCCAACTTGAATTTGTGACCCCTAGTCCTGCCGAACCTATTTAGTTGAAATAAACGGTCAGCTGGATCACTGTCTATTCCCTTCATTATCTTATAAACCTCAATCATATCCCCCCTAAGTCTACGCTGCTCTAAGGTAAAGAGTCCCAACTCTTTTAACCTATCTTGATAACCAAAGTGCTTTAGACTTGGAATTAGTCTTGGGGCCCTATTTTGCACCCTTTCCAGAGCCTCAATATCACCCACCATCTGAGGAGACCAAAACTGGACACAGTACTCCAAGTGCGGCCTGACTAAGATCTTGTATAAGGACAAAACAGTATGCCTCGTCTTATACTCAATTGTCCTGTGGATATAACCCAACACCCTATTTGCTCTAGCTATTATGGCACATCATTGCTCGTATACCTTTAAGGATGTATGCACTCGAATGCCCAAATCTCTTTCTATCTCCACCATCTTGAATGGCTTTCCCTGGAGGATGTATGAATGTTGAGCATTTGCCCTGCCCACATGCATAACACTGCACTTATCTAAGTTAGACATCATTTTTCAGTCTTGAGCCCAGTCTCCCAACACATTAAGATCTGCCTCAATCAGACAAGCATCTTCTACAGTTCTAGCACTCGCACAGATCTTGGTATCATCGGCAAATGTGCACATTGTGCCGCCAACCCCTGAATCCAGATCATTAATAAAAATAGTAAAAAGCAACAATCCCAACACTGATCCCTGCGGGATACCACCGGTGATCGGTCTCCAAACAGATCCAAATCCATCTATAACTACTCTTTCCCTGCGTCCTGCCAGCCAATTCTGTATCCAGCTCACTATGGGGCCAAGTTTCAGGGGAGGAAGGGGGAGAGAGGTAGAGGGGGGTGTGGTGGGGGGGGTGGGGGAGGAGGGGAGTGGTGTGGGGGGGGGAGGAGGTTGTGGGGAGGAGGAGGTGGGGGGGAGGAGATGGGGGGGTGGGGGAGAGGAGGGGGGTGGGGGGGAGGAGGGGGAGAAGGAGGAGGAGGGGGGGAGGGGGTGGAGAGGAGGAGGTGTGGGGGTGGGAGGAGGAGAGGAGGGGCGAGGAGAAGGTGGGGGAGGAGGAGAGGGGAAATGGGGGGGAGAGGGGAAGAAGGGAGAGAGGCTGGAGGGAGGGAAGGAGAGAGGAGGGAGGGAGGGAAGGAGAGAGGAGGGAGGTAGGGAAGGAGAGAGGAGGGAGGGAAGGAGAGAGGAGGGAGGGAAGGAAGGAGAGAGGAGGGAGAGTAGGAGAGAGGAGGGAGGGAGGGAAGGAGAGAGGAGGGAGGGAGGGAAGGAGAGAGGAGGGAGGGAAGGAAGGAGAGAGGAGGGAGGGAAGGAGAGAGGAGGGAGGGAAGGAGAGAGGAGGGAGGGAGAGAAGGTGAGAGGAGGGAGGGAAGGAAGGAGAGAGGAGGGAGGGAGGGAAGGAGAGTGGGGGGGGGAAGGGAGAGAAGGAGGCTGAATGGCCGGGCCCAAGACTTCAGGCTGGATTTACAGGTAGGTGGCGTCGGGTCTCGGGGGGGGGTGGGGTCGCGGAGGTCCGGGGGGGGGGGGGGGGGGGGGGGAAGAGTCGCGGAGGTCCGGGGGGGGGGAGGAAGAGTCGCGGAGGTCCGGGAGTGGGGGGGGAGCGGAGGTCAGGTCGCCGGGGGGGGCGGGGGTCGGGTTGCTGGCGGGGGGGGGGGGTGGGGGAAGCAGAGGTCGAGTCGCGGAGGTCCAGGGGGGTGGAGGGGGGGGGGGGGGGGGGAGCAGGGGTCGGGTCGGGTCCGGTCGGGTGGGAGGAGCCTTATCCACGCAGCCCCAGTGAGGCCATTCGGCCAGGGCTAGGGGCTGCGTGCTTCGGGCCCCTCCCACAGTTTTGGGCGCCTGGAGCTACTGCACATGCGCGGCCACTGTAGCGCGCATGTGCAGAGGTCCCGGCACTGTTTTCAGCGCAGGGACCTGGCTCCGCCCCCCACAGCTCGTGCTGCGTCGCGCCCAGCTCCAGAAGGCCTGCAAGGAGCCGGAGAATAGGTAAGTTTTTTTTAGGCGCACTTTCTGGCGCAAAAAACGGGCGTCCAGGTCTGTGCTGCACCGTTTTAGGCGCGGCCCGAAACTTGGGCCCTATATTTCCACTAATACCAGCGGCTCCGATCTTATAGAGAAGCCCCTCATGGGGTACCTTATCAAAAGCTTTTGAAAATGGAAGTAGACAATCTAATTCGGCTTCCCTCGTCCACCAACTTTGTAAATATATACACCCACGTTATGTACTGTAATAGAGTGAGTGAGGGACGATGTGTGAGCCATTGAGAGTTCTGTATCCGCTATCGGGATACAGATTTAAGAAACTGCATAAATTATCAGAATGGCCAAGGCAAAGCGGTATAGCTTTAAGAAATCTTTAAAGGGAGTTAAGGTCAAGCACAAAGCACAAAGCACTCCCAGTCTGGAAGGATGAAAGGCAGGGAACGAGTTCAGTTGGGGTAAGGCTGGTGCTATGAGTGAGAATCAGTATGCTTTTGTTCATCTTTGTACTTAATGACACAACTGCCTTAGGTGAAATAGACCATGCACGTTTTGAATATTAAGCTCCAGTCTAAGTGACTAATTGCCCACTTGGACATAGAATCATAGAAAATTACGACGCAGAAGGAGGCCATTCAGCCCATCATGTCCGCGCCGGTCGAGAAAGGTCTACCCAGCCCAATCCCACTTTCCAGCTCTTGGTCTGTAGCCCTGCAGGTTACGGCACTTCAGGTGCACATCCAAGTACTTTCTAAATGTGGTGAGGGTTTCTGCCTCTACCACCCTTTCAGGCCATGAGTTCCAGACCCCCACCCTCTGGGTGAAAAAAGTTCCCCTCAAATCCCCTCTAAACCTTCTACTAATTACTTTAAATTTATGCCACCTGGTTGTTGACCCCTCTGCTAAGGGAAATAGGTCCTTCCTACCTACTCTATCTCGGCCCCTCATAATTTTATACACCTCAATGAGGTCTCCCCTCAGCCTCCTCTATTCCAATGAAAACAAACCCAGCCTATCCAATCTGTCATCATAGCTAAGATTCTCCACTCCCGGCAACATCTTCGTAAATCTCCTCTCTACCCTCTCCAGTACAATCACATCCTTCCTGTAATACGGCGACCAGAACTGCACGCAGTACTCTAGCTGTGGCCTAACCGGTGTTTTATACAGTTCAAGCATAACGCCCCCCCTGCTCTTTTATTCTGTGCCTCGGCTAATAAAGGCAAGCATTCCGTATGCCTTCTTAACCACCTTATCTACCTGGCCTGCTACCTTCAGGGATCTGTGGACCTGCACTCCCAGGTCCCTTTGTTCCTCTACACTTCTCAGTATCCTACCATTTAATGTATATTCACTTTCCTTGTTAGCCCTCCCAAAATGCATTACCTCACACTTCTCCAGATTAAATTCCATTTGCCACTGTCCTGCCCACCTGACCAGTTCATTGATATCTTGCTGCAGTCCGCAGCTTTTGTCTTCATTATCAACCACACGGCCGATTTTTGTATCATTTGCAAACTTCTAAATCATACCCCCTACATTCAAGTCGAGATCATTGATGTAAATCACAAAAAACAAGGGACCCAGCACTGAGCCCTGCAGAACCCCACTGGAAACATACTTCCAGCCGCAAAAACACCCATCCACCATTACCCTTTGCTTCCTGCCTCCGAGCCAATTTTGGATCCAACTTGTCACTTTGCCTTGGATTCCACGGGCTTTTACTTTTGTCACCAGCCTGCCATGTGGTCCTTTCTATCCACTCTATCTAGGCCCCTCATAATTTTATACACCTCAAATAAATCCCCCCTCAGCCTCCTCTGTTCCAAGGAAAACAACCCCAGCCTATCCAATCTTTTCTCATAGCTAAAGTTTTCCAGTCCTGGCAACACCCTCGTAAATCTCCTCTGCACCCTTTCTATCACAATCACATCCCTCCTGTAATGTGGCAGGCATTGGGATGGCCAGAGGTCCACTTCGTGGGAGGAGGAAAGGTTAGCGTGGTCACAGCCATTGTGCTCACCACGTGCTTGCCAGGGGGCTCCTCGGTTGAGTGGGACCAGCGGCCGGGGGAGGCCAGAACTTTGCCGAAGGGAGGAAGGCCCGAACGTCACTGGGGGGAGAAAGGCCAGGATGTTGCCGGGGGGAGGAAGGCCCGAACGTCGCCGGAGGGAGTAAGGCCCGAACGTTGCCGTGGGGAGGAAGGCCAGGACATTGCCGAGGGGAGAAAGGCCAGGACATTGCCGAGGGGAGAAAGGCCAGGACATTGCCGGGGGCGAGGAAGGCCTGACTGTGAGGGCGGAGAGAGAAGTTAAGGACCCAAACCTGTGGCCAGAGGTTCAGCGGACGCCATCGGGGATCGGGTTAAGCAGCTGAGTCAGCCACCTCCAGTGGGGAGCGAAAGGCTTGGTGGTAGGAAGGTCAATCTGGGAGGTAAGTCTGAATCTCTCCCTCCAGTTTCTCTCCCCCGAGACTCACCCCTCCCCCCAGTCTCTCTCTCCTCCCAGTCTCTCTCTCTCCCCCCAGTCAATTCTAACCTCAGATACACTCCTGTTCCCAGTGTATGCCCTCGTGAGCATCCCTGATTATAATCACTCAACCATCGGTGGCCGTGCCTTCAGCTGCCTGGGCCCCAAGCTCTGGAACTCCCTCCCTAAACCTCTCCGCCTCTCTACCTCTCTTTCCTCCTTAAAACTTACCTCTTTGACCAAACTTTTGGTCACCTGTGCTAATTTCTACTTATCATTGACTGCTTGATGCTTGAGCATCCCTGATTATAATTGCTCCACCATCGATGGTCTGGGCCCCAAGCTCTAGAACTCCGTGCCTAAACATCTCCGCCTCTCTACCTCTCTCTCCTCCTTCAAGACGCTCCTTAAAACCTACCTCTTTGACCAAGCTTTGACATCTGTTGTCATTTCTTCCTATGTGGCTCGGTGTCAAATTTTTATCTTATAATACTCCTGTGAAGCCTTGGGGCATTTTATTACTTTCACCAGCCATAGATGTTGCCAATCCCAGTCTTTAGTTGAGACCTAGGCCCAGTTCCCGTCTCAGACTCAGCCCCCTCCCTCACGGGGTACGGTAGCATGCTGGCTGTTACTGGACTAGTAATTCCAAGGGCCGCACTAATAATCGGGAGACATGAGTTCAAATCCCACCCATCGTAGTTTGTGAACCTGGATTCAATTAAATAAATCGGGAATAAAAAGCTAGTCTGATTAACGGTGACATGAAACTGCTGGATTGTTGTAAAAACCCATCTGGGTCAATAATGTCCGATAGGAAATCTGCTGTTCTTATCTGATCTTGCCAGTGACTCCCACATAGAATCACAGAATTAAGAATTGGGAAGACCGAAGCCATTGTCTTTGGTCACCGCCACAAACTGTGTTCCCTAACCACTGACTCCATCCTTCTCCCGAGCATCAATCTGAGGCTCAACCAGACTGTTTGCAAACTAGATGTCATATTTTACTCTGAAATGAGTTTCCAGTCACATATCCGCGGCATAACTAAGCCCGCCTATTTCCACCTCTGTAACATTGCCCGCCTCCGCCCCTGTCTCAGCTCTTCTGCTGCTGAAACCCTCATTCGTGCCTTTGTTACCTCTAGACTTGACTACTCCAAATCACTCCTGGCCGGCCTTCCACATTCCACACGACGTAAACTTGAAGTCATCAAAAACTCGGCAGCCCGTGTACTAACCCGCACCATGTCCCGCTCACCCATCACCCCTGTGCTTTCTGACCTACATTGGCTCCCAGTTAAACAACGCCTTGATTTCAAAATTCTCATCCTTGTTTACAAATCACTCCATGGCCTTGCCCCTCCCTATCTCTGTAATCTCCTCCAGCCTCACAACCCCCCGAGATGTCTGCGATCCTCAAATTCTGGCCTCTTGAGCATTCCTGACTATAATCGCTCAACCATCGGTGGCCGTGCCTTCAGCTGCCTGGGCTGTAAACTCTGGAACTCCCTCCCTAAACCTCTCTGCCTCTCTACCTCTCTTTCCTCCTTTAAGACGCTCGTTAAAACATAAGAACATAAGAACATAAGAAATAGGAGAAGGAGTAGGCCATACGGCCCCTCGAGCCTGCTCCGCCATTCGATAAGATCATGGCTGATCCGATCATGGACTCAGCTCCACTTCCCCGCCCGCTCCCCATAACCCCTTATCCCCTTTTCGTTTAAGAAACTGTCTATTTTTGTCTTAAATTTATTCAATGTCCCAGCTTCCACAGCTCTCTCAGGCAGCGAATTCCACAGATTTACAACCCTCTGAGAGAAGAAATTTCTCCTCATCTCAGTTTTAAATGGGCGGCCCCTTATTCTAAGATCATGCCCTCTAGTTCGAGTCTCCCCCATCAGTGGAAACATCCTCTCTGCATCCACCTTGTCAAGCCCCCTCATAACCTTATACGTTTCGATAAGATCACCTCTCATTCTTCTGAATTCCAATGAGTAGAGGTCCAACCTACACAACCTTTCCTCATAAGGCAACCCCTCATCCCCGGAATCAACCTAGTGAGCCTTCTCTGAACTGCCTCCAGCTTGGTCAGTCCTTGTAAAAATACCTTCATTTTACATAAATGTACCCAATTTTCTTCTTCTTCTGAGGCAGTGTCCCCGGAATCGAGGATGACTTTCTTCCACAATAAAATGAGTTCTAAGTCGGCCATTGAGACCAATGCGGGATCTACAGTCTCTGTCATCGGTGGGGCAGACGGTGGTTGGAGGGACGGGTGGGTGGGGTACTTGGTTTGCCGTGCGCTCCTTCCGCTGTTTGCGCTTGGCTTCCGCTTGCTCCCGGCGAAGAGACTCGCGGTGTTTGGCCGCCTTCCCGGATACTTCTCCTCCACTTTTTGCGCTCTTGGGCCAGGGATTCCCAAGAGTCGGTGGGGATGTTGCACTTTCTCAAGGAGGCAATTTACACGGCACAATATCCAATGGCTGAGGAAGCGGGGATACTTGGCCGGTGCTGACAGACTCTGCCTCTCCAACAGCTGATTTGCATTGCCTATTGTGTCTTGGGAATCTAAATTTCTTGTCACGTTGTTGCTATGGAAACCCAATAGGTATCGTAAATAATGATTAACCGCATAGTTTGCATTCTACATGCATCATGCCCTTACAAAGCATAGCCAGTACTTGCCATTCTGTTAACATGCTCATTGTACATTGAAAGGTCCAATACGACACCTCAATATGCATTGACAGTGGCCTGCTCATGTGTGGATGCAAGGGACCTCCAACTGGATGAGACATAGAAACATAAAAACATAGAAAATAGGTGCAGGAGTAGGCCATTCGGCCCTTCGAGCCTGCACCGCCATTCAATATGATCATGGCTGATCATTCACCTCAGTACCCCTTTCCTGCTTTCTCGCATTACCCCTTGATCCCTTTAGCCGTAAGGGCCATATCTAACTCCCTCTTGAATATATCTAACAAACTGGCCTCAACAACTCTCTGCGGCAGGGAATTCCACAAGTTAACAACTCTCTGAGTGAAGAAGTTTCTCCTCACCTCAGTCCTAAACGGCCTACCCCTTATCCAACATCAACCCCTGACTTCTCTTTATGTCGCCCTTCACAACAACAACTTGCATTTATATAGCGCCTTTAACATAGTAAAACGTTCCAAAACGCTTCACAGGAGTGTTTTAAGAAAAAACAAATACATTTGACCCCGAGCCACATAAGAAGAAATGACGGCAGGTGACCAAAAGCTTGGTCAAAGAGGTAGGTTTTATGGAGGAAAGAGAGGTAGAGAGTCGGAGAGGTTTAGGGCGGGAGTTCCAGAGCTTGGGGCCCAGGCAACAGAAGGCACCGCTCCCGATGGTTAAGCGATTATAATCGGGGATGCTAAACACATAATCCAGGCTGAAGCTCCAGTGCAGTACTCAGGAAGTGTCACACTGTCAGAGGTGCTGGCTTTTGGATGAGACGTTAAACCGAGGCCCCGTCTGCCCCCTCGGCTGGACGTAAAAGATCCCAAGGCACTATTTTGAAGAAGAGCAGAGGAATTATCCCCGGTGTCCTGGGGCCAATATTTATCCCTCGGCCAACATCACAAAAAAAAACATTGGCCATTCATCTCATTTCTTCTCCTTTTGTTGCTATGGGCAGAAGAGTGGCTCTCCTGCCCCTTCCCAAGCCACTGCCTCTGGGTAAAGAAAGAAAGACTTGCATTTATATCGTGCCTTTCACGACCACCGGACGTCTCCAAGCGCTGTTACAGCCAATGAAGTACTTTTGGGATGTAGTCACTGCTGTAATGTGGGAATCATGGCAGCCAATTTGCGCACAGCAAGCTCCCACAAACAGCAATGTGATAATGACCAGATCATCTGTGTTTTTTGTTATGTTGATTGAGGGGTAAATATTGACCCCAGGACACTGGGGATAACTCCCCTGCTCTTCTTTGAAATAGCGCCTTGGGATCTTTTACATCCACCTGAGAGGGCAGACGGGGCCTCGGTTTAACATCTGATCCAAAAGACGGCACCTCTGACAGTGCAGCACTCCCTCAGCACTGCACTGGGTGTGTCAGCCTGGATTTTTGTGCTCAAGTCCCTGGAGTGGGACTTGAACCCACAACCCCCTGACTCAGAGGTGAGTGTGCTGCCCACTGAGACACAGCTAACACTCTGAGTAATGTAGGAAGCACCGAAAGCAAGTCGGCCTCACTGGTGCAATGGCAGCGTATTCCCGGCACACATATTTGTGGATTCTCGTGCCCTTGCCAAAAGGGGGCACTTGATTTAAAGTTACAATTAAAATAGTTGTCGAGCTGTTGCATTGGGAGTGGCTCAGCCAGTCACAGGATGTTCACAAGACTCAATAAAACCCCAGCCAGTTGGGTCTAGGTCATCCACGATGAGGTATGCAGTTGTGAGCCGAGTGGATGAACTGGTAATGTGTAGTGTGATTGTTAAACCTTTGTTAATAAACCAACTAGTTCTTAATAGTGATGTGTTGCCAGGAATTCTTAAGCAAAGGATCCATGAAACAAATACATTACAGTGTCCGCAACTGATATCTCCCCACTTACACTTCCTGCAGAAGTCACTGGTTGCTAAGGATCTCTGGACTCGCTTTATCACCAATTGTAGCTTTATTTATTCTAACGGAAGGCCATCGACCTAAAACGTTATCTCCCTCCACAGATACCAACTGACTTGCTGAGTGGTTCCAGCATTTTCTGATTCCATTTTTATGTTTTCTATATTAGAACAGTGACTGCACTTCCAAAGGACGTCAGTGGCTGTAAATCGCTGAGGTCGCGAAAGGCGCTATAGAAATGCACGAGTTTCCTTTCTTTCTTTCTTTATTCGTGTAAAGATCAGGAAACAGCAGTCGGAGAAATGGCCTCCATAAAAGGCGGCAAATCGATTTCAAAAAAAGACTTGGATTTATTTAGCGCCTTTCACGACCACCAGACATTTCAAATCGCTTTACAGCCAATTAAGCAATTTTGGAGTGCAGTCACTGTTGTAATATGGGAAACGAGGAGGCCAATTTGTGCACAGCAAGCTCCCACAAACAGCAAGGTGATATTGACCAGAAAATCTGTTTTTTGTTATGTTGATTGAGGGATACATTTTTCACAAATAATTTTTTTTATTTTGAACATTGCTAATACTATTGAAAAGCAATATATTTTAAGCTTATGCCATGAGGGTTTCTTAAGTTTATTGCATGGCTCCAGCCAGTTATCAACCAGCATGCTGATGGGAGAATCAATATTGTTGGAGATAATGCACAGGGGACTAGTTGTGATCACCATGTTGGTAAACGATGTCTTGGTGTGTGACCTGAGCGTGTCTTCTATTAATGGCCTCAGTGATCAGGGGATGTTCACTGTGGTCACTGCGACAATGAATCACTGACCTTGCTCCGTACTCGAATAGGAATGAAAGACCGAGATTGGCGGCACAAAGGCTGAGTGGGTAGCACTCTCTCGCCTCTGGGTCAGTAGGTCGCAGGTTCAAGTCCCATGCCAGGGACTTGAGTGCATAAATCTAGGCTGACACTCCAGTGCAGTGCTGAGGGAGCGCTGCACTGTCGGAGGTGCCGTCTTTCGGAAGAGGCGTTAAAACCGAGGCCCCGTCTGCTCTCTCAGGTGGATGCACAAGGTCTCATGGCGCTCTTTCGGAGACAAGGAGGGGATATTCTTTGTGGTAACCGGCCAATATTTATCCCTCGGTCAACAGCTAAAACATATTGGCCCCGAACTTGGTGGAAGCTAAGTTCTGCCAAAGTGCCGCTGAGAACTTGACGGTACTTTGGGGAGGAGTTTCATGGAAAAAGTCTTGGAAAGACCGTCCGGTGGCAAAAACGGCGTGAATCTGGGCGGGAGCTCCCAAGCTTGGTGGCAAATGCAATCCTCGGCAAAGTGCCGCCGGGGACTGAGTCGGGCCCAGGGAGGATGGAGCAGATCAAAATTAAAACTTCCAAAAAATAAAAAATAAAAACACTGGAAAACCTTCAGAGCACCCCATCCAACCTGAATCGCTGGAAAAAAGAAGTTCACGAACCTTTTTTTTGCAGGACTTCATACTTAGCGTTGAGGTTAGACCTGCCTCCATGCGGCGGCCCTTTCCCCTGCCGCCCGGACCAAACTGGCAGCTCGGCGGGCGGGAGGGCACTTGCGCGCGTTGCACGCCAGCGGGCGCTTCCCAGCGGGCGCTCCCCTGCGGTCTTCCCGCCCCGCCGGCGGGAGGCCTCCACCAAAACTCGCACGGGGTGGGGGGGGGGGGGGGGGGGGGGGGGAGACCGCCCAGGAAACTCGGCGGCAACGGACGGTGAGTCCACCAAGTTCGGCCCCATTATCTGGTCATTTATTTCATTGCTCTTTGTGGGAGCTTGCTGTGCGCAAATTGGCTCATGATTCCTACATTACAACAGAGACTACACTTCAAGAGTACTTTACTGGCTCTGAGGCGACTTGGGGTGCCCTGAGCTTGTAAAGGAAAAACTTGCATTTATATCGCGCCTTTCACAACCACCAGACTTTACAGCCAGTGAAATACTTTTGGAGTGTGGTCGCTGTTGTATTGTGGGAAACGCGGCAGCCAATTTGCGCACAGCAAGCTCCCACAAACAGCAATGTGATAATGACCAGATAATCTGTTTTAGTGATGTTGGTTGAGGGATTAATACTGGCCAAGAGAACTCCCCTGCTCTTCTTCAAAATAGTGCCATGGGATCTTTTACATCCAACTGAGAGAGCAGACAACTTGGGTTAACATCTCCTCTGAACGACAACTGCTCCGACTGTGCAGCGCTCCCTCGGCACTGCACTGGAGTGTCAGCCTAGATTTATGTTCTGCAGTCTCTGGAGTGGGACTTGACTCAGACTCAGAAGATGAGCAAGCTACCCACCGAGCCACAGCTGACAAAAGGCACTGTATAAATGCCTTCTTTCAAAATGGGCCAAATGTCTTTCTCTTGACATTTCTCCAGTATGAAACTGTGGAAATAGTTTCAGAGGTGTCCAGAACAGATATCTCAAGTCCATCCCTTGTAAAGCCCCTCGGGACATCATTGACGAAGACTATAATGGGTGAGCGTGGGCAACTCACTATCATCGTTCGAGAGCCACGGGCTCTGTCTACGCTTACACGGAGCTTTGGGGCTGCAGTGCGTCGCTCGGATTTCCAAATCCCGCCGCTTCCAGCTTCTCCGGGAAGGAACGAAACAGGATTTTGTTCCGTTGCAAGGGACTGGAGGACGAGCCTCCTGATTTAATAATGAGTAGAGCGAGAGGCTGAGAGCTGCAAACCTTGTGTACAGCCAGCTCCTCTTGTTACAAGCTGTGCATTGTTTATGCGTGGGGACCGCTGTGGGCAAGCTGACAGCAGGACTTGGAACTTGATGTCGTGTCAAAAGAAAGAAAAGAAAGGCTTGCATTTATATAGCGCCGCTCACGACCAACGAGCGTCTCAAAGGGCTTTACGGCCAATGGAGTGTGGCCACTGTTGCAATGTGGGAAACACGGCAGCCAATTTGCACACAGCAAGCTCCCACAAACAGCAACGTGATAATGACCCGATTATCTGGTTTTTTTGTTATGTTGGTTGAGGGATGAGACGTTAAACCGAGGCTCCCGTCTGCTCTCTCGGCTGGACGTGAAATAACCCGGGGCACAATTTCAGGATGGTTGAGGGATAAATATCACCTGAAAGATTTCTTTCTGCCCGACTGCGCCGAGAATGAAAAGAAGCAACTTTCGGCCAAAGTAAAATTTCATTTTGGCGCTGCGACACCCGAAGTTGAATCTGGGGGTGGAGCTTCAAGTGTGCGCCAAAAGCCGAGGTTGCCAGGGTAACGAAAGACACACTGAGGAAGGTTGCCGGGGTAACGAGAGACACACTGAGGGAGTTTGCTGGGGTAACGAGAGACACACTGAGGGAGGTTGCCGGGGTAACAAGAGACACACTGAGGGAGGTTACCGGGGTAACGAGAGACACACTGAGGGAGGTTGCCGGGGTAACGACAGACACACAGAGAGGTTGCCAGGGTAACGAGAGACACACTGAGGGAGGTTGCCAGGGTAACGAGAGACACACTGAGGGAGGTTACCGGGATAACGAGAGACACACTGAGGGAGGTTGCCGGGGTAACGAGAGACACACTGAGGGAGGTTGCCGGGGTAACGAGAGACACACTGAGGGAGGTTGCCGGGGTAACGACAGACACACTGAGGGAGGTTACCGGGGTAACGAGAGACACACTGAGGGAGGTTGCCGGGGTAACGACAGACACACAGAGAGGTTGCCGGGGTAACGAGAGACACACTGAGGGAGGTTGCCGGGGTAACGAGAGACACATTGGGGGCTGAAGACCTTCCTGGGAGTTGGAAGTTCCACGGCTAGGGCTTACAGCAGCAGGGGCAAGGGGCGGGGATTGCCAGGGCTTGCAGCGGGTGGGGGAGCGGTGGGGCGTGGGGGGGGGGGGCCCATTTGGCCCGGGTTTGCAGCGGGACCGGGAGCGGGGGCCAACACCAACCAAGTCATCTTTAATGTAAAGAGATAAAAAAGGAACATGATCATCATAAAATATCTTTATGAACAAGACTAAACTGCAAAGAAACCGCTCTGATACAGACCTGAGCGCCGGTTTCCTTAAGTTACCGTTGGGTATTTCTGATTGGTACTTATGGCCACTCTACGCTGTCCTTAAAAAAAATCGGTGTTGGGGAAAATCGCTTCAATGGTCAAAAACGACGCCGAATCCATTATTCAACCAGACCGCCACCAAAAAATCTGCCACTGACAGTTGCCGTCAGCGTACAAACTTTGAGGAAAGTTGTAAATTCACGACTGATCCAAAAAAAATCAACGGAAGCCAAAAAAAATGGCGCCCAAATGGTGGCGAAAATTGAGCCAAAGTCTCATACTGTTGGAGTTGAACCCATAACCTTCGAACTCAGACATGATGGTGCTGCCCACTAAGTCGCACTTCTCTCTGTGGGAACAAGTACTGCCAGGGGTAGCACGCAGCCATACAGAGAAGGGAAGACATCCTGTTTGCTCTCTGGTCTGGAGTTTGCAGTTGAGGTGCTACCATTAATCTGAGCCAGGATTCACACTCTAAATGCAGTCAAAGAGTGTGGGAAGAATGCTCGGAAAACTCCAATAATCGAGTTTGCTACAATTTTGATCAAGGCACCGAGGCACGACTTGAATGCTGTGAGTGGGGAGGCTAATCTTACTCTGAGCAACAACGATTGGAGATTAAGGCCTTTCGAAGTCCCACTCCAGAGATTTGACAACATAATCCAGGCTATCACTCCCAGTGCAATGCTGAGAGAGCGCTGCGCTGTCGGAGGTGCGGTCTTTCGGATGAGACGTTAAACCGAGGCCCCGTCTGCTCTCTCAGGTGGATGTATTGAAGAAGAGCAGGGGAGTTATCCCCGGTGTTCTGACCAATATTCAGCCCTCAATCAACATAACAAAAAAACAGATGATCTGGTCATTATCACATTGCTGTGTGTGGGAGCTTGCTGTGCGCAAGTTGGCTGCCGCGTTTCCCACATTGCAACAGTGACTGCACCCCAAAAGTACTTCATTGGCTGTAAAGCGCTTTGAAGCGTCCGGTGGTCATGAAAGGCGCTATAGAAATGCAAGTCTTTCTTTTTTTAGTCATTTATTTTATTGCTGTTGGTGGAATCCTGCTCCGTGCAAATTGGCTGCCGATTTTCCCTACAGGCGTGAGTCTGGAGACAGCACGGCCTAGCTCTTGGCTGTCTCTTTGATTACTGCTGAAGTCAAGGTGTTGCCTGGGCTAGGTGGGGAATGGGTTTCCCGCTGGGCCAGGCCACAGCACCCTCCCAGAGGCCAGTGCTGCAACGGGCCTGCAAGGAGGTGTGGTCAAGGACCAGGCCACAGGTTTCATTGCAGCAGATGGCATCTTCCTCTCTGCTGACCCACACCCGAGAAGGCAGCTCACCAGTCATGAGAACACAAGAACATTACAATTAGGAGCAGGAGTAGGCCATTCGGGCCCTCGAGTCTGCTCCGCCATTCAATGAGATCATGGCTGATCTTCTACCTCAACTCCACTTTCCTGCACTATCGATCTCTGACTTGAATATACTCAACGACTGAGCCTCCGGAGCCCGCTAGGGTGGCGAATTCCAAAGATTCACCACCCTCTGAGTGAAGAAATTTCTCCTCATCTCAGTCCTAAATGGCCGACTCCTTATTCTGAGACTGTGACCCCTGGTTCTAGACTCCCCAGCCAGGGGGAAACATCCTCCCTGCATCTACCCTGTCAAGCCCTGTAAGAATGTTGTATGTTTCAATGAGATCATCTCATTCTTCTAAACTCGAGAGAATACAGGCCTAGTCTGCTCAATCTCTCCTCATAGGACAATCCCCCCATCCCAGGAACCAGTCTGGTGAACCTTCGTTGCACTCCCTCTATGGCAAGTATATCCTTCCTTAGGTCCCTAGGTGCTCGTGCTCACAGATCTGGTTGGTGCTATCCTGGCAGGTGCGGCTACGTAGTCAACGGTGGCTTCTGATCACCTGGGGCTGCCTTCTCTCATGCCGTACCGTGGAAAGCATGCAACCAAGCATAAGCAAGGTTCACGAGGTTGATTCCGGAGATGAATGGCTTGTCATATGAAGAAAGGTTGAGCAGGTTGGGCCTATACTCATTGGAGTTTAAAAGAATGAGAGGTGATCTTATTAAAACATTTAAGATTCTGAGGGGGCTTGAGTGGGTAGATGTAAGGAGGATGTTTCCACTCAGATAACATATAAGAAGTAGGAGCAGGAGTAGGCCATTCAGCCCCTCGAGCCTGCTCCGCCATTCAATAAGATCATGGCTGATCTGATCATGGACTCAGCTCCACTTCCCCGCCCGCTCCCCATAACCCTTTATTCCCTTATCACTCAAAAATCTGTCTATCTCCGCCTTAAATATATTCAATGACCCAGCCTCCACAGCTCTCTGGGGACGAGAATTCCACAGATTTACAACCTTCTGAGAGAAGAAATTCCTCCTCATTTCAGTTTTAAAATCTCCTTATTCTAAGACTATGTCCCCTAGTTTTAGTTTCCCCTATCAGTGAAAATATCCTCTCTGCATCCATCTTGTCGAGCCCCCTCATTATCTTATAAGTTTCAATAAGATCGCCTCTCACTCGTGGGGGAATCTAGAACCAGGGGCCATAGTTTCAAAATAAGGGGTCACCCATTTAAAATGGAAATGAGAAGGAATTTGAGAGGGTCGTGAATCTGTGGAATTCTCTGCCCCAGAGAGCTGTGGAGGCTGGGTCATTGAATGCATTTAAGGCGGAGACAGACAGAGTTTTGAACGATAAGGGAGTAAAGGGTTATGGGGAGTGGGCGGGGAAGTGGAGTTGAGGGAAAGATCAGATCAGCCATGATCATATTGAATGGCGGAGCAGGCTCGAGGGGCAAACCCCTACTCCTGCTCCTATTCCTTATGTTCTTATGTTATTATGTAAACTGAGATTGGGTGCTTGTGAAGAACCTTCTGGCATCAGGGTTGGACAGGTGCTCACATCGCGTTGCCTAGTCACTGGAGAAATGCTAGCACGCAGTCTTCGTTGGGAAGGGGAGCTTCCACCATCGCAACGTCTGCCAACTTGAGGTTGGCTTCCTCTCTCCACAGCCAATGAAAAGAGCTCGGGGCCAAACAAGCAAAGAGCAACTGGCACAGAGTCTCGCGCAAAGAGTTCGAGCCAGCTGGAAGAAAAAAAATCAAGTACAAGAAGGGGCCTTCAGAAAGCGAAATCGACTCGCATTGAAAATCGACCACCCTGCTAAAGACCCTCACAGCTGCAGGTCCACCTGACGGCCAGGTTTCATCGCATGTCCTGGGGGCTCAGCTCACCTACCAGCCGGAAAATGGTGTATCAACCTTCCCCTGGCCCCTGTGATGTGTGCCCGTGAGTATGCTCACAGGTTTGGCTGCTCCTGCACACTCTCCACTTTGCCATCCTCGTCTGCCGTCCGGACACGCCATGGCGCACCACCTTGCCGTCCGGAGGAGGCGGGGGTCCCCAATGGAGTGCTCCCTACGCGGGAGTCCTCCAGTTATTTATTGGGGGCTTGGCCTGGAGGGTGGTGCACGGAGCAGTCCCGTGCAATCGGCTTTTAAGTCGGTTCACGGACTCCCAGGCCGCCTGTAATTTCTGCGGTCTGGAGGAGTCCGTGTTCCGTGTTTATGTGGAGTGTGCGAGGTTGCAGCTCTTGTTCCATTATTTGAAGGGGCTGCTCCTCAATTTCTGACTGCACTTCAGTCCCATGCTCCTGATCTTTGGGCACCCTGTGCGGAGGGGAGCGGGCAGGTCGGAAGGCCTCCTCGTAGGCCTGCTCCTGGGCCTGGCCAAGGGGGCCATCAACTGGTCCAGGCAACGGACGGTCGAGGGGGTCATTCAGCCCGACTGCCTGCCTCTCTTCCGCGCTTACATCCGAGCCAGGGTGTCCCTGGAGATGGAGCACGCGGTGCCCACCGGTACGCTCGCGGCCTTCCGCGAGAGGTGGGCGCCGGAGGGATCAGAGTGCATCATCACCCCCGGCAACCACATTTTAATTTGATCCTTTAATGTTAAAACTTTAATTTGTTTAATTTGTCGGTTTTAGTGCCCCTTTAATAAGGGAGCACTTGTATTAATGTTTTTAAAATGAGTTGTAGAGCTGTTGCTCAGCCCAACTGCCTGCCTCTCTTCTGTGGTTACATTCACGCCAGGGTGTCCCTGGAGATGGAGCACACGGTGTCCACTGGTAAGCTCGCGGCCTTCCACGAGAGGCGGGCGTCAGAGGGACTGGAGTGCATCATCACCCCCCTCCCCCCGGAAACCACATTTACCCCCCCCCCCACCCCGGAAACCACATTTAAATTTGATTTAAGTTTTCGTTAAAGTTTAAATTGTTATTTGTGGGTTCGAGTGCACCTGCCAAAAGTTGCACTTAATTTAAAAGTTTTACCAAAATAGTTGTAGAACTGTTGAGTTGGGAGTGGCTTAGCCAGTCACGTGATGATCACAAGACTCAATAAAACCCCAGCCAGTTGGGTTCGGGGGGATCCACGGTTGTGGGCCTGGTGGATGAGCTGGTAATGTGTAATGTGATTGTTAAACCATTGCAAATAAACCAACTAGTTCTTGATAGCGACATGTTGCGATGAATTCTTAAGCAAAGAGCCCATGAAGCAAATACATTGCGGCCACCTTTTGGCATTTGCCTGCCTTGTGCCAGATTGCAACATGCACCGGGGCCCAAAACCCAGCGCGTGTCTGACAGGCCTGATTTCTGCCAGATTTGCCGATGGCTACTCTGCCATCAGTGCCCCGATTTGGGGATGCTGAAAGAAAGAACTTGCATTTCCATAGCGCCTTTCACCACCCCAGAATGTACCAACGCACTTTACAGCTGAGACATTTTGAAGTGCAGTCACTGTTGTAATGTAAGCAAACGTGAGGTCAACCCATTTGGACCTAGAAAAGGACAGAACAGGGTGCTTTCTGAATGGTGGAAAGCTAGAAACATTGGTAGGCCAAAGAGACTTGCGGGGGGGGCTGGTGATGGGGGGTAGGGGGCTCCATGTACATCGATCATGAACATATCATGGACAGGTACAGAAAGTAAGCAAAAAGGCTAATGGAATACTGGCCTTTATATCTAGAGGACTAGAATACAGGGGGGTAGAAGTTATGTTGCAGCTGTACACACCTAGACCACACCTGGAGCACTGTGAGCAGTTCTGGGCTCCACACCTCAGGAACGATATATTGGCCTCCGAGGAAGTGCGGCGAAGGTTTACCAGAATGATACCCGGACAGCAAGGGTTAAATTACATGGAGAGTTTACAAAAACTAGGGTGTATTGTCTAGAAATTAGAAGGTTAACGGGTGATTTGATCAAAGCGTTCAAGAGATTAAGGGCAACAGATAGGGTAGATCGAGAGAAACTACGTCCGCTGGTTGGGGAGTCTAGGACTAGGGGCATAGTCTAAAAATTAGAGTCAGGCCGTTCAGGGTAGTAGAAGTTTGGAACTCTCTTCGGCAAATGGCAATTGATACGAGATCAATTGTTAATTTTAAATCTGAGATTGATAAAGTTTTGTTAATAAAGGTATTAGAGGATATGGGCCCAAGGTGGGTATATGGAGTTAGGTCACTGAGCAGCCATGATCTCACTGAATGATGGAACAGGCTAGAGGGGCAAAATGGCCTACTCCTGTTCCCACGTTCCTATGAAACGCAGCTACCAATTTGCGCAGAGCAAGCTCCCACAAACAGCAATGCGATAATGCCCAGTTAATCTGTTTTTTTGTGATTTTTAGTTGAGGGATAAATATTGGCCAGGACACTGGGGCTCCCCTGCTCTTTATCGAAACAGCACCATGGGATCTTTTATGTCCACTTGAGAGAGCAGACGGGGCCTCGGTTTAACGTCTCATCTGAAAGACGGCACCTCCGACAGTGCGGCGCTCCCTCAGCACTGCACTGGGAGTGTCAGCCTGGATTGTGTGCTGAAGACCCTGGGGTGGGACTTGAAGGGGAAAAACACGTGCCATGTTTTGAGGAAGAGGCTGAGATTTTGAGATTTGTTGCAAGCGAATCCTGTCCACCTGGGCTCGATTTCAGGAAGTTCTCAAAAGCTTAAAATAACCATTGATTGAGAAGCGGCTGAATCCTGAGTCCTCTGGACTCCATGGGACAAAAATGTCTACAGGCACTTCCTTTATTCCAGAAGTTACAGAACTAGGTGAAGAGATGATTGAGGGGAAACAGTTGCGATGTGTTTGGGTTTTTCAATGGCCCCACAGTGCAAATGTTTGCAGTTTTTGTTGAAACACTGGGTTACAAATCAACATATCACTCTCGCAAAGCTGGCCTGGGGCAGGCTCCTTGGCCCAGCACCTGTGCCTCACACAATTGTCAGCTGTGCGCTACCCAGCAGCCCTGGGCACTGTCTCCGTCCTGGGCTTAATTAGTGGCTGCTTCCGCTTTCTGTACAAGTAGCCTCAGCCAAGGGAGAGAAACAGCCTGAGCGAGTGAGACAGAGAGAGTGTGAGAGAACACAGAGAGAGAAAGAGAGAGAGAGTGGGAGAGAGAGAGTGAGAGAGTGAGAGAGAGAAAGAGAGAGGGAAGAGAGAGAGAGTGAGAGTGAAAGAGAGCGAGGAACAGAGAGAGAGAGAGAGAGCGAGAGAGAGGAACAGAGACAGAGAGAGAAAAGAGAGAGAGTGAGGGAAGCGAGAGAGAGAGAGGGAGAGTGAGAGAGAGTGAGAGAGAGAGTGAGAGTGAGAGAGAGAGTGTGAGAGAACACAGAGAGAGAAAGAGAGAGAGAGAGTGGGAGAGAGAGAGAGTGAGAGAGAGAGAGGGGAGAGAGAGAGAGGGAAGAGAGAGAGAGTGAGAGAGAGAGAGTGAGAGAGAGAAAGAGAGAGGGAAGAGAGAGAGAGTGAGAGAGAGTGAGAGAGAGCGAGGAACAGAGAGAGAGAGAGAGAGAGAGCGAGAGAGAGGAACAGAGACAGAGAGAGAAAAGAGAGAGAGTGAGGGAAGCGAGAGAGAGAGAGAGTGAGAGAGAGAGTGAGAGTGAGAGAGAGAGCGTGAGAGAGAGAGAGAATAGAGAGCAAGAGAGTGAGAGAGCGAGCGAGAGTGAGAGCGAGAGAGCGAGAGTGAGAGCGAGAGCGAGAGAAAGAGAGGGAAGAGGGGAGAGAGAGTGAGTGAGCGAGAGAGAGAGAGTGAGAGAACACAGAGAGAGAGAGTGAGAGAGAGTGAGAGAGGGAGAGAGAACACAGAGAGAGTGAGAGAGAAAGAGAGAACAGAGAGAGTGAGAGAGAAAGAGAGAACACAGAGAGTGTGAGAGAGAGAGAGTGGGAGAAATAGACAACACAGGGAGTGAGAGAGAGATGAAGAGAAAGAGAGAATGAAAGAGAAGAATACAGAGTGAGAGAGAGAAATGAAGAGAGAGAGTGAAAGAGAGAACAGAGAGATTGAGAGTGACAGATGGAGAGAGAGTGAGAGAAAGAGTGAGAGAGAGATATGAAGAGAGAGAGAGTGAGAGAGAAGAACACAAAGAGAGTGAGAGAAAGAAAGAGAGAGTGAGAGAAAGAGAGATCAAGGAACACAGAGAGAATGAATGACCGAGTGAGAGAAATAAGAAGAGGAACAGAGAGAGTGAGAGAGGAACAACATTGTGAAAGAGCGAGCGTGACAGTAAGAGACAGAGGAAGAGGGACGGGAGAGATTGAACAAAATAAAGAAAGAGAGAGGAACAGAAAATGAGACAGTGGAAGAGAAAACTCACGGACGCAAGCTGAGGAAGAACGAAAGAATAAAAGCAAAACAGAGGAAATGAAAATCAAAGCGAGAGGAAAAGCCGAGAGCAGAAAACGAGAGAAAGTGAGTGTAGCTCACACTGGGGACGAGAGGGCTGTCCGATGCTGAGAGATTGTGTAGAATGGGCCGATACTCTCTGGAGTTTGGAAGAATGAGAGGTGATCTTATTGAAACATACAAGATTCTGAGGGGGATTGACAGGGTAGATGCAGAAAGGTTGTTTCCCACTGACTGGAGAGTCTAGAACCAGGGGTCACAGTCTCAGGATAAGGGGTCGGCCATTTAACACAGAATTTCTTCACTCAGAGGGTTGTAAATCTTTGGAATTCTCTGCCCGAAGGTGCTTTAGTTGCTGAGCCATTGAATATGTTCAAGGCTGAGATCAATAAATTTTTGGACTCTCGGGGAATCAAGGGATATGGAGATTGGGCGGGAAAGTGAGATTGAGGTCGAAGATCAGCCGTGATCTTATTGAATGGCGGAGCAGGCTCGAGGGGGTGAATGACGTACTCCTGCTCCTAATTCTTAAACTCAAGACCTTCAGAATCAAAGATGAGGACACTGTCAACTGAACTAAACTGGTACACGTTGCTGGGAGCTCTACATGTGAGACTTGTCCCATTTATATAGCGCCTTTCATGATCACCATACGTCTCAAAGTGCTTTACAGCCAATGAAGTACAGTCAGTGTTGTAATGTAGGAAACGCTGCAGCCAATTTGTGCACAGCAAGCTCCCACAAACGGCAATGTAATAATGACCAGATAATCTGTTTTGCTTGTGGGACAAATATTGGCCATGACACCGGGGATAACTCCCCTGCTCTTCTTCAAAATGGTGCCATGGGATCTTTTACGTATAAAATTCTGACAGGACTGGACAGGTTAGATGCAGGAAGAATGTTCCCGATGTTGGGGAAGTCCAGAACCAGGGGTCATAGTCTAAGGATAAGGGGTAGGCCATTTAGAACTGAGATGAGGAGAAACTTCTTCACTCAGAGAGTTGTTAACCTGTGGAATTCCCTACTGCAGAGAGTTGATGGGGCCACGGTTTAACGTCTCATCTGAAAGGCGGCACCTCTGACAGCGCAGGGCTCCCTCAGCACTGCACTGGGAGTACCAGCCTAGAATTATGGGCCCAAGTCCCTGGAGTGGGACTCGAACCCACAACCTTCTGACTCAGAGGCGAGAGAGTGCTGCCCACTGAGCCACGGCTGACACCAGTAGGACTGCACAATAAGAGTTATAGCTGCTCTTTGTGGGTCAATCCATTTTGCCAGCGCATCATGTGAAGGTGCCGTAGCAGCACAGCGACAATTATAAAGGAGGCGGACAGTTTAAAAGTGAAAGATTGAGAGATTTAAGAGGTGATGTCCTGATTTAGAGGCAGGAGGATTATCTGACGTCACTCCAATGCTCCCAATGCCTGCGCATTCCTCCCAGACTTCCATCAAACTGTTTTGCAAAATGGACAGCGATCTGGGATTAAAAAGAGAAGAAACATAGAAAATAGGTGCAGGAGTAGGCCATTCGGCTCTTCGAGCCTGCACCACCATTCAATAAGATCATGGCTGATCATCACTTCAGTACCCCTTTCCTGCTTTCTCTCCATACCCCTTGATCCCTTTAGCCATTAGGGCCACATCTAACTCCCTCTTCAATATATCCAATGAACTGGCATCAACAACTCTCTGCAGTAGGGAATTCCACAGGTTAACAACTCTCTGAGTGAAGAAGTTTCTCCTCATCTCAGTTCTAAATGGCTTACCCCTTATCCTAAGACTATGTCCCCTGGTCCTGGACTTCCCCAACATTGGGAACATTCTTCCTGCATCTAACCTGTCCAGTCCTGTCAGAATTTTATATGTTTCTATGAGATCCCCTCTCATCCTTCGAAACTCCAGTGAATACAGGCCCAGTCGATCCAATCTCTCCTCATATATCAGTCCTGCCATCCCAGGAATCAGTCTGGTGAACCTTCGCTGTACTCCCTCAATAGCAAGAACGTCCTTCCTCAGATTAGGAGACCAAAACTGAACACAATATTCCAGGTGAGGCCTCACCAAGGCCCTGTACAACTGCAGTAAGACCTCCCTGCTCCTATACTCAAATCCCCTAACTATGAAGGCCAACATACCATTTGCCTTCTTCACCGCCTGCTGTACCTGCATGCCAACTTTCAATGACTGATGTACCATGACACTCAGGTCTCGTTGCACCTTCCCTTTTCCTAATCTGCTGCCATTCAGATAATATTCTACCTTCGTGTTTTTTCCACCAAAGTGGATAACCTCACATTTATCCACATTATACTGCATCTGCCACGTGTTTGCCCACTCGCCTAACCTGTCCAAGTCACCCTGCAGCCTCTTAACGTCGTCCTCATAGCGGACACTGCCACCCAGCTTAGTGTCATCTGCAAACTTGGAGATATTACACTCAATTCCTTCATCCAAATCATTCATGTATATTGTAAATAGCTGGGGTCCCAGCACTGAGCCTGCGGCACCCCACTAGTTCTGAAAAGGACCCGTTTATCCTGACTCTCTGCTTCCTGTCTGCCAACCAGTTCTCTATCCACGTCAGTACATTACCCCCAATATCATGCGCTTTGATTTTGCACACCAATCTCTTGCATGGGACCTTGTCAAAAGCCTTTTGAAAGTCCAAATACACCACATCCACTGGTTCTCCCTTGTCCACTCTACCAGTTACATCCTCAAAAAATTCTGGAAGATTTGTCAAGCAGGATTTCCCTTTCATAAATCCATGCTGGCTTGGACTGATCCTGTCACTGCTTTCCAAATGCGCTGCTATTTCATCCTTAATGATTGATTCCAACATTTTCCCCACTACTGATGTCAGGCTAACTGGTCTATAATTACCCATTTTCGCTCTCCCTCCTTTCTTAAAAAATGGTGTTACATTAGCTACCCTCCAGTCCATAGGAACTGATCCAGAGTCGATAGACTGTTGGAAAATGATCACCAATGCATCCACTATTTCTAGGGCTACTTCCTTAAGTACTCTGGGATGCAGACTATCAGGCCCCGAGGATTTATCGGCCTTCAATCCCATCAATTTCCCGAACACAATTTCCCGCCTAATAAGGATTTCCTTCAGTTCCTCCTACTCACTAGACCCTCGGTTCTCTCGTATTTCCGGAAGGTTATTTGTGTCTTCCTTCATGAAGACAGAACCAAATTATTTGTTTAACTGGTCCACCATTTCTTTGTTCCCCATTATAAATTCACCTGAATCTGACTGCAAGGGATCTACATTTGTTTTCACTAATCTTTTTCTCTTCACATATTTATAGAAGCTTTTGCAGTCAGTTTTTATGTTCCCAGCAAGCTTCCTCTCATACTCTTTTTTCCCCCTCCTAATTAAACCCTTTGTCCTCCTCTGCTGTATTGCAAAATTCTCCCAGTCCTCAGGTTTGCTGCTTTTTCTGGCCAATTTATATGCCTCTTCTTTGGCTTTAATACTATTCTTAATTTCCCTTGTTAGCCACGGTTCAGCCACCTTCCCTGTTTCATTTTTACTCCAGACAGGGATGTACAATTGTTGAAGTTCATCCATGTGATCTTTAAATGTTTGCCATTGCCTATCCACCGTCAACTCTTTAAGTATCATTTGCCAGTCTATCCTAGCCAATTCATTCCTCATACCATCGAAGTTACCTTTCCTTCAGTTCAGGATCCTCGTCTCTGAATTAAAAGACCATGTCCCAGGCACCAATGGACAAGTCAGAGATTTCGCACAGCTCGGGAGCTACATCGGCAAGCCTGGCCTAACAGTGCTGGCCGGCTAACACTACGTTTGAATTTTATAGAGACCCCCAATTTCCCGGAGAGGGTGCTAGAAGGAGGTTCAGTGGCCCGTTGTGCTCTTCGAAAGGGATGTCTAATTTTGTCCCACTCCCCTTTAATCCTGAAACTTAGCCAAAAACAACAACGGTCACCACACATTAAAGAAATCCACGCACAGGCATCTTCCACCCCTGGAGTTCAGGACTGGAACATCGGGTCCTCCATTGAAACATCAGTGAACTCATCCCTTTTGGTGTGGGAACAATTCATCCTCGTTCGAGGGACCGCCTATGATGATGATCATCCGCAAACTTGAAATTATACTCCCTGTACCCTAGACCAGGTCATTTATATATATATATATATCTCAAGAAATGGTGCGGATATTAATTCCCCTTTTGTAAATAGGGTTGCAACAGTCAGAAACATAGAAACATAGAAACTAGGTGCAGGAGCAGGCCATTCAGCCCTTCTAGCCTGCACCGCCATTCAATGAGTTCATGGCTGAACATGAAACTTCAGTACCCCATTCCTGCTTTCTCGCAATATCCCTTGATCCCCCGAGTAGTAAGGACTTCATCTAACTCCCTTTTGAATATATTTAGTGAATTGGCCTCAACTACTTTCTGTGGTAGAGAATTCCACAGGTTCACCACTCTCTGGGTGAAGAAGTTTCTCCTCATCTCGGTCCTAAATGGCTTACCCCTTATCCTTAGACTGTGACCCCTGGTTCTGGACTTCCCCAACATTGGGAACATTCTTCCTGCATCTAACCTGTCTAAACCCGTCAGAATTTTAAACGTTTCTATGAGGTCCCCTCTCATTCTTCCGAACTCCAGTGAATACAAGCCCAGTTGATCCAGTCTTTCTTGATAGGTCAGTCCCACCATCCCAGGAATCAGTCTGGTGAATCTTCGCTGCACTCCCTCAATAACAAGAATGTCCTTCCTCAAGTTAGGAGACCAAAACTGTACACAAAGCTCCAGGTGTGGCCTCACCAAGGCCCTGTACAACTGTAGCAACACCACCTGCCCCTGTACTCAAATCCCCTCGCTATGAAGGCCAACATGCAAGTTGCAATCCTCTAGTCCTCTGGCACCACTGCCATTCCAACAGCGATGGGGCAGAGGTTGGGACAAAGGCGGACGCTGTTGTGGAGGGGTGTGAAACCACGATAAACGGGTTCCAGAGATTGCTGTAACTTCCTGCTAAGCATATGGAGAATTACTCGCCATCTGGACTATGAGAGGTTGGGAGCATCACGGCCCGACTGAGTTGCCCAGGAACAGAGCCGACAATTATGCAGCAGATGCCGTTTTATTATTTTTTAAATTGGGAAGCCAAGGTGAGAAGCCAAGTTCAGAAATGCGGTCAGCAAAGGCGCAAGGAGTGAAAAAGAGCGATACAACGTAAATTAGGAAGTTTGTGATTACACGGCGTGTAGAATTTACCAATATCTCGCAAAGATTCCAGGTACCTTTCCCCTACAGAGGAGAAGAATCCCTTTCTGGGCTTTTAAAATGAGTTTAAAGGGGCAGGCAAAGCCTGTGGGGGATAAAAGGGGATACATTCATGGAGACCCCCCCCCCCAGTGTTTGGACTCATTACAGAAGCTTGAGATCCCCTAAACATCTATGGGAAGGAGCATATCAATTTTAAGATTCTACAACATTTTGGCTGCAAAAAAAAAAGAGTTACCAAATACAGGAGGTGGGGCCAAATTCGTGTATTAAAGACCCCAGACTGTCTGGGGGAACTATTCACCCTCTAAGAGATAATTGAATTACCCAATCAAGCACAATGGAAATCATGGTCAGGAAACTGGACAATTCTAAAACAATGCAAAACCAGTGATAACACATTCTCACACCCTAATCGAGTTACTGCTGACAAAGGAGACATTTGAAAATCAGTGGACAGTACAATTTAAACCGAGCCCAAGAGATTTGATGGGAGATAACGGAGCCTTTTTTTGGAATATATCTATCCCCCAGTTTTACAAGGAAAACTAGCAGAACTCAAAACTAGCAGAACACAGAAACTAGCAGAAGACAGGAGAGAAGCAGAGCACAGACTGGAACACAGACACAGACACAAGCAGCCGGAGCTGGGGAGTGAAGAAATGGAGCAGTGAAGGAAACTACTAGAACTCATCAAGGGCTGACCGAGCATGAGGCCCACGAAACGGAAGGTTGTCAGCAACCAAATTGACAACCCGGGCCACCACAACCAGCGAAACGACCAACCAAAACCAACTCAGCAAAAACCGAAGAATCGACATTTATTTCCACTCAACAATCTACTTCGGAACGACCAACGGGTGAGAAATTACCAAAAGGGACTAACTAAACTATTCCTAACCAAAGAAAGTGGGTACTTACCCCATACATCCAAAACGCAACTTACCGCATCAACGGATGCACCCCAACCGAAGACTACGCAGTCCGAAGTCCTCTCCTCCGACCGGGGTACGGCTCGCCCAGAAGGCCAAGTGCAGCGAACCCCGAAACCACGATTCACCGGCAACTGTCAAAAGGGATTGGTGAGCATAGACCCTGAACCCCCAGAGCTATAACTTCGTTAGTTAGGGGAATTGGGAGGAGGGAGGCTGAATAACTTGTGTAAATGTATCTGCATTCTCCTCTTTACCCCATTTAGAGTTTAAGCTGTATTCTTTTCCCCACAGACTGTAATTGGACAATTTATTCAATGTGTTGTACCCCTCAGTGTGTATTGGTCTGTGTGTGTTATTAAAGGTGTGCCTTTTACTTCTTTTTAAACACAATAAAGCCATACCTGCTTCCTACCTTGAAACCGATTGTCTGTCCAAGTCTGTCACAGTCCCTTCATAATTCCAGTGTCTAGAACCAAGGGTGTGGGAGCGATTCGGAACTGCTCATATAAGGTCAGAAGGGAAAGCTGACCCCCTGCAAACCACCCCTTACAGGCGTCAATTCCGGATTTTAAAAACGTGTAGACTACAAAAAGAAAAATTTGCATTTATATAGAAACAGAGAAAATAGGAGCAGTAGTCGGCCATTCGGCCCCTCGAGCCTGCACCACCATTCAATATGATCATGGCTGATCCTCTATCTCAACACCATATTCCCGCTTTTTCCCCATACCCCTTGATGCCTTTTGTTTCTAGAAATCTATCTATCTCCTTCTTAAATATATTCAGTGACTTGGCCTCCACAGCCTTCTGTGGTAGAGAATTCCACAGGTTCACCATCCTCTGAGTGAAAACATTTCTCCTCATCTCGGTCCTAAATTTCCTACTCTGTATCCTGAGACTGTGACCCCTTGTTCTAGACTTCCCAACCCAGGGGAAACATCCTGTCAGCATCCAGTCTATCCAACCCAGTCAGAATTTTATACCTTTCAATGAGATCCCCTCTCATTCTTCTAAACTCTAATGAATACAGGCCCAGTCCACCCAATCTCTCCTCATTTAACAGCCCTGCCATCCCAGGAATCAATCTGGTGAACCTTCCCTCTGTTATGTCTGTAATACACTTATGAATGACTCCACGAGGCAATGTGTTGTACTCAAACTGTAGTGACCTTGGTCCTTTGTTCCGAACTCCAGAGCGAGGCACAAGCATGGTGGGCAGTCTTTTATACTGGGCCCTGCACACCTATGCAGGTGACCCTCAGGTCTCCCACCGCAGTGCCCTCTGGTGGATAGCCTCTGCCACAGGGGCAGGAAACCCCGGTCTCCACCAGTTGTACCCTCGAGTGGTGCCAGCATAGTATATACACAGTGTAAACCTTATTGATAGTACATCAGGTAACAAGTCTCCATCTTATGCAACTATACAGTGGCTACACAGAGAGTATATCTGTAGTCTGCATATATAACACCCTCTATGGCAACTATATTCTTTCTTAGGTAAGGAGACCAAAACTATTTATAGTGCCTTCTGTCTAACACCCTGTCTAACACCCTCTCTGTCTCTCCCTCCCAGTCTCTCTCTTCCCCCCCACCCCCCACAGTCTGTCTCTCCCCCATAGCCTCTCTCTCTCCCCCCCGAGTCTCTCTCTCTCCCCACACCCCCATCTCTCTCCCGCGCACCCCCCCAGTCTCTCTGCCCCTCTCTCCCCCAGTCTCTCTTTCCCCTCCCCCTGACAGTCTCTCTCTCACTCTACCCCCCAGTCTCTCTCTCTCTCCCCCACCATCTCTCTCACTCTCCCCCCCCCAGTTTCTCCCCCTTCAGCATCTCTCTCTTCCCCCCCATCTCTCTCACTCTCCCCCCCCATTCTCTCTCTCTCTCCGCCAATCTCTCTCTCTCTCTTCCTCCCCCCAGTCTCTCTCTCTCTCTCTCTTTCCCTCCAGTCTCTCGCTCTCTCCCCCCCCCAGCCGCTCTCTCTCTCCTCCCCCCCCAGACTCTCTGCCTCTCTCCCCAAGTCTCTCTTTCTTTTTTTTGTGCGAGGAAGAAGAGAGGACTATGTAACTGAATACTAACCACAGCAGAATCAATAAAGTAGAGAGAGACACTTCCAAGACTGCAGCAGAGAGGTTAGCGGCTAGAGATGAGGGTGAGATTGGCTATCTGACGACAAAAGTATTGTTGATCCACTGTGGGAGAGATGTTCGTGAACCTGTTCAATACGGGAGCAGCTTGAATCTTGTCTGGGGGTTTTAGAGAACAGTGGGGTCCATTTTACACTTTTGTTTATTCATTCAATGGATGAGGGCGTCGCTGGCAAGGCCAACATTTATTGCCCATCCCTAATTGCCCTCCAGAAGGTGGTGGTGAGCTGCCTTCTTGAATACAACTGAGTGTCTCGCTGGACCACTTCAGAGGGCCGGTAATAGAGTCAACCACATTGCTGTGGATCTCAAGTCACAATATCGGCCAGACCGGGTAAGGGCAGCAGATTTCCTTCCCTAAAGGACAAGTGAACCAGGTGGGTTTTTTTTACAATCTATGGTCACCATTACTGATAAGAGCTTTTTTTATTCCAGATTTATTTAACTGAATTTAAATTCCCCAGCTGCCATGTTGGGATTTGAACTCTAGAGTGCTAGTCCAGTAATATAACCACTATGCTGCCATTCCCTCTTGCCACCCGGGTCTAAAACTGTGGGCACGGATGAGCCACCCGTTATAGAAACCTGCGGACTTTGCAAGAGGATTTGAGTACAGGAGCAAGGATGTCTTACTACAGTTATACAGGGCCTTGGTGAGACCGCACCTGGAGTATTGTGTGCAGTTTTGGTCTCCTTATCGAAGAAAGGATATACTTGCCATTGAGGGAGTGCAGCGAAGGTTCACCAGACTGATTCCTGGGATGGCAGGACTGTCGTATGAGGAGAGATTGGGTCGACTAGGCCTGTATTCACTAGAGTTTAAAAGAATGAGAGGGGATCTCATTGAAACGTATAAAATTCTGACGGGGTTGGATAGACTGGATGCGGGGAGGATGTTTCCCCTGGCTGGGAAGTCTAGAACAAGGGGTCACGGTCTCAGGATACGGGGTAGGAAATTTAGGACCGAGATGAGGAGAAATGTTTCCACTCAGAGGGTGGTGAACCTGTGGAATTCTCTACCACAGAAGGCTGTGGAGGCCAAGTCACTGAATATATTTAAGAGGGAGATAGATAGATTTCTAGACACAAAAGACATCAAGGGGTATGGGGAAAAAGCGGGAATATGGTGTCGAGATAGAGGATCAGCCACGATCATATTGAATGGCGGTGCAGACTCGAGGGGCCGAATAGCCTACTCCTGCTCCTATTTTCTATAACGGCCAGTCAATCCACAACACCAGTTTGGTGCCCCAAGCGTCAGGTGGAAAATCTACCCGTGAGTTCGCGGTCGCCAACGCTGGTCGGGTGAATTCCTGGAGGCTCCATCACATGACCTCCCACTTCGAACCGCCCCGCCCCCACACTCCCGCCATTGGTTCATCCTCCAGGGGCACTGCTTCCCTCGGCCAATCGGAAAGCGACCAGACTCTTTGTGAGCCAATTGGATGACTCTTGACTCTCAGTCAAGCGACCTCCCCCCCGCCCCTCCACCATTTCCAATATTTTTACAACTAATAAATGAAAATGTTCAAAGAAAATAAAACAAAACACACGATTGTTTTTAATGCCTCCCATTAGTTCCCTCCTTGGGTGTTGTTCCCAACAGTGTGCTGGAGATCAATCTTCAATTCTTGGATACTCCACGGCAATCCTGGAGGGGTTGGCAACCCAGCCATGTGCACACTTTCTATTGGCATTGTGAACATGCCTTCCTGTGTGAATGAATTGCTACCTTTCCTGTTAGTGTCAGCTGTGGCTCAGTGGGCAGCACACTCGCCTCTGAATCAGAAGGTTATGGGTTTAAGTCTTGCTCCAGGGACTTGAGCACATAAATCTAGACTGACACTCCCAGTGCAGTCCTGCGCAGTCAGAGGTGCCGTCTTTCAGATGAGACGTTAAACCGAGGCCCCGTCTGCCCTCTCAGGTGGATGTAAAAGATCCCGTGGCACTATCTTGAAGAAGAGCAGGGGGAGTTATCCCCGGTGTCCTGGGCCCAATATTTATCCCTCGATCAAAAAAAACAGATGATCTGGTCATTATCACATTGCTGTGTGTGGGAGCTTGCTGTGCGCAAATTGGCTGCCGCGTTTCCCACATTACAACAGTGACTGCACTCCAAAAGTACTTCATTGGCTGTAAAGTGCTTTAGGGACATCAGGTGGTCGTGAAAGGCGCTATAGAAATGCAATTTTTCTTTCTTTTAAGCTGATTCCCACCCGCTAAAGACCAGCCCCTTTCTCGTGATGCGCTGTTTTCTTTCTGTCCTCGCTCCCTTGACTTCACTCTCCTGCTCAATGCGTCGCGTGGAAGCCTCAAAAGCCGAGTATTGCACATCGAAGAGAAATGTCAGCAATGCATCTGAAGGGTTAATGCCCACACACAAGATGAAGAGAATTCATTAACCTTTATTGCTGTCTCTCGGTTCTCTGCTATTAAACATCTCTCAATCTTTTGGATCAAGGCTGCCTTTGAAGATGGCAGTATAATTAGGGAGCTGGGACGCAGTGAATGCAGCCAGGAGTTAAGGTCTTGCACTTTGCTCACTTGATTGCACTGTCCCTCCCTTCCACTATGAAAGAAAGGACTAGGTGGCATGGCATCGATTGCTCGAACAATGGAGGTGCACAGCAGAATGTGACACTCACTGCATATTAATGCTGTAAGCTGGGCTGTTGTTGACAGAGTGCTCCTGATCAAGCGAGCAAGTATGACTCTGTCAGTAGCAGCTTTGTACCTGATGAGATAAAGGCCAATTCAGTGAATCACACAGAGGTCCACAAGAGCATAAGAAATAGGAGCAGGAGTCGGCCATTTGGCCCCTTCGAGCCTGCTCCGCTATTCAATAAGATCATGGCTGAGCTTCTAGCTCAACTGCACCTTCCCCATATCCCTTAATTTCATCAGTTCCCAAAGATTTATCATAGAATCATAGAAATTTACAGTCCTGCAGGAGGCCATTTCGGCCCATCGTGTCCGCGCTGGCCGACAAAGAGCCATCCAGCCTAATCCCACTTTCCAGCTCTTGGTCCTTAGCCCTGTAGGTTTCGGCACTTCAAGTGCTCATCCAAGTACTTTTTAAACATGGTGAGGGTTTCTGCCTCTACCACCCTTTCAGGCAGTGAGTTCCAGACCCCACCACCCTCTGGATGAAGAAATTTCCCTTCAAATCCCCTCTAAACCTCCTACCAATTACTTTAAATCTTGAATTACAAAAAATTACTTTGAATCACACAGAGATCTATATGAACATAAAAATTAGGAGCAGGAGTTGGCTGTTCGGCTCCTCGAGCCTGCTCCACCATTCAATGAGATAATAGCTGACCTTCTATCTCAACTCTACCTTCCGGCACTATCCCCAGATCCCTTAATTTCCTTAGTTCCCAAAAAGGTATTGATCTCTGTCTTGAATATGACTGAGCATCCACAGCTCTCTGGGGTGAAGAATTCCAAAGCTTTACCACCCTCTGAGTGAAGAAGTTTCTCCTCATCTCCATCCTAAGTGGCCGACCCCTTCATGTGAGACTGTGATCCCTGGTTCTAGACTCCCCAGCCAGGAGGAAACCAATTCTCAGCAGTAATCCTGTCAAGCCCCTTAAGATTCAATCAGATTACCTCTCATTCTTCTAAACGGTCGGATATATAGGCCTAGTCTACGCAATAGTGAGTTCAGCGAATTTTTATAGAGGTCCTGGTCAATTCAGTGAATCAAATAGAGGTCCTGGTTAATTCAGTGAACTGCATAAAGATCAGAGTATCCTGACCATGTTAGATCGAGAGACTAATGTTTTCAGCACATCACAGGAATGTTGCAAGCTCGCAGAGCCGAATAGCCTACTCCTGCACCTATTTTCTATGTTGGCCCTAATGTATTCAGTACAGATACTGCATAAAAACAGTTGTACAACAGAGCTCCCCGTAATGGATTACTGCTCCGCCTAGTGGATCATTGTGGTAATGCAACTACTGATGTAAATACAATAACAGAGTCACGTGACAAGGCCACAAGACAACTTCCTGCAGAGCCATCTTGTAGTCCGTGTGTTTGTGATGTTGTGAGGAATATATCACAACAACTAAGGCAGCAAGTACTAAAACCCCAAGGTCAGACACCTGAACACGCTTCTTCCCAAGGACTGGAGGTCAGTTACGTGGGGCTTGCATTTTTTTTTTTAAAAAGCACAGAGGCAGAACCAGGAAACTCCAGGTCCATTAGTCTAACTTTGGTTTCAGGCCAAGTTGCTAGAAGGGATAGTTCGAGATGAGCTATCCGATCATTCTGCAGGAACCAGTGCAATTAGGAAATCACGGCCTGACTTCCGAAGAAGCCGGGTCCTTGTCTCACCGGCTTGATTGAGCTTTTTGGGGAGGTGATGAAGTTGGTGACTCTTGGAATCTCGGTCAATGTTGGGGTATTTGATAAAGTGCTGCCTGCAAGGCGTTGGAGCAAGGTCGGGCCTTCTGGGATTTGGGGGCTGATGTTGGATTGGATAAAGCAGCGTTTGCATTTGCGTGGACAGAGGGGAGTTATTATCAATAGCAGCTCTGTGTGGGACACTGTCACCAGCGCAGTGCTGCAAGGGTCAGTGCTACGACCGTTGCTCTATGAGCCATCTAACTGCAGGAATCGGACAAGCTTGCAAATGACAAAGATATCTGCGGGAGTAAGGAGTTTTCCTGAAAGTAGGATGCAGGTACAACTAGAGGCGAGGGGGGCATTACACGGGATATACGGCACAGAAACAGGCCATTCGGCCCAACCAGTCCATGCCGGCGTTTATGCTCCACTCGAGCCTCCTCCCATCTTTCCTCATCTAAATCTATCAGCATAACCCTCTATTCCCTTCTCCCTCATACACTTGTCCAGCCTCTCTTTAAATGCATCGATACTATTCATTTCAACCACTCCCTGTGGTACCGAGGCCCATATTCTCACCACTCTCTGGGTAAAGACGTTTCTTTTGAATTCCCGATTGGATTTCTTGGTGACTATCTTATATCGATGGCCTCTAGTTATGCTCTACCCCACAAGTGGAAACATTCTCTCTGTATCCACTCTGTCTTTCATAATTTTAAAGACCTCTATTAGATCACCCCTCAGCCTTCTTTTTTCAAGAGAAAAGAGACCCAGCCTGTTCATCCCTTCCTGATTGGCGTAGCCTTACATTTCTGATATCATCCTCGTACATCTTCTCTGCACCCTCTCCGCTGCCTCTATATCCTTTTCATAATATGGCGACCGGAATTGCACGCAGTGCTCCAGGTGTGGTCTAACCAAGGTTCGATACAAGCTTAGCGTAACTTCACTATGGAGCTGTGTCTGGTAGATCCCTTGTTCATTGAGATGCACGTAGGCAAGGCAATTCCAAGCCCGCATTCGCCCTGCTGGGTTGCTGGCTGAAGGCTGCTGAGTGGGGGAAGGACTGGGGAGTCATCGTTCATGGCCTGTGGTGTGAGGCTGTTGTGAAAGCCAGCAGGGTTTTAGGATGCATAGCTCGGACAGTTGAACATAAAATTAGAAAGCAAGAACTTGCATTTATAGAGCGCCTTTCATGACCTCAGGACATCCCAAAGCCCTTTGCAGCCAATGAAGTACTTTTGGAGTGTAGTCAGTGTTGTAATGTGGGCAATGCGGCATCCAATTTGCGCACAGCAAGCTCCCACAGCAGCAATGTGATAATGATCCGATAATCTGTTTTTGTTACGTTGATTGAGGAATAAACAGAACACTTTCCTTTTATTTGAGCACATAAATCTAGGCTGACACTCCAGTGCAGTGCTCAGGGAGTGCCGCACTGTCGGAGGTGCCGTCTTTCAGATGAGACGTTAAACCGAGGCCCCGTCTGCTCTCTCAGGTGGATGTGAACGATCCCTTGGCACTATTGTGAAGAAGAGCAGGGGAGTTATCCCCAGTGTCCTGGGGCCAATATTTATCCCTCAATCAACATCACAAAAACAGATTATCTGGTCATTATCACATTGCTGTTTGTGGGAGCTTGCTGTGCGCAAATTGGCTGCCGCATTTCCCACATTACAACATTGACTACATTTTACATTCATTGGCTGTAAAGCACTTTGAGATGCCCGGTGGTCGTGAAAGGTGCTATATAAATGCAAGTCTTTCTTTCTTTCTTTACAAGGCATTGCTCTGACCACATCTAGAATATTAGGGTCAATTTTGATCCCCTCAAATGGTGGGAGATATCGAGCCTTGGAAAAGGGTCACTTGGTTGATACCCAGTGTCAGGGCCCTTAGTTACCAGGACAGACTTAGACAGCTGGGATTTTGAATTTGGGAAAGCATAGACCTCATGGGGATATTACTTAGACTTATAAAATAATAAAAAGATTAGATTCTGTCCACATGGAAAGGTCATTCTAGCTTCATCGACAGGGGAGGACATCAGCTAGAATGTTGAAAACGCAGTGTCAGGTTCCACAATGTCAGGTTCCTGATGTACTTTGAGGACACCCAGCTCTACCTCACTGTTATGTATGTACTTTTGGGATCACTAGCCACTAGATGGCGTCACTGTTGGAGGCCATTGGACTGCACGCACGTGTGTGCAGCCCAAGTATAAAAGGCCAGCCATTTTGTATATTAGCCACTTTGGGCCTTAATAAAGCAGAGCCAAGGTCATACCTCTGGGAGTTAAACAGTACTCAGTGTGACAGTTATTGCATACACTACATTTGGTGACGAGGCAACAAGATCTTTGCATGCAAAAATGAGCACAACTGGATTATTGGAGCGATTTGTGGAAGAAGATTGGGCAGACTTTGGGAGCCATTTGAGCCAGCTCTTCGTGGCCAACAAAATGGAGGAGGTCGGCGACGCAGATCGCCACCGGGCGGTGTTCCTCACAGTTTGCGGTCTAAAAATTTATGGTCTGATAAAGAATCGACTCCTGCCTGTGAGAAGACGTATGAAGAATTGTGTACACTGGTACAGGACCACCTTAAGCCAGGCGAAGTCATCATCATCTCGAGATACAGATTTTACACGCACGTTCGCTCAGAGAGCCAGAATGCGGCGGAATTCATTACCGACCTGAGACACCGAGCGGGACCGTGTAAGTTCGGGGCTGTGTTGGCAGCCATGCTGCGGGACTTCTTTGTAATCGGCATCAACCACAAGGTGACCCTGCGTAAACTACTGGTGGTGGAGACGTTGGACTTGAGCAGGGCCATCACGATCGCTCAGTCATGCATGATGACGGATAGAAGTCTAGAGCAGATATCAGTGAAAAAACAAAACAGTAAATATGATTGATTCGGCATTTGACAGAGCGGCACATGGCGGGGCCTACCTGATTGCGTACATGAAATCTGTGGCTGCCCAAAGTCCGCCAGCGGGAATGCATCCGATTTCTCCGTGTTGGTATTGTGGGGGAAATCACCGGCACCAGCAGTGCTGATTTAAGCAATATATTTGCAAAGGCTGTCTGAGAGTGGGGCATCTCCTGCGCAAGTGTCCGCAGATGAGCAAGCGTGCTGCGACACACCATGTGGAGAATGATGGTCAGACTAGCGCGGATCCGAATACGCAATCCGAGATACCAGAGGAGGAAGTGTATGGACCGTACTCGTTCCTAACTAAGAGCAAACCGATAATGATCAACGTGAAATTTAATGGGGTGCCAGTATCGATGGAACTGGACACGGGGGCGAGTCAATCGATAATGAGCCTGGGGGCATTCGACAGGCTGTGGGATACTAAGGCGGTGAGGCCCAGGCTGAGTCCAATCAATGCCAAGTTGCGCACATACACCAAAGAACTCATAACGGTGATTGGCAGTGCCACAATTAAAGTGTCGTATGGTGGTGCGGTTCACGAGTTACCGCTATGGATTGTTCCAGGCAATGGCCCAACTCTGTTCGGCAGAAACTGGCTTGAAAAAATCAGATGCGACTGGAATGACATCAAGGCATTGTCATAGGAGAAAGATACATGTGCCAAAGTACTGAGCAAGTTCTCCTCGCTATTCGAACCAGGCATCGGCAACTTCACGAGAGCCAAGGTGCAGATCCACGTGGACTCAGATGCAAGACCCGTCCATCATAAAGCTCGGGCAGTTCCGTATATGATGAGGGAGAAGGTTAAAATCGAACTGGACAAACTCCAGCGTGAAGGGATCATATCACCGGTTGAATTTAATGAATGGGCCAGCCCCAGTGTTCCTGTGCTGAAAAGTGATGGACCATCAAAATCTGTGGAGACTACAAGGCTACGATCAACAGGGTTTTGAAACAGGATCAGTACCTGTTACTGAAGGCTGATGACTTGTTTGCAACACTAGCCGGGGGGGAAGTCGCTCACCAAACTGGACTTGACGTCGGCCTATACGACACAGGAGCTGGTCGAGACGTCGAAGAGACCTACATGTATTAACACACATAAAGGACTGTTTATTTATCACAGGTGCCCTTTTGGAATTCGTTTGGCTGCAGCAAAATGTCAGAGGAACATGGAGAGTCTACTGAAGTCCGTTCCCAGAACTGTCGTGTTCCAAGATGACATCCTGATCACAGGTCGTCAAGGAACATCTGAACAACCTGTAAGAGGTTCTGCATCGTCTGGACAAAGTGGGACTCAGACTGAAACGCTCGAATACGTCTTCATGGCACCAGAGGTTGAATTCCTGGGGAGGAAAGTTGCTGCTGACGGCATCAGGCCCATGGACGTGAAAACCCAAGGCCATCAAGAATGCACCTAAGCCGCAGAATGTGACAGAGCTGCGTTCGTTCCTGGGTCTACTCAACTACTTCGGTAACTTCCTACCTAAATTGAGCACCTTATTAGAACCACTGCAAATGCTGCTAAGAAAAGGTGACAACTGGGTGTGGGGTGCGTCGCAAGACAGAGCTTTTGAGAAAGCCACTAATCTGCTTTGTTCGAACAAGCTGCTGGTACATTATGACCCATGTAAATGTTTAGTATTGGCCTGTGATGCTTCGTCATATGGAATTGGTTGCAAACTCCAACAAACAAATGAGTCGGGAGCATGAAGAGGCCAAGCGCAGGCAGCGGAAGGAGCGTGCGGCAAACCAGCCCCACCGACCCCTTCCCTCGACGAATGTCTGTCCCACCTGTAACAGGGTCTGTGGCTCTCGTATCGGACTGTTCAGCCATCAAAGAACTCACTTTGAGAGTGGAAGCAAGTCTTCCTCGATTCCAAGGGACTGCCTATGATGATGATGATGAGTCGGGTAACCTTCAACCAGTCGAGTATGCTTCAAAAAGTTTGTCTAAAGCGGAAAGAGCCTACAGCATGGTAGAGAAAGAAACACCAGCCTGTGTGTATGGGGTTAAAAAGATGCATCAGTACCCGTTTGGTTTTCGATTTGAACTGGAGACAGATCACAAGCCGCCCAATTCACTGTTCTCTGAAAACAAAGGTATCAATACCAATGCTCCATCCTGCATCCAAATGGGGGCGCTGACATTATCCGCTTATGATTATGTCACTCGCCATAGACCTGGCACCGAGAATTTTGCCGATGCTTTGAGCCGTCTGCCGTTGCCCACACCGGAGGTGGAAATGCCACAACCGGCGGACCTATTGTTAGTTATGGATGCTGTTGAAAGTGAAGGAATCCCTGTCACGGCTCAGCAAATTACGACCCGGACCAGCCAGGACCCGATTTTATCAGTGGTGAAGAGTTGCATCCTCAAAGGTGATTGGTCTGCCATACCCAAGTAAATGTGCGAGGAGACCAAACCTTACATTCGTCGCAAAGACGAACTTTCTATTCAGTCGGATTGTATACTGTGGGGCAATCGTGTTGTTATGCCCAAGAAAGTGAGAGAGAAATTTGTATGTGAGCTACATAGCACATATCCTGGTCTTGTAATTGACTCTGAGCTGGAATCATGCATGCATCAGTGCAACACTTGCATGCAGCTCAGCAAAGCACCAGCGGAATCGCCGCTGAGTCTGTGGCCATGGCCGTCCAAACCATGGTCCAGGATCCACGTAGACTTTGCAGGTCCCTTCCTGGGGAAGATGTTTTTAGTTGTGGTGGATGCATATTCGAAGTGAATAGAGTGTATAATCATGTCATCCAGCACATCCACAGCTACCATTGAGAATCTCAGTGTCATGTTCGCGACACATGGTCTGCCTGACATCGTTGTTAGCGACAACGGATCGTGCTTCACCAGTATGGAGTTTCAAGAGTTCATGAAATTCAATGGTATCAAACATGTAAGGTCAGCACCGTTCAAATCTGCATGCAATGGGCAAGCAGAACGTGCTGTCCAAATCATAAAGCAGAGTATGAAGCGAGTAACCCAAGGGTCACTGCAGACCCGCCTGTCATGCATACTGCTTAGTTACAGGACAGGACCACACACGCTTACCGGGGTCTCACCTGCTGAACTTATGATGAAGAGCGGTCTTAAGACAAAGCTATCTCTTGTACACCCTGACTTGAATAATCATGTTGAAAATAGAAGACAAAGTCAGCAAGGGTATCACGATCGCACAGCTGTGTCACGCGATATTTCTGTAAATGATCCTGTATATGTTCTGAATTATGGTCAGGGTCCCAAGATCGCTGGTATTGTCATGGCCAAGGACGGCAACAGAGTATTCATTGTCAAGCTCAAAAATGGGCAAACATGCAGGAAACATTTGGATCAGACAAAGCCACGGCACACAGACGAACCGGAACAGTCGGAGGAAGAGACAATCGACGACCGATCAACCTACCCCCCAGTCATCAGAGGACTCAGTGGTCATCAGTGAATCGGGACTTTCAATCATTGACATGTTCACTGAAAATGGACTTTCACTCCCTGACATGGCCATTGCCACTCCCACCAGGTCAGCCACCCAGCCACCAGTCACAACAGACTCTGAACATTCACCCAAGGCTAGAGTTGAACTGAGATGGTCAACCCGGGAGCGTAAAACACCGGACCGTCTCAATTTGTAAAAGACTGTGTTAATATCTCAGAGGCGGGCATTGTCATGTATGTATTTTTGGGATCACTAGATGGCGTCACTGTTGGAGGCCATTGGGCTGCACGCATGTATAAAAGTATAAGTATAAAAGGCCAGCCATTTTGTATATTAGTCACTTTGGGCCTTAATAAAGCAGAGCCAAGGTCATACCTCTTGGAGTTACACAGTACTCAGTCTAACAGTTATTGCATACACAATACTCACCACCACGTCTCTCGACCCCTCCACTGTCTCTGATTTGTCACACTGCTTGTCCGCCATCCACTACTGGATGAGCAGAGATGTCCTCCAACTAAATATTGGGAATACCGAAACCATTGCCTTTGTACTTTTCCCACAAACTCCGTTCTCTAGCCCTTGGCTCCATCCCTTTCCTTGCTCACTGTCTGAGGTTGAATCAGACTGTTCACAACCTTGGTGTCGTATTTGACCCCGAGGTGAGTTTCTGAGCAAATGTCCGCTCCATCACCAAGACTGCCTAGTTCCACCTCCGTAACATCGCCGGTCTCCGTCCCTGCCTCAGCTCATCTGCTGCTGAAGCCCTCATCCATGCCTTTGCTACCTCTAGACTTGACTATTCCAATGCACCCCTGGCCGGCCTCCCACATTCCACCCTACATAAACTTGAGCTCATCCAAAACTCTGCTGCCCGTGTCCTAACTCGCACCAAGTCCCGCTCACCCATCACCCCCCTGTGCTCGCTGACTTACATTGGTTCCCGGTTAAGCAACGCCTTGATTTCAAAATTTTCATCCTCGTGTTCAAATCCCGCCATAGCATCGCCCCTCCCTATCTCTGTAATCTCCTCCAGCCTTATAACGCACCGAGATCTCTGCGTTCCTCCAATTCTGGCCTCTTGGGCTTCCCTGATTTTCATCATTCCACTCTCGGCGAGGTGCCTTCAGCTGCCCAGGTCAGTAGCTTTGGAACTCCCTCCCTAAACCTCTCCAACTCTCTACCTCTCTTTGCTCCTTTAAGACTCACCTTAACACCTACCTCTTTGACCAAGCTTTTGGTCACCTGTCCTAATATCTCCTTATGTGGCTTGGCGTCAAATTTTGTCGGCTTGCACTCCTGTGAAGCGCCGTGGGACATTTTACTGCGATAATGGCGCTGTATAAAGGAAAGTTGTTGTGGATGTCGGGAGATTTTCTTTCCACAGGCAGTCATCGATCTCTGGATTAAGTTCTCAGGACGTAGGTTGAGTGTGGCTTAGCTGGAAGTGTTCGAGAGGAAGCTAGACATGCTACTACGAGAGGCAGGCATCTCGGGTTAGAGAAGGTAGATGGGTTCGCTGGGATGGTGATGCCAATCACCTTGGCCTCCTGGAGCTCGCTCAAACGCTTGCAGGAGTCGGAGAGCAATTTCCCAGTTTTTTCAAAATTGACGAATTGTCTCTCCTGGATAGCAAGTGTTTGGGGTTATTGGGGAGGGGGAGGGGGGGGGAGGGGGAGTTTAATGGCGTGTGTTGCTTACAGCATTGTATGCTTCTGCATTCTGACCTCAGCACAAACGCCAGCCCTGCACAATGAACCCATCATCATCATAGGCAGTCCCGCAAAATCAAGGAAGACTTGCTTCCATTCGAAAAGTGAGTTCTCAGGTGACTGTCCAGTCCAATACGGGAATTACATTCCCTGTCACAGGTGGGACAGACAGTGGTTGAGGGAACGGGTGGGTGGGTCTGGTTTGCCGCACGCTCCTTCCGCTGCCTGCACTTGATTTCTGCATGCTCTCGGCGACGAGACTCGAGGTGCTCAGCGCCCTCCCGGATGCACTTCCTCCACTTAGGGCGGTCTTTGGCCAGGGACTCCCAGGTGTCGGTGGGGATGTTACACTTTATCAAGGAGGCTTTGAGGGTGTCCTTGTAACGTTTCCTCTGCTCACCTGGGGCTCGCTTGCCGTGTAGGTGTTCCGAATAGAGCGTTTGCTTTGGGGGTCGTGTGTCGGGCATGTGGACAATGTGGCCCGCCCATGGAGCTGGTCGAGTGGGGTCAGTGTTTGGATGCTGGGGATGTTGGCCTGGACGAGGACGCTAAGCTTGGTGCATCTGGCTTCGCAGGGGATTGGCAGGATCTTGCAGCACCTAGATAGCGCATACATCAGTTCCTCAGGACATCCCAAGGAGCTCCAAGTTGCCCCGGTCTCCAGAACCTTGCTCAAGTGGACGTGCTTGATGTGTAAGGTTGCACAGCGCAGGAAACACTCTTCGATCGGAAGGGTGAGGGTAGCGAAACCAAACTCAATCCACAATAAGCGCACTGACCAGCTGAATCACTTTTCAGTGCTCGACAGCAGAAATCCCGGGCCAACTTTCCAATCCCTCGCTCAGCGACACGGACTGTGGGCACTGGACTGTAACCCCAGCTGCGGTAAGCTAACAGCGGAGACCTGGTGCAATCCTGGTCTGTATAACTGATAAACTCACTGAGACAGAAAGATCAGTTCCAGTCACTACAATCAGCAGACGGTTTATTGGTGGGTCACATTGGTGGGTGTGGGTATGTGAGACACTGTCTGTGCGTGTGTGAGACACTGTCTGTGCGTGTGTGAGACGGGGTCTGTGGGTGTGTGAGACACTTTCTGTGGGTGTGTGAGACACTGTCTGTGCGTGTGTGAGACACTGTCTGTGCGTGTGTGAGACACTGTCTGTGCGTGTGTGAGACACTTTCTGTGGGTGTGTGAGACACTGTGCGTGTGTGAGACGGGGTCTGTGGGTGTGTGAGACACTGTGCGTGTGTGAGACGGGGTCTGTGGGTGTGTGAGACACTGTCTGTGGGTGTGTGAGACGAGTGTCTGTGGGTGTGTGAGACGAGTGTCTGTGGGTGTGTGAGACGGGGTCTGTGGGTGTGTGAGACGGGGTCTGTGGGTGTGTGAGACACTGTGCGTGTGTGAGACGGGGTCTGTGGGTGTGTGAGACACTGTCTGTGGGTGTGTGAGACGAGTGTCTGTGGGTGTGTGAGACACTGTCTGTGCGTGTGTGAGACGGGGTCTGTGGGTGTGTGAGACACTGTGCGTGTGTGAGACGGGGTCTGTGGGTGTGTGAGACACTGTCTGTGGGTGTGTGAGACGAGTGTCTGTGGGTGTGTGAGACGAGTGTCTGTGGGTGTGTGAGACGGGGTCTGTGGGTGTGTGAGACGGGGTCTGTGGGTGTGTGAGACGGGGTCTGTGGGTGTGTGAGACGGGGTCTGTGGGTGTGTGAGACGCTGTCTGTGGGTGTGTGAGACCATGTCTGTGGGTGTGTGTGACACGGTCTGTGGGTGTGTGAGACGGGGTCTGTGGGTGTGTGAGACGACTGTCTGTGGGTGTGTGAGACACTGTCTGTGGGTGTGTGAGACACGGTCTGTGGGTGTGTGAGACACGGTCTGTGGGTGTGTGAGACACGGTCTGTGGGTGTGTGAGACGGGGTCTGTGGGTGTGTGAGACGGGGTCTGTGAGTGTGTGAGACGCTGTCTGTCGGTATGTGAGACGGGGTCTGTGGGTGTGTGAGACACTGTCTGTGGGTGTGTGAGACGTCTGTCTGTGGGTGTGTGAGACACTGTCTGTGGGTGTGTGAGACGGGGTCTGTGGGTGTGTGAGACGGGGTCTGTGGGTGTGTGAGACACTGTCTGTGGGTGTGTGAGACGGGGTCTGTGGGTGTATGAGACACTGTCTTTGGGTGTGTGAGACACTGTCTGTGGGTGTGTGAGACGGGGTCTGTGGGTGTGTGAGACGGGGTCTGTGGGTGTGTGAGACGGGGTCTGTGGGTGTGTGAGACACTGTCTGTGGGTGTGTGAGACGGGGTCTGTGGGTGTGTGAGATGGGGTCTGTGGGTGTGTGAGACACTGTTTGTGGGTGTGTGAGACACTGTCTGTGGGTATGTGAGACGGGGTCTGTGGGTGTGTGAGATGGGGTCTGTGGGTGTGTGAGACGCTGTCTGTGGGTATGTGAGACACTGTCTGTGGCTATGTGAGACGGGGTCTGTGGGTGTGTGAGACACGGTCTGTGGGTGTGTGAGACACGGTCTGTGGGTGTGTGAGACACTGTCTGTGGGTGTGTGAGACGGGGTCTGTGGGTGTGTGAGACATCTGTCTGTGGGTGTGTGAGACGGGGTCTGTGGGTGTGTGAGACGGGGTCTGTGGGTGTGTGAGACGGGGTCTGTGGGTGTGTGAGACGTCTGTCTGTGGGTGTGTGAGACGGGGTCTGTGGGTGTGTGAGACGTCTGTCTGTGGGTGTGTGAGACACGGTCTGTGGGTGTGTGAGACGGGGTCTGTGAGTGTGTGAGACGCTGTCTGTGGGTGTGTGAGACGGGGTCTGTGGGTGTGTGAGACACTGTCTGTGGGTGTGTGAGACGTCTGTCTGTGGGTATGTGAGACGGGGTCTGTGGGTGTGTGAGACGGGGTTTGTGGGTGTGTGAGACGGGGTCTGTGGGTGTGTGAGACGGGGTCTGTGGGTGTGTGAGACGTCTGTCTGTGGGTGTGTGAGACGGGGTCTGTGGGTGTGTGAGACGTCTGTCTGTGGGTATGTGAGACGGGGTCTGTGGGTGTGTGAGACGGGGTTTGTGGGTGTGTGAGACGCTGTCTGTGGGTGTGTGAGATGGGGTCTGTGGGTGTGTGAGTTGGGGTCTGTGGGTGTGTGAGATGGGGTCTGTGGGTGTGTGAGACGGGGTTTGTGGGTGTGTGAGACACTGTCTGTGGGTGTGTGAGACGGGGTCTGTGGGTGTATGAGACGGGGTCTGTGGGTGTGTGAGACACTGTCTTTGGGTGTGTGAGACACTGTCTGTGGGTGTGTGAGACGGGGTCTGTGGGTGTGTGAGACGGGGTCTGTGGGTGTGTGAGACGGGGTCTGTGGGTGTGTGAGATGGGGTCTGTGGGTGTGTGAGACACTGTTTGAGGGTGTGTGAGACACTGTGGGTATGTGAGACGGGGTCTGTGGGTGTGTGAGACGAGTGTCTATGGGTGTGTGAGACACTGTCTGTGGGTATGTGAGACACTGTCTGTGGGTATGTGAGACACTGTCTGTGGGTATGTGAGACACTGTCTGTAGGTGTGTGAGACGGGGTCTGTGGGTGTGTGAGACGGGGTCTGTGGGTGTGTGAGACGTCTGTCTGTGGGTGTGTGAGACGGGGTCTGTGGGTGTGTGAGACGTCTGTCTGTGGGTGTGTGAGACGTCTGTCTGTGGGTGTGTGAGACGTCTGTCTGTGGGTGTGTGAGACGCTGTCTGTGGGTGTGTGAGACGGGGTCTGTGGGTGTGTGAGATGGGGTCTGTGGGTGTGTGAGACGGGGTCTGTGGGTGTGTGAGACGGGGTCTGTGGGTGTGTGAGACGGGGTCTGTGGGTGTGTGAGACGGGGTCTGTGGGTGTGTGAGACGGGGTCTGTGGGTGTGTGAGACGGGGTCAGTGGGTGTGTGAGACGCTGTCTGTGCGTGTGTGGGACACTGTCTGTGGGTGTGTGAGACACTGTCTGTGGGTGTGTGAGACGTCTGTCTGTGAGTGTGTGAGACACGGTCTGTGGGTGTGTGAGACGGGTATGTGTGGGTGTGTGAGACGCTGTCTGTGGGTGTGTGAGACACGGTCTGTGGGTATGTGAGATGGGGTCTGTGGGTGTGTGAGACGGGGTCTGTGGGTGTGTGAGACGGGGTCTGTGGGTGTGTGAGACGGGGTCTGTGGGTGTGTGAGATGGGGTCTGTGGGTGTGTGAGATGGGGTCTGTGGGTGTGTGAGACGGGGTCTGTGGGTGTGTGAGACGCTGTCTGTGGGTGTGTGAGACGGGGTCTGTGGGTGTGTGAGACGGGGTCTGTGGGTGTGTGAGACGTCTGTCTGTGGGTGTGTGAGACGGGGTCTGTGGGTGTGTGAGACGGGGTCTGTGGGTGTGTGAGACACGGTCTGTGGGTGTGTGAGACACGGTCTGTGGGTGTGTGAGATGGGGTCTGTGGGTGTGTGAGTTGGGGTCTGTGGGTGTGTGAGATGGGGTCTGTGGGTGTGTAAGACGCTGTCTGTGGGTGTGTGAGACACGGTCTGTGGGTGTGTGAGACGGGGTCTGTGGGTGTGTGAGACGGGGTCTGTGGGTGTGTGAGACACGGTCTGTGGGTGTGTGAGATGGGGTCTGTGGGTGTGTGAGTTGGGGTCTGTGGGTGTGTGAGATGGGGTCTGTGGGTGTGTGAGATGGGGTCTGTGGGTGTGTAAGACGCTGTCTGTGGGTGTGTGAGACGGGGTCTGTGGGTGTGTGAGACGGGGTCTGTGGGTGTGTGAGACACGGTCTGTGGGTGTGTGAGACACGGTCTGTGGGTGTGTGAGATGGGGTCTGTGGGTGTGAGAGTTGGGGTCTGTGGGTGTGTGAGATGGGGTCTGTGGGTGTGTGAGACGGGGTCTGTGGGTGTGTGAGACACGGTCTGTGGGTGTGTGAGACGGGGTCTGTGGGTGTGTGAGACGGGGTCTGTGGGTGTGTGAGACACGGTCTGTGGGTGTGTGAGATGGGGTCTGTGGGTGTGTGAGTTGGGGTCTGTGGGTGTGAGAGTTGGGGTCTGTGGGTGTGTGAGATGGGGTCTGTGGGTGTGTGAGACGGGGTCTGTGGGTGTGTGAGACGGGGTCTGTGGGTGTGTGAGATGGGGTCTGTGGGTGTGTGAGACACGGTCTGTGGGTGTGTGAGACACGGTCTGTGGGTGTGTGAGATGGGGTCTGTGGGTGTGAGAGTTGGGGTCTGTGGGTGTGTGAGATGGGGTCTGTGGGTGTGTGAGACGGGGTCTGTGGGTGTGTGAGACACGGTCTGTAGGTGTGTGAGACGGGGTCTGTGGGTGTGTGAGACACGGTCTGTGGGTGTGTGAGATGGGGTCTGTGGGTGTGTGAGACGGGGTCTGTGGGTGTGTGAGACACGGTCTGTGGGTGTGTGAGACGGGGTCTGTGGGTGTGTGAGACGGGGTCTGTGGGTGTGTGAGACGGGGTCTGTGGGTGTGTGAGACGCTGTCTGTGGGTGTGTGAGACGGGGTCTGTGGGTGTGTGAGACACGGTCTGTGGGTGTGTGAGACACTGTCTGTGGGTGTGTGAGACACGGTCTGTGGGTGTGTGAGACGCTGTCTGTGGGTGTGTGAGACGGGGTCTGTGGGTGTGTGAGACGCTGTCTGTGGGTGTGTGAGACGTCTGTCTGTGGGTGTGTGAGACACGGTCTGTGGGTGTGTGAGACGGGGTCTGTGGGTGTGTGAGACGCTGTCTGTGGGTGTGTGAGACGGGGTCTGTGGGTGTGTGAGACGCTGTCTGTGGGTGTGTGAGACACTGTCTGTGGGTGTGTGAGACACGGTCTGTGGGTGTGTGAGACACGGTCTGTGGGTGTGTGAGACACGGTCTGTGGGTGTGTGAGACGTCTGTCTTCCAGTACGTATGTGAATAAACAATTAATACGCAAAATAATAACTAGGTGTCAGCTGTGGTTCACTGGGCAGCACTCTCGCCTCTGCATCAGAAGGTTGTGGGTTCAAGTCCCACCCCAGGGACTTGAGCATAAAATTCTGACTCAGTGCACTGCTGAAGGAATGCTGCACTGTTTTCCGGATGAGACCCAGGCTGCCCTCTCAGGTAAAAGATCCCATGGCACTATTTCAAAGAAGAGCAGCAGAGTTCTCCTCGATGTCCTGGCCAATATTTATTCCTCATTCAAGAACAACAACTTGTATTTATATAGCACCTTTGATGTAGTAAAACGTCCCAAGGCGCCTCACGAGAGTGCTATAAGACATAACAAATATATTTGACACCGAGCCACACAAGTAGAAGTTAGGGCAGGTGACCTAAAACTTGGTCAAAGATAGGTTTGAAGGAGAGTCTTAAAGGAGGAGAGAGAGGTAGAGAGGCGGAGAGGTTTAGGGAGAGAGTTCCAGAGCTTGGGGCCCAGGCAACAGAAGGCACGGCCACCGATGGTGGAGTGATTATAATCAGGGATGCTCAGGAGGACAGAATTAGAGGAGCGCAGACATCTCGGGGGGTTGTGGGGCTGGAGGAGATTACAGAGATAGGGAGGGATTTGTAAACAAGGATGAGAATTTTGAAATCGAGGCGTTGCTTAATCGGGAGCCAATGTAGGTCAGCGAGCACAGGGGCTGATGGGTGAGCAGGATTTGGTGCGAGTTAGGACACGGGCTACTGAGTTTTGGGGGAGCTCTAGTTTACGTCGGGTAGAATGTGGGAGGCCGGACAGGAGTGCGTTGGAATAGTCAAGTCTAGAGGTAACAAAGACATGGATGAGGGCTTCAGCAGCGGATGACATAACAGAATATCCGGTCTTTATCTCATTGCTGTTTGTGGGAGCTTGCTGTGCGCAAAATTGGCGTTATCTTGCATTATAACAGTGGCGGCCCTTCAAAGATACTTCACTGGCTGCGGAGCGCTCTGGGACATCCTGAGATTGAGGAAGACGCGATGGAAGTCCATGTCTTTGTTTCTTTCTCTCGACCAATTAACACCCATAAAAATGCTGACTGTGCAGCGGGGAGCCGGAGAGCAGGGTTCGGGAATAAGCTGGGCACGCGCTGCGCGCACTGATAACTGCAACAGGCGGCAGGGAGCAGCGCCGGAGCGTGGTGTAGAAGAGCCTCTCGCACAAGACATGATTCCCATCACACCTCATTGTCAGTGACAGAGGGGTCAAGCCCAAGAGCCCTGCTGTATTCTGGTGTAATTAGCAGCCTCAGGTTTCATTTTGTTGGATTTAATGGAGATCAGATGACAGCCAGCAACGGAGTGACACTTGAAAGAGATGATGGATAGAGTACAGCTGCAGCTATGTGCGAGGCAATGAATCACGGCAAGGTGTGTGCTCCTGCCCCGTGCGCGAGTCTAATGGCTGCCTCCTCGCTGTAATTGTGCGCTGATAGCTTCTGCCGGGCCCACTGCTTAACTCCTTCCTCACCCTCCCAGCTCCTCAAATTGCAAAGAGAGAGAGAGAGAGAGAGCTTCGATGGAGCCTTGCGCTCCACGGACTGTTCCCAGGGGCGCGCACGCCGAGAGAGACAGCCACTGCAGCTGGAGGACCGGCAGCTCGGGGAAAGACGCCCCGCGGTCTGCCTCAAGCCCGCCGGTCCTCCGAGTGTGAGGAGCTGTCCCTGACCAAGTGCTGCAGACTGGCACGTTCCAAACATCCAGGACTACGCGCCGAGGGGCGCTGGACGCACTAGGTGCAGCCGCCGCAAAGGCACGGTGGGGAAGGGTCACAATAGAAAGCCCTCCCGCCACTGTACACCGAGGGTCTGGAGCCCATGTAAACCCCGCCCTCCGACTGCATGATTTAGAAAATGCTTTTCAAAGAAAAAAAAGAAAGCATTTATATTTACACAAAAAGCAGGAATATGGTGTTGAGATAGAGGATCAGCCATGATCATATTGAATGGTGGTGCAGGCTCGAAGGGCCGAATGGCCGACTCCTGCTCCTATTTTCTATATAGCGCCTTTCACGACCACCGGACCTCTCAAAGTGGATTACAGCCAATGAAGTACTTTTAGGAGTGCAGTCACTGTTGTAAGAGATGCGGCAGCCAATTTTCGCACAGCAAGCTCCCACAAACAGCATTGTGATAATGACCAGATTATCTGTTGTTGTTATGTTGATTGAGGGATAAATACTGGCCCCAGGACACCGGGGATAACTCCCCTGCTCTTCTTCAAAATAGGGCCATGGGATCTTTTACATCCACTTGAGAGAGCAGACGGGGCCTCGGTTTAATGTCTCATCCGTAAAATGGCACCTCCGACAGTGCAGCACTCCCTCAGCACTGCACTGGAGTGTCAGCCTGGATGTAAGTGTTTCAGTTCTTGGAGCGGGACTTGAACCCACAACCGTCTGACCCCGAGGCAAACGTGCTACCCACTGAGCCACAGCTCACATTGTGAAAAAATACTTGCAGTCTGTACAAATATAGTACCATATAGTTCTTCCATCTGTATCATGCTATGTGTAACATGATTTGTGGATTGTATTGTCATGTACCTTGAAAAGTTATGTAATATCCTTTGACAAATATTTATGAATAAGATATATTTCTATAGCGCCTTTCACGATCTGGGGCCATCCCAGAGCGCTTTACAGCCAACGAAGTACATATTAAAGTGTAACCACTGTTGTAATGTGGGAAACGCAGCAGCCAATTTGTGCACAGCAAGCTCCCACAAACTGCAATGCTATAAATGACCAGATAATCTGTTTTACCGATGTTTGTTGAGGGATAAATATTAGGAAAGGTAAGCCAGAAGAAGAACGCTGCCTCCATGGAGTTGGCTTCACCATCAAGCACGAGCTAGTCGACCACCTCAGAGACTCCCCTGTGGGATAAACGAGGGTCTCATGACTCTCTGACTCACCCTAGCCCAGAACCAGTGCGCCACAGTTATCAGCGGGTACGTCCCAACACTCGACGCAACAGATGAGACCAAAGAGGAATTCTACTCCAGCCTCGAACAATCCCTGTCCCGAGTTGCTAAGGACGACAAACTGATCCTCCTCGGTGACTTCAACACCAGGGTCGGTAAGGACACAGACCTCTGGGGAGGCATGATCGGCAGAGAGGGGGTAGGGAAAACCAACTCCAGCGGTACCCTGCTCCTGATAAAATGTCTGGAACACGACCTTATCATCACCAACACCTTGTTCCGCCAGAGGGACAAGTACAAGGCATCGTGGCAACACTCTCGCTCCAAACACTGGCACCTGCTCAACTACGTCATGGTCCGAGCGAGGGATCGCAAGTATGTGTGCATCACCCGCGCCATGACAGGAGCTGATGACTGCTGGACGGACCACCGCCTAATCCAATCCATCATCAACATCAATATAGCCTCAAAACGACGACAGCATTAGAAACAATGCCACAGAAAAATCAACGCTGGGGCACTCAAAGACCCAGCTAAGAGAGCCCTATACAGCCAGCGCCTCACTGCTAACCTGGCGACCCTCGATAATCCCAAGACACAGAGTGCCCACAGCACCTGGTCTGCCCTCCAGGCCACCGTAACCAGTGCCTGCGAAGAGAAGCTCGGTCACTCAACCAGGAAACACCAAGATTGGTTTGACGAGAATGACCAGGAGATCCAGGAGCTAATAAATTGGAAGCGCAGGGCATTTCTGATCTTAAAACAACAACCCAACTCGGGACAGCAAAGCAGCTCCACAGGCAGTGAAGGCTAAGGTCCAACAAAAAACCCGGGACCTAAAGGATAGATGGTGGGTGGAGAAAGCACAGGAGATACAACAACTGGCCGAAAACCATGATGTACGAGGATTCTTCATCGCAGTCAAGGCCACCTACAGCCTAAACACCCAAGGCCCCACCCCACTGCTGGTCAAGACACTCATTAAGGACACCGAGGCAGTCAGGGCCCGCTCGAAGATCTCCTGAATCGAGACTCTGCCTTTGACCCGAGTGTTCTCAACTCCATCCCTCAGCATGCTACCCGCCACCATCTCAGCAAAACCCCAACGCTGCACGAGGTAGAAAAGGCCATCTGTCAGCTCAAGAACAACAAGGCATCAGGAGCAGATGGAATCCCCGCTGAGGCACTACAACATGGCGGAGAGGCACTATTTGCTCCAATGCATGACCTCATCTCTCTTATCTGGAAGGAGGAGAGCATGGTGGGAGATCTCAGAGATGCCGTAAGCGTGACCTTCTTTAAAAAAGGGGACAAGTCCGACTGCGGCAACTACAGAGGAATCTCCCTGCTGTCGGCACAAAGTCATCCCTAGAGTCCTCCTCAATCGCCTTCTCCCTGTGGGAGTCACAGTGTGGATTCAGTCCACTACAGGGTACAACGGACATGATCTTGTACATGGCCTTCTTTGACCTCACAAAGGCCTTTGACACTGTTAACCGCGAGGGACTATGGAGCGTCCTCCTCCGTTTCGGCTGCCCCCAAAAGTTTGTCACCATCCTCCGCCTGCTCCACGACGACATGCAGGCCGTGATCCTGACCAACGGATCCACCACAGACCCAATCCAAGTCCGGACCAGGGTCAAGCAGGGCTGCGTCATCACGCCAACCCTCTTCTCAATCGTCTTCGCTGCAATGCTTCATCTCACGCTCAACAAGCTCCCCACGGGTGTGGAACTGAACTACAGAACCAGTGGGAACCTGTTCAACCTTCATCGCCTCCAGGCTAGATCCAAGACCGTCCCGTCCTCTGTCGTTGAGCTACAGTAAGCGGATGACGCTTACATCTGCGTACATTCAGAGGCTGAACTCCAAGTCACAGTCAACATCTTCACCGAGGCGTACGAAAGCATGGGCCTTACACTAAACATTCGTAAGACAAAGGTCCTCCACCAACCTGACCCCGCCACACAGCACTGCCCCCCAGTCATCCAAATCCACGGCGAGACCTTGGACAATGTGGACCACTTTCCATACCTCGGGAACCTACTATCAGCAAGAACAGGCATCGACGACGAGGTCCAACACCGCCTCCAGTGCGCCAGCGCAGCCTTTGGTCATCTGAGGAAGAGAGTGTTTGAAGACCAGGACCTGAAATCTGGCACCAAGCTCATGGTCTGCAGGGCTGTCGTGATACCCGCCCTCCTGTATGGCTCAGAGACGTGGGCCATATACAGCAGACCCCTCAAAGAGTTGGAGAAATACCACCAACGCTACCTCCACAAGATACTGCAAATCCCCTGGGAGGATAGACGCACCAACGTCAGTGTTCTCGATCAGGTCAACATCTCCAGCATCGAAGCACTGACCACAATTGACCAGCCCCGCTGGGCGGGCCACATTGTCCGCATGCCCGACACGAGACTCCCAAAGCAAGTGCTCTACTCAGAACTCCTACATGGCAAACGAGCCCCAGGTGGGCAGAGGAAATGTTTCAAGGACACCCTCAAAGCCTCCCTGATAAAATGCAGCATCCCCACCGACACTTGGGAGTCCCTGGCCAAAGACCGCCCTGAGTGGAGGAAGAGCATCCGGGAGGGCGCTGAGTACCTCGAGTCTCGTCGCCGAGAGCATGCAGAAAACAAGCGCAGGCAGCAGAAAGAGCGTGCGGCAAACCAGTCCCACCCTTTCCCTCAACCACTGTCTGTCCCACCTGTGACAGAGACTGTAATGCCCGTATTGGACTGTACAGTCACCTGAGAACTCACTTTTAGAATGGAAGCAAGTCTTCCTCGATTTCGAGGGACTGCCTATGGTGACGATGATTAGCCAGAACACCGGGAAGCATCACAGAATCATAGAATAGTACAGCACAGAAGGAGGCCATTCGGCCCATCCAGTTTGCGCCGGCTCTTTCGAAGAGCAATCTAGTCAGTCCCACTGCCCCGGTCTTTACCCATATCCCTGGAATTTCTTCTCCACAATTATTTATCCATTCCCAATTTGAAGGCTACCATTGAATCGGTTTCCACCACGTTATCAAGCAATGCATTCCAGATCCTTGCGTTTCTCTTTATTCACTCTCTCTAAACCCTCTCAGCCTTTTACACTCGAAGGAGAACAACCCCAGCTTCTCCATTCTATCCACGTTACTGTGTCATCCCTGTAACCGTTCTGGTAAAACCCTTCTGCACCCTCTCCAAAGTTTTCACATCCTTCCTAAAGTGTGGTGCCCAGAATTGGACACAATACTCCAGCTGGGGTCAAACCAGTGTTTTATAGAGGTTTTGGCTTTTGTGCTCTATGCCTCTATTTGTGTGTCAGCTGTGGCTCAGTGGGCAGCACTCTCACCTCTGAGTCAGAAGGTTGTGGGTTTCAGTCCCACTCCAGAGACTTGAGCACATAAACCTAGGCCGACACTCCCAGTGCAGTGCTGAGGGAGTGCTGTACTGTCGGAGGTGCCGTCTTTCGGATGAGACGTTAAACCGAGGCCCCGCCTGCTCTCTCAGGTGGACATAAAAGATCCCGCGGCACTATTTCAAAGATGGTCAGGGGAGTTCTCCCCAGTTTCCTGGCCAGTATTTATCCCTCAATCAACATAATAAAAACAGATTATCTGGTCGTTATCACATCGCTGTTTGTGGGAGCTTGCTGTGCGCAAATTGGCTGCCACGTTTCCCACATTACAACAGTGACTACACGCCAAAAGTACTTCATTGGCTGTAAAGTGCTTTGAGACGTCTGGTGGTCGTGAAAGGCGCTATACAAATGCAAGTCTTCCCCTCCCCCACCCCGCCCCCTGACAATTGCCCTTCCAGGGACACCCCAAATCCTTTCCACCATCTACAAGACACAAGTTAGGAGCAGAAACATAGAAACATAGAAATTTACAGCGCAGAAGGAGGCCATTTCGGCCCATCGTGTCCGCGCCGGCTGACAAAGAGCCACACGGCCCTCGGTCAGCAGCCCTGAAGGTTACATATAAACCTATGAACAATGACGGAAAGGTAAAGAGCGCCCGGCCTAACCAGTCCGCCCCACATACTGCGACACCCCTTACACTGAAACATTCTACACTCCACCCCAACCGGAGCCATGTGATCCCCTTGGGAGAGACAAAAACCAGATAAAAACCAAGGCCAATTGGGGAAAAAAATCTGGGAAAATTCCTCTCTGACCCATCCAGGCGATCGACACTAGTCCAGGAGATCACCCTGGCTGTATTCGATTCCCTGCAGTATGTGATGGAACACTCTCCACTTGCCTGGATGGGTGCAGCTCCAACAACACTCAAGAAGCTCAACACCATCCAGGACAAAGCAGCCGCTTGATTGGCCCCCCATCCACCACCTTCAACACTCACTCCCTCCACCACCGGCGCACCGTGGCTGCAGGGTGTACCATCTACAAGATGCACTGCAGCAACTCGCCAAGGCTTCTTCAGCAGCACCTCCCAAACCCGCGACCTCTACCAGCTAGAAGGACAAGGGCAGCAGGTGCACGGGAACACCATCACCTCCACATTCCCCTCCAAGTCACACACCATCCTGACTTGGAAATATATCGCATTTCCTTCATCGTCGCTGGGTCAAAATCCTGGAACTCCCTCCCTAACAGCACTGTGGGAGCACCTTCACCACACGGACTGCAGCAGTTCAAGAAGGCGGCTCACCACCACCTTCTCAAGGGCAATTAGGGATGGGCAATAAATCTGCAAAAGGACTTTGCAAAAGGACAGGCTAAGTGAGTGGGCAAAAATTTGGCAGATGGGGTATAATGTCGGAAAGTGTGACGTCATGCACTTTGGCAGAAAAAAATCAAAGAGCAAGTTATTATTTAAATGGAGAAAGATTGCAAAGTGCTGCAGTACAGAAGGACGTGGGGATACTTGTGCATGAAACACAAAAGGATAGTATGCAGGTACAGCAAGTGATCAGGAAGGCCAATGGTATCTTGGCCTTTATTGCAAAGGGGATGGAGTATAAAAGCAGGGAAGTCTTGTTGCAGCTATATAAGGTATTGGTGAGGCCACAGCTGGAATACTGCGTGCAGTTTTGGTTTCCATATTTACGAAAGGATATACTTGCTTTGGAGGCAGTTCAGAGAAGGTTCACGAGTTTGATTCCAGAGATGAGGGGGTTGACTTATGAGGAAAGGTTGAGTAGGTTGGGCCTCTACTCATTGGAATTCAGAAGAATGAGAGGTGATCTTATCGAAACGTATAAGATTATGAGGGGGCTTGACAAGTTGGATACAGAGAGGATGTTTCCACTGATGGGGGAGACTCGAACTAGAGGGCAAGATCTTAGAATAAGGGGACGCCCATTTAAAACTGAGATGAGGAGAAATTTCTTCTCTCAGAGGGTTGTAAATCTGTGGAATTCGCTGCCTCAGAGAGCTGTGGAAGCTGGGACATTGAATACATTTTAGACAGAAATAGATAGTTTCTTAGGGGATAAGGGGATAAGGGGTTATGGGGAGCAGGCCGGGAAGTGGACCTGAGTCCATGATCGGATCAGCCATGATCTTATTGAATGACGGAGCAGGCTCGAGGAGCCGTATGGCCTACTCCTGCTCCTATTTTTTATGTTCTTATGTTCTTATAAATGCTGGCCTTGCCAGTGACATCCACATCCCAGCAACTAATCTTTTAAAAATTTCCAACGAAGGGTGGAGAGCTCCCATGAAATGGGCGGGAGCGTGTAAGTGCTCAGTCAGGTGGAATGTCACGCGAGAATCAGAAGATTTCCTTCCTCACCTCCCTCGCTCTCCATCTGGAAGCGGACCCAAATGTTTGAGCGTCCACTTGGGATTTAATCTTGGAGTTCATGCCTAGCCCCATTCGGCTCTCGATAATCTTACAAAGCAATGTTCTAATGACTAATGACTTGCACCAAGCCCCAGTCACCCATCACCCCCTGTGCCCGCTGACCAGCAGTGGCTCCCGGCTAAGCAACGCCTCCATTTCAAAATTCTCATCCTGGTTTACAAATCCCTCCATGGCCTCGCCCCTCCTTATCTCTGTAATCTCCTCCAGCCTCACAGATATCTGCGCTCCTCAAATTCTGCCCCCTTGAGCATCCCTGATTATAATCGCTCAGCCACAGACCGCCCTAAGTGGAGGAAGTGCATGCGGGAGGGCGCTGAGCACCTCGAGTCTCGTCGCCGAGAGCGTGTGGAAAACAAGCGCAGGCAGCGGAAGGAGCGTGCGGCAAACCTGTCCCACCCTCCCTTTCCTTCAACCACTGTCTGTCCCATCTGTGACAGGGACTGTGGTTCTCATATTGGACTGTTCAGCCACCTTAAGACTCATATTAAGAGTGGAAGCAAGTCCTCCTCGATTCTGAGGGATTGCCTATGATGATGATGCATTAATTGACCATTGAACGCACCGCAGAAAGTTAGGGCTTGTACTTAACAGCGTAAGGAGCCTTTTATTGATGAGCTTTATGTTTCTGCAATTGCCAATCAATCTCTCCAGCCCAGAAAGGCAACAATTTAAACTGTGGAATCTGATTCCGACAATGCGTAAATTGTTAGAGATTTTTTTCAATTTTTAATTTTATATTTTTACATACTTCTCCATTCTGTCTCATTTCTCTCTCTCTCTCTCCCTTCATCAAATCTTTCTTTCCCTCTCTTTACTTCTCTTTTACTGTCAGCTGTGACTCAGTGGGCAGAATTGGACACAATACTCCAGCTGGGGTCAAACCAGTGTTTTATAGAGGTTTAGCATAACTTCCTGGCTTTTGTGCTCTATGCCTCTATTTGTGTGTCAGCTATGGCTCAGTGGGCAGCACTCTCACCTCGGAGTCAGAAGGTTGTGGGTTCAAGTCCCACTCAAGGGACTTGAGCATATAAATCTAGGCTGACACTCCCAGTGCAGTGCTGAGGGAGTGCTGCACTGTCGGAGGTGCCGTCTTTCGGATGAGACGTTAAACCGAGGCCCCGTCTGCTCTCTCAGGTGGACGTAAAAGATCCCGTGGCACTATTTCGAAGAAGAGCAGGGGAGTTATCCCCGGTGTCCTGGGCCAATATTTATCCCTCAATCAACATAACAAAAACAGATGATCTGGTCATTATCACATTGCTGTTTGTGGGAGCTTGCTGTGCGCAGATGATATCATTGGATCTTTTACGTGCACTTGAACAGGAAGACAGAGCCTTGGTTTGACATCTCATCTGAAGGACAGTAAGATGTTTATGTGGAGATATTATAAGGTTTCCTGTCCCCCTCCCGTATACACTAGCATGGAGGCTGTTGGCAGAGTCACGGCATGTCATGTCATATCAGGGAATGGACTTCTGAAATTCCTAAACTATTCGATGTGGTATACGTGTTGTTTGTCTTTTGTCAAAGGCATTTTTGGGAAAAACAAACATTCATTATAACGCAGAGCCTGGATGAACCTGTGTGACCCAGCGCACTTAGTAACAGGCCAGAGCCCAGAGTCAGCTGTGCAAATTGGTTTTACGCAGCTTCACTGACTGGTAATTACTTTCATTCATCCTGTAAATCTCCGCCTCCACAGCAACCCATGGGAAGCGCGTGCGTTCTCACAGCAGCTCACTACGACTGATCCAAAACAACCAAAAGCATTGTTTGAATAGAGATTGAATGACTTAACTAAACATCTGAGGCCTTTCACACTGCGATCACGGGCTAATGAAACCCAGCTGTGTTAGCGATCTACCCCTCTTCCACACCCTTCCCCGTCACTTTGTGTGTGTGTGTATATGCTTGTAAGTCTATGTATGTGTGTGTGTGTGTGTGTTTATGTGTATATGTATAGGTGTGCGTATATGTGTGTGTGTCTATGTATGTGTGTATGTGCATATATATATATATATATGTATATATGTGTGTGTGTGTGTGTGTGTGTGTATATGTTTGTGCCTGTGTGTGTATATATATATATGTGTATGCATGTGTGTGTGTGTGTATGTATATTTGTGTGTGCGCCTGTGTATGTGCGTGTTTGTATATATATATATATATATGTATGTGTGTGTGTGTATATGTGTGTCTGCGTGGGTGTATGTATATTTGTGTGTGCGCATGTGTATATTTGTGTGTGTGCATGTGTATATGTGTGTGTGTATATGTGTGTGTGTGTGTATGTGTGTGTGTGTATTTGTGTGTGTGCGAGTGTGTACATTTGCGTGTGTGCATATACAGGTAGAGCATCCGAAATCCGGAGTTCCAAAGACTGGAATGTTCTGAGAACCGGACACCGCGCAGATCGCACGAGTCGATGTCCGGAATCCGGAAATCCGCTCCGAAAAGCGGACATTTCCCTCACAACAGTGATGTAAATGGCAGCCAAATTCCAAACACCAACAGCATAGCTATACAGGCAACACTCCAAAAACACAGACACACACCGGCACTCCCAAACAACTCGCACCGTAAAACACACAAGCAGTCCTCTGTATCCACGGGTACCCGCAAACCCAAACCGACGGACCGCCTCCAATGTGCCGAGCCTCTCCACACCGTCAAAACCCAGGCACAGCCCGATGTCACACCCACTGCACCGGAGTCTGAAGGGTGCACTGTTGTACTCGTCCTTTTCTCTATCGGCAAAGAGATGTGAATTACCCCACAGCCGGACCCTGTCGGCATCCGGGCCTCAATCCCAACCGATCCCTGCACCTCATGTCCCCGTCAGTGTCCTGGTCCGAATCCCCCCCTCCTCCCACCCCGCCAGCATCCGGGCCTCAATCCCACCCCACCTCACCCCCTCCCCCCCCCGCCTCCCAGCCTCTCATGTCCCTGTCAAAATCCAGGCCCCAATCCCACCCCACACCACCACCCCCTCCCCCCCCGCCTCCCAGCCTCTCATGTCCCTTTCGACATCCGGATCTCAATCCCTCTCCTCCCCCACACGTCCCCGTCGGTATCCGGGTCTGAATCTCCCCTCCCCCCCGACCCCACCCTGCCTCCACCGCCAGCATCTGGGTCTCAATGCCCTCCCCCGCCCCCTGCAGCGGCCATCACCACCCGCATTCAGGGCCCGAATCACCCACAACCGCTGTCCCTGTCTCCAAAATCCGGAAATACCCAAAATTCCGGATTCGGGACATCGGATTTCTGTTCCGAAATCCGGAAAAAAACCCTGAATGGCCTCGGTGCCGAGGTTCCCGGGTTTCGGAGGTTGTACCTGTCTATATATATATGTTTGCATATGCGCTGTCCTCCACTGGGGGTATTCCTCGCCTCGTGTCTGGGTCTGTTGTAGACTTGTTGGTGGGGACTGTCATCATCATCATCATTATAGGCAGTGCCTCGGAATCGAGGAAGACTTGCTTCCACTGTATGCGGCTGGCATTATCTCTTGGGGGCCAGTCTTTGGGAAGAGTGGGGTCTTGTTGATTCAGAAGCTAAGGGTACGGGCCTTCATTCCCCATTCCACAACCAATGTGTGCACCTGTGAGTATGCTCACAGGTCTGGGGGAGTCTGGGTGTTCCATGTCTATGTGCAATATCTCAAGGGGCTGCTCCTCAAATTCTGGCTGCACTTCAGTCCCACACTCCTGATCTTTGGGCACCCTGTGCGGAGGGGAGCGGGCAGGTTGGAAGGCCTCCTCGTAGGACTGCTCCTGGGCACGGCCAAGGGGGCCTTCAACCGGTCCAGGCAGCGGGTGGTCGAGGGGGTCGTTCAGCCAGACTTGCCTGCCTCTCTTCCGCAGTTACATCCGAGCCAGGGTGTCCCTGGAGATGGAGAACGCGGTGTCCACCGGTACGCTCGCGGCCTTCCGCCAGAGGTGGGGGCCAGAGGGACAGGAGTGCATCATCACCCCCGGCAACCAAATTTTCATTTGATTTAAGTTATGGTAAAAAGTTAATTTGTTTAATTGTTGGTTTTAGTGCCCCCCGCCCCCCACCCCGTTAATAAGGGGGCACTTGATTTATGGTTTTACAAAAATAGTTGTAGAGCTGTTGAGTACGCTCAGCCGTGGCTCAGTGGGCAGCACTCTCGCCTTTGAGTCAGAAAGTTGTGGGTTCAAAGTCCCACTCCAGGGACTTGAACACAAAAAATCTAGGCTGACACTCCCAGTGCAATGCTAAGGGAGCGCTGCACTGTCGGAGGTGTGCCGTCTTTTAAATGAGACATTAAACCAAGTCCCCATCTGCTTTCAGGACGTATAAGATCCCATGGTGCTATTTTGAAGAAGAGCAGAGGAGTTATCCCCGGTGTCCTGGCCAATATTTATAGGCACCGGAGGGACTAGAGTGCATCATCACCCCCGGCAACCAAATTTTAATTTGATTTAAATTTCCGTAAAGGTTTATTTGGAAATTTGTGGGTTCTAGTGCTCTTGCCAAAAAGGGGCGCTTGATTTAATGTCCTGCTTTAAAATAGTTGTAGAGCTGTTGAGGTGGGAGTGGCTTAGCCAGTCACATGATGTTCACAAGACTCAATAAAACCCCAGTCAGTTGGGTTCGGGGGATCCACGATGTGGCAGAAGGTTGTGAGCCTGGTGGATGAACTGGTAATGTGTAGTGTGCTTGTTAAGCCATTGCTAATAAACCAACTCGTTCTTAATAGCGATGTGTTGCTATGAATTCTTAAGCAAAGAACCCACGAAGCAAACACATTACAGGAACCTTCATTTGTGCGGTGACCTGTGATCTCAAATATACAGTTTCTCCCGGACACCAGCTCCAGCGAACAGATTGGAGATGGGATACGGCACACCCTCCCTTGTTAATTAGCAATTATCCGATCGGACAATAAAAGCAAGGAATTCTGCTCCATGAATGCCGATCCTTGCGATGGCTTTGATCCGTCGTGCCCCCTGCGCCCCACCTCCCCCCCTGCCCCTCCCACAACTCTCCCCCGCGCATTCTGATAAACTCTCGGCTGCGGACATCTGACAAGAGATATTTAATTGCTGTGCATCCAGTCCCATGGGCAATCATCTGTTTAATCTCGGTAATAAAGAGCAGCAGAAATAGCTGTAGCTTTCCTCGAGACGCTTTGATTACAGTCCATGGGCTACCTGCCTGAATGCTGATGAGGCTGGGACTGCCTGGTCGGCACTGCCTCGGGTGCCGGTTACACAGGGAACAATGCAAGGAGGGCCCCTGCATGCTGCCTGTCCGAGGGTCAACACTACATGGGCTCTTGTGCCTTCTCTCTGCCAGTCATCTTAACTGCATGTCTTATAGAATCATAGAAGGATACAGCACATGGAGGCTATTCGGCCCATCATGCCCGTGCTGCCTCTTTGAATGAGCTATCCAATTAACAATAACAACAACAACTTGTATTTCTATAGCTTCTTTAACGACCCAAGGCGCTTCACAGGAGTATTATGAGATTAAAAAGGTGACACAGAGTCGCATCGAAATTAGCGCAGGTGACCAAAAGCTGGGTCAAAGAAGTAGGTTTTAAGGAGCGTCTTGAAGGAGGAAAGAGAGGCGGAGAGGTTTAGGGAGGGAGTTCCAGAGCTTGGGGCCCGCAAACAGAAGGCACGGCCACCGGTGGTTGAGTGATTACAATCAGGGATGCTCGAGGGTAGAATTAGAGGAGCGCAGACATCTTGGTGGGGGCAGTTGTGGGGCTGGGGATTACAAAGATAGGGAGGGGCGAGGCCATGGAGGGATTTGAAAACACGGACAAGAATTAGTCCCACTCCTCCTTCACCACAGCCCGACAATTTTCTCCCTTTCAAGTATTTATCTAATTCCCTTTTGAAAGTTGCTACTGAATCTGCTTCCACCGTCATTTCATGCAGTGCATTCCAGACCGCCTCATCTCCTCTCTGGTTCTTTTCTCAATTGTCTTAAATCTGTGTCTCTCTGGTTATCGACCCTCGCACCAGTGCAAACAGTTTCTCCCTACCTACTCCATCAAAACCCTTCATGATTATGAATGCTTCGATGAAAAGGGTGCACCTTGCTGGAAGATCGAGAAGAGGGTTGGCGCGATTGGGTCTGTGGTGGATCCGTTGGTCAGGATCACGGCCTGCATGTCGTCGCGGAGCAGGCGGAGCATGGCGACAAACTTTTGGGGGCAGCCGAAACGGAGGAGGACGCTCCATAGTCCCTCGTGGTTAACAGTGTCAAAGGCCTTTGTGAGGCCAAAGAAGGCCATGTACAAGGGTCGCTGCTGCTCCCTGTACCTCCCCTGCAGTTGTTGCGCCATAAAGAGCACGTCTGTTGTAGCCCGTGGTGGACAGGATCCGCACTGTGACTCTGGGATGGGGCTCTTCAGCCACAGGGAGAAGACGGCCGAGGAGGATTCCCGCAATGAACCTCCCAGTGGCCGACAGCAGGGAGATTCTTCTGCAGTTGCCGAAGCAAGCCCCTAAAGCGAGCGCTCTACTTGGAACTCCTACACGGCAAGCGAGCCCCTGGTGGGCAGAGGAAACGTTTCAAGGACACCCTCAACTCCTCCCTGATAAAGTGCAACATCCCCACTGACACCTGGGAGTCCCTGGCCCAAGGCCGCCCTAAGTGGAGGAGGAGCATCCGGGAGAGCGCTGAGCACCTCGAGTCACGTCGCCGAGAGCATGCAGAAAGCAAGCGCAGGCAGCGGAAGGAGCGTGCAGCAAACCTGTCCCACCCACCCTTTCTCTCAACGACTGTCTGTCCCACCTGTGACAGAGACTGTAATGCCCGTATTGGACTGTTCAGTCACCTGAGAACTCACTTTTGGAGTGGAAGCAAGTCTTCCTCGATTTCGAGGGACTGCCTATGGTGATGACACCTTGCTGAGTTTTGCCATTCTTGAGGCAGTGTGCGGATAGACTGTGCATCACATCTACGAGCTGGAAGTGACAGCAGATCCAGAAGTCAAGCACCCCGGCATGCTGAACCTCAGCGACAAAGGGGTGGGGGGAGGGTTGCTGAACCTCCATGGTTAGAATATAAGAATATAAGGAGTAGGCCATTCGGCACTTTGAGCCTGCTCGGCCATTCAATAAGACCATCTTCTTCAACATAACAGAAATGCGAGGGTATATGTATCAGGAAAGGATGAACAGGCTGGGTCTCTTTTCTCTTGAAAAAAGAAGGCTGAGGGGTGATCTAATAGAGATCTTTAAAATTATGAAAAGTTTTGATAAAGTGGATACAGAGAGAATGTTTCCACTTGTGGGGAAGAGCATAACTAGAGGCCATCAATATAAGATAGTCACCGAGAAATCCAATCGGGAATTCAGAAGAAACTTCTTTACCCAGAGAGTGGTGAGAATGTGGAACTCGCTGCCACAGGGAGTGGTTAAAGTGAATAGTATCGATGTACTTAAGGGGAGGCTGGAGAAACATATGAGGGAGAAGGGAATAGAGGGTTATGCTGATAGATGAGGAAAGATGGGAGGAGGCTCGAGTCAAGCATAAACGCCGGCATGGACTTATTGGGCCGAATGGCCTGTTTCTGTGCCATATAGCCTATGTAATCCTATGTAAATTCTACTTTCCTGCACTATCTCCATATCCCTTGATACCCTCACTATCCAAAAATCTATCGAGCTCTGTCTTGAATATAGTCAAAGACTGAGCTTCCACAGCCCTCTGGGGTAGAGAATTCCAAAGATTCACCACCCTCTGAGTGAAGAAATTTCTCCTCATCTCAGTCCTAAATGGCCGACCCCTTATTCTGAGACTGTGACCCCTGGTTCTAGACTCCCCAGCCAGGGGGAAACATCCTCCCTGCATCTACCCTGTCAAGCCCTCTAAGAATGTTATACATTTCAATGAGATCACCTCATTCTTCTAAACTCGAGAGAATATAGGCCCAGTCTACTCAATCTCTCCTCATAGGACAATCCCCCCATCCCAGGAATCAGTCTGGTGAACCTTCGTTGCACTCCCTCTATGGCAAGTATATCCTTCCTTGGGTAAGGAGACCAAAACTGTCCACAATACTCCAGGTGTGGTCTCACTAAGGCTCTATATAATTGTAGGAAGATTTCTTTACTCATATATTTCAATCCCTTTGTAATAAAGGCTAACATACCAATTGCTTGCTGTACCTGCATGTTAACTTTCAGTGATTGGTGTACAGGGACACCCAGGTCCCTCTGAACACCAACATTTCCCAATCTCTCACCATTTAAAAAATACTCTGCTTTTCTATTTTTCCTACCAAAGTGGAGAACTTCACATTTCTCCACATTATATTCCATCTGCCATATTATTGCCCACTCACTTAACCTGTCTCTACCATTTGCAGCCCCGTTGTGTCATCCTCACAGCTTACTTTCCCACCGAGCTTTGTATCATCAGCAAATTTGGATACATTATTCATGGTCCACTCATCTAAGTCATTGATACAGATTGTGAATAGCTGAGGCCCCAGCACTGATCCTTGCGGCATCCCACTAGTTACAGCCTTGCCAACCCGAAAATGGCCCGTTTATTCCTACTCTCTGTTTTCTGTCCATTAACCAATTCGCAATCAGTGCGAATATATTACCCCAATCACATGAGCTCTAATTTTGTGCAATGACCCATTGTGTGGCACTTTATCGAACGCTTTTTGAAAATCCAGATAGACTACATCCACTGGTTCCCCCTTATTTACCCTGCCAGTTACAACTTCAAACTCTAACAGATCTGTCAAACGCGATTTACCTTTCATATAACCATGTTGACTCTGCCCAATCATATTAAGATTTTCTAAATGCCCTGTCACCACGTCCCTGATAATAGATTCTAACATTTTCCCAAAGACTGATGTTCGGCTAACTGGTCTATAATTTCTTGATTCCCCACTTCCTCCTTTCTTGAATAGCGGGTTACATTTTCTATCTTTCAATCCACAGGAAACATTCTAGAATCTAGGGAATTCTGGAAGATCAAAATCAATGCATCCACTTTCTCTGCAGCCAACTCTTTCAGAATCCTAGGGCTTGACAGGGTAGATGCAGGGAGGATGTTTTCCCCTGGCTGGGGAGTCTAGAACCAGGGGTCACACAGTCTCAGAATAAAGGGGTCGGCCATTTAGGACTGAGATGAGGAGAAACATCTTCACTCAGAGGGTGGTGAATCTTTGGAATTTTCTACCCCAGAGGGCTGTGGAGGCTCAGTCTTTGAGTATATTCATGACAGAGGGCGATAGAATTTTGGCTATTAAGGGAATCAAGGGATATGGGAATAATGCAGTTGAGGTAGAAGATCAGCCATGATCCTATTGAATGGCGGAGCAGACTCAAGGGGGCGAATGGCCTACTCCTGCTCCTATTTCTTATGTTCTTATGTAGGCCATCCGGTCCAGGGTATTTGTCAGCTGTTAGTCCCATTAATTTCACTAGTATTATTTCTTTACTAATACTAATTTCTTTAAGTTCATGGAGTCTCCAGGAAGTGAAAATGAATTTCCAAGATACTGCAGCGAGCCACACAGGGAGAAAAATCATGGGAGCACGAAATAATTTGCCATTTTCATTCCCGTTGAACACATTCGCTAATTAATTGTAAACAACATTGGAGGTGGGAAAAAGGCTGTTTGACAGGCACTCAAGAATTATTACCATAAGGGTAGTTTGTGCTGGGGTTCAAAACTCATTGGCTAAGTAACATTCCCTAACCCTGATTCGTGTTAGTTGAACACTAGCTCCCGCTACACTGTCCCATCAAACACGCCCAGAGCTGGTACAGCACGGGGTTAGATACAGAGGAAAGCTCCCTCTACACTGTCCCATCAAACACTCCCAGGGCAGGTACAGCACAGGTTAGATACAAAGTAAAGCTCCCTCTACACTGTTCCATCAATCACTCCCAGGGCAGGTACAGCACAGGTTAGATACAGAGTAAAGCTCCCTCTATACTGTCCCATCAAACACTCCCAGGGCAGGTACAGCACGGGTTAGATACAGAGTAAAGCTCCCTCTATACTGTCCCATCAAACACTCCCAGGGCAGGTACAGCACGGGTTAGATACAGAGTAAAGCTCCCTCTATACTGTCCCATCAAACACTCCCAGGGCAGGTACAGCATGGCTTAGATACAGAGTAAAGCTCCCTCTATACTGTCCCATCAAACACTCCCAGGGCAGGTACAGCACGGGTGAGATACAGAGTAAAAATCATTCTGCCCGTATCTCAGAAGAATCTTCATGCGTCACTGTGACATTTCCATTTTCAACACCAGGTCTCTCTGAGCAAGACTGGCAATTCAATTCCTATTTTGCTGTCAAATTTAGAAACATTTGTGAATGATAGACCTGACTTACATGGAACTGTGATAAGGCCACTTAAACTTAACATTTTGGGCAATTGACAGGGAGAGGACGGCACTGGCAGAGAGAGGACAGCACTGGCAGAGAGAGGGCAGCACTGGCAGAGAGAGAAGAGCACTGGCAGAGGGAGAACAGCACTGGCAGAGAGAGCAGAGTACTGGCAGAGAGAGGACGGCACTGGCAGAGAGAGGACGGCACTGGCAGAGAGAGGACGGCACTGGCAGAGAGAGGAGGGCATTGGCAGAGAGAGGACGGCACTGGCAGAGAGAGGACGGCACTGGCAGAGAGAGGACGGCACTGGCAGAGAGAGGACAGCACTGGCAGAAAGAGAAGGGCAACTGGCAGAGAGAGGACGGCACTGGCAGAGAGAGGACGGCACTGGCAGAGAGAGGAGGACACTGGCAGAGAGAGGAGGGCAACTGGCAGAGACAGGACGGCACTGGCAGAGAGAGGACAGCGCTGGCAGAGACAGGACAGCACTGGCAGACAGAGGACGGCACTGGCAGAGAGAGGAGGGCAACTGTCAGAGAGGAGAGCACTGGCAGAGAGAGGACAGCACTGGCAGAGAAAGGACAGCACTGGCAGAGAGAGGTCAGCACTAGCAGAGAGAGGAGGGCACTGGCAGAGAGAGGACAACACTGGCAGAGCGAGAACAGCACTGGCAGAGAGAGGAGGGCACTGGCAGAGACAGGACAGCACTGGAAGAGAGAGGACAGCACTGGCAGAGAGAGGACGACACTGGCAGAGAGAGGAGGGCACTGGCAGAGAGAGGAGAGCACTGGCAGAGAGAGGAGGGCAACTGGCAGAGAGGAGGGCACTGGCAGAGAGAGGACGGCACTGGCAGAGAGAGGAGGGCACTGGCAGAGAGAGGACAGCACTGGCAGAGAGAGGACAGCACTGGCAGAAAGAGAACGGCACTGGCAGAGAGGGGACGGCACTGGCAGAGAGGGGACGGCACTGGCAGAGAGAGGACGGCACTGGCAGAGAGAGGATGGTACTGGCAGAGAGAGAGAGAGCACTGGCAGAGAGAGGAGGGCACTTGCATAGAGAAAGGCACTGGCACAGAGCAAGCCCATTACATTTGGTCAGGATTCACACCAAAAGTTAAAGGACAGCGTGCAGAGCTAATGATCTTATCGACTCGTATAAGGTTCTGAGGGGGCTTGACAGGGTGGATTTCAAGGAGCTTGTTTCCCCTTGTGAGGGAATCGAGAACTAGGAGGCATAGCTTCAGAATAAGGGGTCGCCCATTTAACACGGAGACAAGGAGACCCTCTTCTCTCAGAGGGTCGTGAATCTTTGAAATTCTCTGCCCCTGGGAGCTGTGGAGGCTGGGTCATTGAATATATTTAAGGCGGCGATGGAAAGATTTTTGAACGATAAGGGAGTGAAGGGTTATGGGGAGCGGGCGGGGAAGTGGAGTTGAGGCCAAGATCAGATCAGCCGTGATCTTATTGAATGGCGGAGCAGGCTCGAGGGGCCGAATGGCCGACTCCTGCTCCTATTTCTTATGCTCAATAACCAATGTCTTCATTACACTGGGAATTACCACAATAACTGAGCCGGTGGCCTCGGTGGAACCGAGTACCGTTGAACGCACCAGACTTGTGGAGATCTGGGCTGCGCTCACAGACTGCCGCACCGCCTGATTATTTATTTTCCTGCCTGCCCAGCGATTCCGTCGGCTCCGAGCACTGCTGCACATTTCAACCCAACCACCTGGAACGACGTAGCGCCGGTCAAAAGGCTCCGGCACCGAGTTACGAGCCGGTGTGAGCAGTTCATGCCAGGCTCTGACCACACTCAGGCCACTGGGAAATTAGGAACATAAGAAATAGGAGCAGGAGTCGGCCATACGGCCCCTCGAGCCTGCTCCGCCATTCAATAAGATCATAGAAACATAGAAACATAGAAAATAGGTGCAGGAGTAGGCCATTCGGCCCTTCGAGCCTGCACCACCATTCAATGAGTTCATGGCTGAACATGCAACTTCAGTACCCCATTCCTGCTTTCTCGCCATACCCCTTGATCCCCCTAGTAATAGAAACATGGCTGATCCGATCATGGACTCAGCTCCACTTCCCCGCCCGCTCCCCATAACCCCTTAATCACTTATCGGTTAAGAAACTGTATTTCTGTCTTAAATTTATTCAATGTCCCAGCTTCCACAGCTCTCTGAGGCAGCGAATTCCACAGATTTACAACCCTCTGAGAGAACAAATTCCTCCTCATCTCAGTTTTAAATGGGCGGCCCCTTATTCTAAGATCATGCTCTCTAGTTCTAGTCTCCCCCATCAGTGGAAACATCCTCTCTGCATCCACCTTGTCAAGCCCTCTCATAATCTTCTACGTTTCGATAAGACTACCTCTCATTCTTCTGAATTCCAATGAGTAGAGGCCCAACCTACTCAACCTTTCCTCATAAGTCAACCCCCTCATCCCTGGAATCAACCGAGTGAACCTTCTCTGAACTGCCTCCAAAGCAAGTATATCCTTTCGTAAATATGGAAACCAAAACTGCCCGCAGTATTCCAGGTGTGGCCTCACCAATAACTGTAGCAAGACTTCCCTGCTTTTATACTCCATCCCCTTTGCAATAAAGGCCAAGATTCCATTTGCCGTCCTGATCACTTGCTGTACCTGCATACTATCCTTTTGTGCTTCATGCACAAGTGCCTCCTGGGTCGACTTCCCTCGTTAAACGTCAGCGGGGGTGAGGCCCACCCGGAACTCCCCGAGTGAGTTGCTCTGCCCTGTGGCAAAGTGGCACCTAATCACCTTCACTGCGTCGGCACCAGTTGGGTTCCTCTGTGCTCTGCAGGTGACGTTTAAACTGTGAGCCCCAGTGAAACAAGACAGAAGCTCAAGCTGAAGCAGAGAGCCATTAAGCATTCTCAATGAGCGGTTATATCCATTAGGAAAGACCGGGAAGGCTGGGACTCCGTTCTCCAGATACGAGAAGGCCGAGGGGTGACCTGATAAAGGTCTTTAAAATTATGAAAGAGAAAAAAAAAAGACTTGCATTTATATAGTCCCTTTCACAACCACCAAACGTCTCAAAGCGCTTTACAGCCAATGAAGTACTTTTTGGAGTGTAGTCACTGTTGTAATGTGGGAAACGCAGCAGCCAATTTGCGCACAGCAAGCTCCCACAAACAGCAATGTGATAATGACCAGATCATCTGTTTTAGTGAAGTTGATTGAGGGATAAATATTGGCACCAGGACACCGGGGATAACTCCCCTGCTCTTCGAAATAGTGCCGTGGGATCTTTTACATCCACCTGAGAGAGCAGACAGGGCCTCAAAAGGATTTGATAATGTAGATTATAGAGAAAATGTTTCCAGTTGTGGGGAGACAAAAACTATCGGGGTGAGTTTGCGTAGCGCCCCGATTACGGTAACAGCCGCGAGGCGGGAGTTCCTGCGCCAGGCACGGACATCCTGCCCCACGACCTATATTCAGGCTACCGCCCCCCAAGAGCAAGTGGACATATAATATCGCACTGCACTCGCTCTGTGAGGCGCGGGCGGGGCGAGAGGGGTGAGTGTGGAGCACGGTGTAGACAGGGCCCACCCCTTCATTAAAGCGGGGGGGGGGCCAAGCTACCGGCACTGCGGGGTAGAAACAGGTCCCTACCTGGACCCCCCGGGGAGCGGGTGCCATGGCAGCAGCCCAACACACAAGCGGAGCGCCGGGCTGCAAGATGGCAGCACGGACCCCGCGATCCAACATGAAGGAGGTCACGACCGGTAACTTGGACCATGGAGTCTTAAATCACAGATTCCCCACCTCTCCTTCGGATTTGGCCCCATGCACGGCCTACAGCCCAGGCGTGCAGCTTCAGGGGCGATACCAAATTTTCACGCCATGGCGAAAACGGGGCGCTGCGCACGGTGGCCACGTTGTCGCCACCGGTGCAGCGGAGAGGGGCGCTTTGGGTTGCTGCCGCCGATAAACTCCCGCCGAATTTGGCAGGAGCCGTTAGCGGCGCTGTGTCCGGGCGAAAAGTCCTTTGCGCTAACAGGCTGCGCAAACGCCCCAAATTTCCCCCCCCTTCCGAGCAACAAATACAAATAATCACTCATAAATTCAATAGGAAATTAAGGAGAAACTCTACTCAAAGAGTGGTGAGAATGTGTAACTCGCGATCAGGGAGTACGTAAGAATAAGGAGCAGGAGTCGGCCATTCGGCCCCTCGAGCCATTCAATAAGATCATGGCTGATCATCGACCTCAACCCCACTTTCCCACCTGTTCCCCATATCCCTTGATTTCCTTAATATTCAAAAATCCATAGATCTCTATCTTGAATATAATCAAAGACTGAGCCTCCACAGGCCTCTGGGGTAGAGAATTCCAAAGATTCACCACCCTCTGAGTGAAGAAATTCCTCCTCATCTCAGTCCCAAATGGCCGACCTCTTATTCTGAGACTGTGTGACCCCTAGTTCTAGACTCCCCTGCCAGGGGAAACATCCTCCCTGCATCTACCCTGTCAAGCCCTGTCAGAATTTTGTATGTTTCAATGAGATCACCTCATTCGTCTAAACTCTAGAGAATACAGGCCTAGTCTACTCAATCTCTCCTCATAGGGCAATCCCCCCATCCCAGGAATCAGTCTGGTGAACCTTCGTTGCACTCCCTCTATGGCAAGGGTAAGGAGACCAAAACTGTCCACAATGCTCCAGGTGCGGCCTCACCAGGGCCCTATATAATTGCAGTAAGATGTCTTTGCTCTTATACTCAAATCCTCTTGTAATAAAGGCCAACATACCATTTACTTTCTTAATTGCTTGTTGTACCTGCATGTCAACTTTCAGTGATTCGTGTACAGGGACACCCAGGTCCCTCTGAACACCAACATTTCCCAATCTCTCACCGTTTAAAAAAATGAGTAGTTGAGGCGAATATCATCGATCCATTTAATGGAAAGCTAGATAAACACGAGGGAGATAGGAATAGAAGGACGGGCTGATGGGGTGAGGTGAGATAAGATGAGAGAAGGCTGGTGTGGAACGTGGACCACTTGGGACAAATGGCCCTGTTGCTGTGTTATACATTTTATGTCATTCTATGCTTCTGGTACCAGAGGCAGGAAATCGGTGGGGGGTCAAAATTCAGGTGCTCCAGAAAGCTGGTGCACCGATGAGTTTTGGAGTGGTACTCACCGCTGGAACTCCAGGTACAGTGACTAGATCCACCTTCAGGACTTGAACATTTTTTTTCAAAGTCCGACAGGAAATGGATCATAATGGGGGCGGGCCTTAGACTCAAAGCCAGCCTGACTGGCTGAAAATGGGCCGGTTGGGCCTTCCGCCGCTGTCAATCAGCGTGGTGACATCACAGCGCGTGTGCGTCACCACGCACTCTCCCCTCCGTTAACGGGGAGAGATTCGATCGCTCTTTAACTTTGGCCACTGGGCCACCAGGGAGGGTTCCGGCCGGGCCAAGAGGGGGGGTGCCAGGCTGCCCGTTGGTGGCCCTGCCGAACCCAGGGGGAGCGAGGGGGAGCACATCATTTTGCCGGCCGATCGGCAAGTCGACAAAAATGTTTCCATTGCGTCTGCGTGTGGAAATGTATTTTTATCTAAGCTGATACCATACGGTATTTGTGTGCCCTTTGCAATATATATATATCAAAATGGAGTCCTGGCCCTTCCAGAACTTTCTGCATTTTAGCAGTCAGCTTGCATAAACAGCTAAACCTGGTTTGAGATGGCTGATGGCCATCAGACAGCTAGGAGACAAGTCATGCTGAGACAAGTAAACCCCCATGGTGCTCTCCTATTGTCTATACAACAAGAGTTCCATGTCACCCCACCCTTATCTTCTAGACTCAAACCACCAGCCATTATCTCTTGTAGAGACCTCATCCATTTGATGCAAACAGATAAACTGACTAGGAAACTGAACAATCCTGACACAATGTAAGACAGGTAATAGCTCATTACCACACTCTCATGGAGTAATGGCCGGCTGGCCAACTAATAACCCTGACAAAAGGAAATATCTGGAAACCATGTCAGGACAAGGATGCAGTAATTAACTCTTTATCTGTATTCACTGACTGCGAGACAGAGCCAATACACAGGGAGAGGCCATAACTTGGGTTTGACTGTATAAATATCTTGTGAAACTGTACCATTGCGGAGGTGTTCACTTAGCCCTTGACTGATTGTGACCTTGCCCTTGCTAGCAAGTAAATTAAAGAAACTTCTGCCGGAGCTGTAAGTGTCAGAGTCATTCTTTTTGGAGGTCGAGATTTCGACAGTTACTTCTTGGAGGTTCTACCGAGATGCATACTCTCTGTCCTGTGAGTAAAACGGATACAGGCATAGTGCCTCTCCAGTGAAAGGCTTCAGTGGCCAAAACAAGGTGAGCCTTTTGCTCACAAGAGGTTTCTTCACTGTTGAATCGCATATGTAATCTGTTGTCCACAGGGGAGGTACTGCAATCTACAAGACTCGACATTTAAAAGCTAAAGTTATTTTTTTATAACCACTTCTTTCTCAGCTCGCAAGCAGAAGAGAACGGGTTCTGAAAAAAATCTCGAAACAGCCCGGGGAAGGTTTCAGTAGGTAAGGGAGAAACAGCGCTAGTCGATCGAAAAAGGTTCCTGAAGGTTCTTATGTGATAAGATTAGAAAAAAAAAAGCGCTAATCGATTGAAGGTTCTTATGTGATAAGAGTCTTATTGTTTTTAATTAGGAAAAGGTTCTTATGTGATAAGAGTATGAAAAAAAAAAGAGAAGCGCAATCGATCAAAGGTTCTTCTGTGATAAGAGTTAGGGTATGGAACCATAAGTTTTATCAGTTTTATAAGTTTTATTAAGATAAGTTAAGGACTCGGTCTGTAGTGGCGTACAACGCAGACTGAGAATTGATTATTTGTTTAGATAGAGTGTAAGGTTATGATTTGTATACCCGCGTGAATATTGTTTGTCCTAGTTGTCCTTGTTATACTGTTGTGTGCAATACCTTTGTGCGACATTGCCATTAGAGAAACGGGAAGAGTCACTAGGGAAAATTGTGATTCGGAAAAGAAAAACAAGGATTGATTAAGAGAAGAAACAGTAACTGATTGATCAACGACGGTTGGTTCGTGCCAACATATCTCACACGCCCAGACTGAGCCCAAATTAAGAGCCTTTTCAGGCCACGTAACGGCCAGGAGAAGTGGGCGTAGAGAACTCGGTTGGCCGAAAGGATTGTGAGATCAGAAACTGTGGAAAATCTTAATCATCCAGAATGGGGGCTGGAGCAAGTAAACCACCACCAAAAGGGACCCCAGCCCATTTTATGCTCCAGAATTGTGGTCAGTCTTCAATTGACCACCTAAGAGAATGGGTAAAATGGACTAAGGGTGAAAACAGGCCATTTCCATCCAATGGTTCATTTAATTTAGAGAGAACAACATGTCTAGAGGAGTGTCTTATAAACAGAGATCCAGGTAGAAGAGGAAAAAAAAAGGAAAGTAATAGAAAAGGCCTGGGTTCCGATTCTTCAAGCCCATGTAAAATTAACAGAGGAAGTAAATCAAATGTAAAAAAAAAAGAGAACCTGATAGTGACTTATGGATTCAAAAAAAAATAAAGCTAGCCAAAAAAAAAGCTTTATTGAATGGAGAGAGACTTTTGTGAATGTCTTGTCTTTGAATGAGAGTACTCCTGTGTTTTTTCTTGTGTCTGGAAACCTGTTTGGAAAGGTTGTGGAGCTGCCTGTTTGTTTTAGCTCCACTCACTTTTTCAAACAAAGTGAAGTTTTTTAACCCTTCATAGTGTTGTCCTGTATGTGGGAAGTTTAAGACATTTTAAGTTAGAAGCGCAGGTATGGACTTATTCGGATGAGAGGTTACGGAGCTAGGAAATGCACAAAGGATCGGTTTGTTGAGACATGGTCCCGGTGGTTAAAAGTTGTAATGCCTTGGGAAGTTGTAATGCCTTTTTTTTAAAAAGCCTTTGTGGGTCTCTCGAGGTGCAGGCTGGGGGAGTACGCTCCCATTGTCCTTGGTGTAAAATCTTGGTACAAAAGCTTCTAGCTCAGTAAGAGGATTTTTTTAGATAAAGAATGGCAGTACAATATTTGAATTGGGATTTTGAGATATTTCAGGTGATCTCCTTGATCAACATTTTGGGTGTATTGGAAAAATCTTGGGTTTGGAAGCCTTTTATTAAAATTATAAAACAAGTACTTTACATTGTGATCTGTGAATCACTATAAGCATAAATGAGAAGTCCGTGTAACACACAGATTCTTCCGGTTCAGAAGCCCAATAGTGACAAATGGAGGTTTGTCCAAGACCTACGAGCTGTGAATGAATCTACTATATTCTCACAATGCTTAAAGAAGGATTTGGAATGAAGTATCCCGGAATGCTTTTCAGAACCTTAAACAGTCCCTCACTTCAGCACCCGCCTTGGGATTACCAGATTACACTAAGCTATTCAACTTATTTGTGCATCACAAGTCGGGTTTTGCACAATCTGTTTTGACTCAGTTACATGGGGACAGGCAGCGACCGGTAGCGTATTTCAGTACCCAGCTAGACCCAATGGCACGTGGACTACCAGGATGTCTTCCTTCGCTGGCAGCAGCTTATTATGCTATGCAACAGGCTCAGACAATAACTCTAAATCATCAGACCATTCTATACATCCCACACTCTGTCGAGATTTTACTTACTAAATGTTCCACCCAACACCTAACCTCCACAAGAACCACTAAATATGAAGTTGAACTGTTATCAAATCCGAACCTTATAATTGCTCAGACCCGCCACCTACTATTAATGACGTGCTGACTTTTCAGACACAGGCCAGTACGGAGGAGGTAGTGACCTAGACGAAGGATCAATGTTATAAAAATCCAGAAGGAATATGGGTTCACCATGACGGCCGCGTGGTGGCCCCCAGATCCTTACTTCCATGGATTGCCCGATGTGTTCATAAATTCACACATGCAGGCAAAGGGGGATTGGCAGATTATATTTTGGCAACTTGGTATGCAACAGGTATTTCGGCAATTGCAAAACAAATCTGTGAAAATTGTGTTACCTGTCAGACAATGAATCCGGGTAAGACGGAAAAAGTAGAATCTCCTCCCACCCAAATCCAATGGGGCCTTTTGTACATTTACAAATGGATTTTATTGAATTACCTATGTGTATGGGATTTAAGCATGTATTAGTTATTGTAGATGTGTTTTCTAGATGGATTGAAGCCTTTCCATGTAAAAAGGCCGATGCCACTACTGTTGCTAAATGTTTGTTAAAGGAAATTGTACCGCGCTTCAGAATCCCTGCTAAGCTTTCTAGTGATAACGGGTCACATTTCACGGGAACTGTTATAAGAGAAATGTGTAAAGCTTTGCAGATTAATCAACGTTTTCATTGCAGTTATCATCCACAATCAGCTGGACTTGTTGAAAGATATAATGGAATGCTTAAAAATAAGCTGGCAAAACTATGCAATGACACTGGACTGAAATGGACAGAACTGCTGCCCTTAGCTTTGATGGTAATGCGATCTGCAACCAACAGAACAACAGGCCTGTCACTGCATGAGATAGTTATGGGACGTCCTCAATGACTACCTTTTACAGCACCATTTACTGCAAAACAAATGGACATCCACAAAATGGAGGAAAATATGTTGAATTATTGTATTGCACTAACCAAATGTATTTCCAGCTTTCATTCACAGGTAAAGGAAGCTCAAATCAAGCCAGCGGAAGGGAAGTGTCATAACCTGGAGCCCTGGGAATTCGTTTACATCAAGATTTTTAAAAGAAAAAGCAGTCTACAGCCAAGATTCGAAGGACCATACCAGGTCTTGCTGGCGACCAATACTGCAATCAAGGTAAAGGAAAGACCAACATGGATCCATGCATCCCATTGCAAATGGGCACCTGACCAGGAGGAAGGGAAGAAGGAATCAGAGGAACAGAAAAAGTAAGACTGAATAAGGAACTGTATGGACTATGGGGACTGATGGTGCTGGGCTTGACAGGGTTTTACTTTGCATTATTGATTACACCAGGGGTACAGACCCGCCACCGAAGAGAATTGCAAGTAAACGTATTTATGGCACTGAGTCATAGGTATGCTCAAGAAAGAAACTTGTCGAGTTGTTGGATATGTTCCCATGTACCTGTCCACTCCGAAGGGGGTATTCCCCTGAGATCTGTCCCCTTTTAACAAATCAGAAATGGTAGAATGGTTGACAGTGCAAAATAGGACAAACCTAACTAAGGGGCCAGAAACGAAGGAGCAAACAGAATGGAGGTCGGCAGGGTATAAACTTACAGCCTTCCAGGGATGGGTACCAGCCCAATTATGATAATAACCATCAGCCTCCCTTCCTAAGCATTACTCCCAGAATAGAAAATCCCAAAGATATAATATGCCTAGTGAGTAATGAAACTAAAGGACCAGAAATGGGACGCAGCAAGTGTTCCCAAATGACTAAATGGCAAGCCACAACTAATCCCACTGAGAGAAAGATAGCAAACGTTGGCTGGACAATGGTCCATAACAAAGCCCCAGGTGAAGGGTGGGAAGGTGAGACCGCTCGAGGAGGGATAGTGCGAAAGGACCAGGAGCTGACGTCCTATAATTGCACCTACTTTATTTGTGGCCATAAAGCCTACCCATGGTTACCAGCCAACTGGACAGGGTCCTGTTACTTAGGATATGTGGTACCCTTTATCAGATCAATAAAGACTCTAAGGGATGCCTATGGAAGTCATAGATTTAAATGAGATTTGACATGGCTAAACGGAATATTCAAGGTAATGGTGCCACCCTATGGAATAGCATCAACCGAATGGCAGTTACGGGAACTGGCTAACTTAGTCGAATCAGTAGCCAACGCGACTTCCCAAGCCTTTGAAGGGGTAAATGATGAAATGGTAGCTATTCGAACAGTGGCTCTGCAAAATTGTATGGCCTTAGATTATCTCCGAACCAAGGAAGGAGAGACATGCGCATTAATAGGTGGAGAATGCTGTACGTATATCCCGGATAAATCAGAAGAAATCGGCAGTCTAGCTGAATACATCAGGAAAAAGGTAATAGAGTATAAACAGACAGTTGGCCAGGATGGTATCACCTTGTGGGGTTGGGCATCGAGATGGTTGGGATCCCTGGGGAAATCTGTGGTACAGGGTTTGATCATATTCCTGCTGATAGTCTTCGCCCTGTATCTATTATTTGTCGTCGTTAAGTGTTGCTGTCCAAGGGTGGGAGAAACTATGATTCCTACCGAGACCACGCCTATGGTAGCAACAACTGCTGAAGGCTCTTGTGTGGAAATGGAAATGGAGAGACTGTACAAGATCAGAATGGATTGAGTTGTCCTTGTGAAGGACAAAATGGGGGAATGTGGAAATGTATTTTTATCTAAGCTGATACCATACGGTATTTGTGTGCCCTTTGCAATATATATATATCAAAATGGAGTCCTGGCCTTTCCAGAACTTTCTGCATTTTAGCAGTCAGCTTGCATAAACAGCTAAACCTGGTTTGAGATGGCTGATGGCCATCAGACAGCTAGGAGACAAGTCATGCTGAGACAAGTACCCCCCCCATGGTGCTCTCCTATTGTCTACACGACAAGAGTTCCATGTCACCCCACCCTTTTCTTCTAGACTCAAACCACCAGCCATTATCTCTTGTAGAGACCTCATCCATTTGATGCAAACAGATAAACTGACTAGGAAACTGAACAATCCTGACACAATGCAATACAGGTAATAGCTCATTACCACACTCTCATGGAGTAATAGCCGGCTGGCCAACTAATAACCCTGACAAAAGGAAATATCTGGAAACCATGTCAGGACAAGGATGTAGTAATTAACTCTTTATCTGTATTTACTGACTGCGAGACAGAGCCAATACACAGGGAGAGGCCATAACTTGGGTTTGACTGTATAAATATCTTGTGAAACTGCACCATTGCGGAGGTGTTCACTTAGCCATTGACTGAGTGTGCCCAGCCCCTTGCTAGCAAGCGAATTAAAGAAACTTCTGCCGGAGCTGAAAGTGTCGGAGTCATTCTTTTCGGAGGTTGAGATTTCAACATGTGGCAGTGGGCCCTCCCCTTTAAGGGCCGCCGTGCTGTCGGGTCGCACTCAGTGCGCAGATGGTGCACCGGCAGAAAAACCGCACGGTGATACCGCACGGTGGGGGGATCGAGGGATTCTGCTGAATATGGACAGGTAAGTATTTTTGTTTCAAATTGGTGGTGCAACCACTCGGACAGGATGGGGGTCCAGGCTGAAAAATCCCCGACCTGAATTTAGGCCGGGTCGGCCTGTTGACCCCAAAGCGACGGCCATTCAGTTTTCAGTAATGGCTGCTGGCAAACAGGAATCAACGGGTCTCTCTTTGAAACCCTGAATTTCGGCTCCAGGGACTCTAGTCTCATGGTTTCTGCAGTTTTTGGCTTGATGCTACGACACGAGAGCTCATCGAACAGCCAATTATAATCACTCGACACTCAGTGCTGCGGAGGACAGCAACGCCTGAAGTTGCTTTAATATTACACGAGACCTGAGCCAGCGATGGGCCTTGCAAGCTCGCTCCAATCTGCAAACACATTTGCCAGGATTCACGAGCACATTGTTCACGTTAAATACCGCCTCACAGGGAAAGGACTCACTGTGTGTGTTGATAGTTGAATCTGCAGGTCTCATAAGGCCACGCATCCAACCCACTGGCTTTTGACATAAACCGGGTGTCGCAAAATAAACCACACTTCAGCAGCACCTCCCCCAAACCCGCGACCTCTACCGCCAAGAAGGCCAAGGGCAGCAGGCGCATGGGAACACCACCACCTCCACGTTCCCCTCCGAGTCACATATCATCCCGACTTGGAAATACATCGGCCGTTCCTTCTTCGTCACTGGGTCAAAAACCTGGAACGCCCTCTCTAATAACGCACCGTGGCTGCAGTGTGCACCATCTACAAGAGGCACTGCAGCAACTCGCCAAGGCTTCTTCGGCAGCACCTCCCAAACCCGCGACCTCTACCACCTAGAAGGACAAGGGCAGCAGGCGCATGGGAACACCACCACCTCCACGTTCCCCTCCAAGTCACACACCATCCTGACTTGGAACTATATCGGCCGTTCCTTCATCGTCGCTGGGTCACAATCCTGGAACTCCCTCCCTATCAGCACTGTGGGAGCACCTTCACCACACGGACTGCAGCGGTTCAAGAAGGCGGCTCACCACCACCTTCTCAAGGGGCAATTAGGGATCGGCAATAAATTCTGGCCTTGCCAGCAACGCCCACATCTCATGAACAAATTTTTAAAATCCCAAACTCTCACCCTCACCCCCCACCCTCCCCAGATCCCACCATCACCGCTCCGTCCTCCTGGCAACAGGATATCAAACCAAGAAACTTGCCCGAACAAAAAAATACTTAATCTGCCTGTGGAGCCTACAGCTCTACTATTTACAACCACTCCCGTTGGTGACCATCACATCTGAAATGCATTGCTCCTTCCAAACCGTTAAATGCAGCCTGAGCCATAAAGTTGACCACTGGTCTTTCAACACACATTAAAACTGGTGTCTTACCTGCTGCGGGCGTTGAGCTGAAGACTGTAATCCAGCAAACCCAGAGTGTCCACCAAAGGAAGCCCATTGTCCTTGGCCTGGCCCTTGTGCACTGCCCAGTCCTCAGCTGAAGTCTAACACCGAAAGGTTGTAGGGTTGGGACCAGTGGTCCTCAGACCTGAGAGAGAGGAAAACAAAATCGAAGAATTAGGCTTTAACCGGATGTCAATCTTGTTGCCGACGCAAACTGGATTACAGATTGTACTCAGCATGCGAGAGACAGTGCCTGTTTAAATCTCCCCCCCCCATTCACCCTTCTCAATACAAGTTGTACACTGGAGATCTCTGGTGAGCCAGGACAGACTTGGCTCGCTGAGCCGATGACAATCGGAGGGTGTAATGTGTGCACCTGTGAGTATGCTCACAGGTTTGTAGAGCTGGTTGGTGGGCGTCGGAGGGACTGGAGTGCATCGTTACCCCCGGCAACCAAATTGTAATTTGATTTTATATGTTTTAAAGTTTAATTTATTTTAAATGCCGGTTTTAGTGTCCCCCTTCCCTTTTATAGGGGGCACTTGAAAAAATATGAATTTAGTGCCCAAAAAAACAACAAAAAAAACAAACAAAAAATACAAAAAAAAATCAAAAAAGGGCCTTGAAAAATGTTTGGAGTGCCCCCCCAACTTGATTTAATGTTTACTTTTTCTCCCCAAAAAGAGTTGTAGAGCTGGTGGGTGGGCGCCGGAGGGACTGGAGTGCATCATCACCCCCGGCAACCAAATTTTAAGTTGATTTTATATGTTTTAAAGTTTAATTTGTTTTATTGCCGGATTTTAGTGCCCCCCTCCCCTTTTATAGGGGGCACTTATAAAATTTATGATTTTCGTGCTCAAAAAAAACGACAAAAGGAACCATTAAAAAAAAAAGGGCATTGAAAAGTGTTTGGAGTGTCCCCCAGATCAGGGGGCACTTGCTTTAACTGTTTAATTTTGTTTTGCAACAAAAGAGTTGAAGAGCTGGTGAGCAAGCAGGTCGGAGGGCCTTCTCGTAGGACTTCTCCTGGGCCTGGCCAAGGGGGCCATCAGCCGGTCCAGGCAGCGGGCGGTCGAGGGGGTCATTCAGCCCGACTGCCTGCCTCTCTTCCGCGGTTACATCCGAGCCAGGGTTTCACCGGTACGCTCGCGGCCTTCCGCGAGAGGTGGGCGCCAGAGGGACTGAAGTGCATCATCACCCCCGGCAACCAAATTTTAATTTGATCTGCTAAGTTCCCTTAACGTTTTAGTGTTAATTTATGGGTTCTAATGTCCCTTTAATAAGGGGGCACTCGGCTTTATCCATTAATTTAAAATAGTTGTAGAGCTGTTGCATTGTGAGTGGCTTAGACGGTCACGTGATGATCACAAGACTCAATAAAACCCCAGCCAGTTGGGTTCGGGGGATCCACAATGGGGCAGGTGGTTGTGAGCCTGGTGGACGAATTGGTAATGTATAGTGTGATTGTTAAACCTTTGATAATAAACCAACTAGTTCTTAATAGCGATGTGTTGCTATGAATTCTTAAGCAAAGAGCCCATGAAGCAAATATACTTAAGGTTGTAAAAAGTGCTGCTTCATCTACAACCCAAGATTAGCAGACCGATGAAGATGAGGAATCTCATTCAGCCATCTTAACTCATACATCCAAGAATTAAAAAATTACTTCTGCCGTTGCATCGCCTAATACTTGATTGAGGCTAAGGTTTTTGCCTCTATTACCCTCCCCAGGATGTCAATCTAAGTGCTGTTTACTCACATAAATAAATACTTCCAGGTATCAACGCTAAATTGATCCATCACCATTTGACCCTTGTTCTACAAATAACAAATGATAAATCTTTTAAGAAAAGAAAATAAGCATTGCTTATTTAGCAGGGTTGAAGGGCCATATGGCCTAGTTCTTCTTAATGTTAGAGATGACTTGCATTTATATAGCGCCAATCAGGACCTGACAGGGCTTTCCAGACAATGAAGTACTTTTTTTAAAAGACTAGTCACTGTTGTAATGAAGGAAGCACAACAGCCAATGGTGCACAGCAAGCTCCCACAGACGGCAATGTGATAATGAGCATATAATCTGTTTTTTTGATTAAGGGATAAATATTGGCCCCAGGAATAACTCCCCTGCTCTTCTTCGAAATAGTGCCATGGGATCTTTTACATCCACCTGAAAGAGCAGACGGGGCCTCGGTTTAACATCACGTCCGAAAGACGGCACCTCCGACAGTGCAGCACTCCCTCAGCACTGTACTGGAGGGTCAGCCTAGATTTTTGTTCTCAAGTTTCTGGAGTTGGACTTGAACCCACAACATTTGGGAACATTAAGAGTTCTTAATGTCATCCACGACCGTGCACCCCCCACCAACCCCAATTTAGGCCTTCCCTTCTGTCTGAGCCTGGGGCTTGAGTTGGTAATTTCTCCACAGCTTGGGTGCTGGAGACTCCCAGCTACTGTGGATCGATTGTTTGATCGTAAGAGCCACAGTGATGCATCATGGTAATTTTGGCTACATCTGCTTTTGTGGAACTACAATTCCCAGAATGCACCATGGTAAGCTGTGTCACATGACAACCAGGCGGCAACGAACCAGGGATCAAGTTACAGCTGACAATTTCTGTACGTGTGTCGAGAGAAGCATTATAGTCATAGTATTCACACTGCTCCAGTGGAACTACAATACCGAGGGTGAACTGCGACAGTCAACCCGAGAATTATAAGTAACAATTGGGAGGCACAAGTGACAGAAAGAAACAGAAAAAGTTCTTTTTTTTTCAAGTTTCAGCCATTAAACCATCAACATCCCGGGGGGTCAGCATTGACCAGAAACTGAACTGGACCAGCCACATAAATACTGTGGCTAGAAGAGCAGGTCAGAGGCTGGGTATTCTACAGTGAGTGCCTCACCTCCTGACTCCTCAAAGCTCTTCCACCATCTACAAGGCACAAGTCAGGAGTGTGATGGAACACTCTCCACTTGCCTGGCTGAGTGCAGCTCCAACAACACACAAGAAGCTCGACACCATCCAGGACAAAGCAGCCGCTTGATTGTCACCCCATCCACCACCTTCAACATTCACTCCCTCCACCACCGGCGCACTGTGGCTGCAGTGTGTACCATCTACAGGATGCACTGCAGCAACTCGCCAAGGCTTCTTTGGCAGCACCTCCCGAACCCGCGACCTCTACCACCTAGGAGGACAAGGGCAGCAGGCGCATGGGAACACCATCACCTCCACGTTCCCCTCCGAGTCACACACCATCCCGACCTGGAAATATATCGGCCGTTCCTTCATCATCATTGGGTCAGAATCCTGTTTTGGTAATAAATCCTCATTGGTTTTGGACGCTGCTTACTAGGCCTCATGGGCCTCTGCAAAGGCAGAAAGGCAGGCCCAGGGCAGCTCAATTTGGCATAGGGGTCCTTCAAGGGGCATTAGGCCCCCGATTAACATATGCAAAGTGGTCAAACACCTCTTTTAGGCGGCCGCCCAAAATGCCTAAAAGATGAGTTTGACGATATTTCGCAGTGAGCCAAATGCCTGCGGAGATCCGGGGCAGGCCGTCCCACTGCTAAATTAGTCAGCGTTGCACCCCTGCTCGTCTTCAAATAGCGCAGTGGGATCTTTTACGTCCACCTGAGAGGGCAGACGGGGCCTCG